>NC_045785.1:155856610-156174118 GCF_009873245.2 Balaenoptera musculus
TCCATCCTCCTGAACCCCTGACAATCCTGATCTTTTTACTCTCTCTATAATTTTGCCTTTCCCAGAATGTCATCCAATTGGAATCATACAATGTGATGGTTAATTTTATATGTCAACCTGACTGGGCCATGGGTTGCCCAGATATTTGGTTAAACATTATTCTGGGCATGTTTGTGAGGATGTTTCTGGATGAAATTTACATTTAATTTGATAGACCAAATGAAGCAGATTGCCCTCCCCAGTGTGGGTAGGCCTCATCTAATTCACTGAAGGTCTGAATAGAACAAAAAGACTGAGTGAAGGAGAATTTGCTCTCTCTGCTCACTGTCTTTGAGCTGGGACTTTGGTCTTCTCCTGCCTTTGGACTTGGACTTGGACTGGAACTTATATTATCCTCTCTCCTGGGTCTCCAGCTTGCTGAATGCAGATCTTGGAACTTGTTAAGCTCCATAATTGTATGAGTCATAATTCCTTATGATAAATCTCTTTCTATTTGTGTGTGTGTGTGTATATATATATATATATATATATATATATATATATATATATATATATATCCTTTTCAGATTGGCTTCTTTCACTTAGCAATATGCATTTAAGATTCCTCTTTGTCTACTTGTGGCTTTTTGACAACTCATTTCTTTTTATCATTAGATAATATTCCCGTGTCTGAATGTACCACTGTTGTGCCATTCACATTTTGGTTGCTTTCAACCTTTGACAAATATGAGTTATATTACTATAAATATCCATGTGTACATTTTCGTGTGGACATATTGGGGTTGGCAAAAAAGCCAAAATGTTCATTTGGGTTTTTCCATAAGATCTTACAGAAAAACCCAAATAAACTTTTTGGCCAACCCAATACATTTCCAACTCCTTTGGGTATATACCAAGGAGTGAGATTGCTGGATCATATGGTAAGAGTATGTTTAGTTTATAGGAAACTGCCAAACTGTCTTCCAAAGTGGCTGCATCATTTTCCATTCTCACAGCAATGATCAACTTCATTTTGAAAAATATTTTGTTGGACATAGAATTCTGGGTTGAAAAATTTTTTTCTTTGTATGGAAAGATGTCATCCCCCTGTCTCTGTCCTCCATTGTTTCTTATCAGAAGTCAGCAGTCATTCACATTGCTGTTTCTCTGGGTGATTTCAAGACATTTTCTTTATCTTTGGTTTTCAGTAGTTAGGCCATGATGTGGCTAGTTGTAGGTTTCTTTTTATTGCCTGGATAAATTTCTTGCCTGGATAAACTTCTCCTACAATTAAATGACTAGATAAGAATGTTTTGAAATCATCATGTCAATTATTTTTAGGTAAGTGAATTTATATAAAGCATTTAGAAGCATCCTTGTCACATAGTACCAGCAGTTATTATAGAAACATGTTTTCAAGTTACCTTGAAAAATATTGAAAACTAATTATTTCATTTACATATTTTAAACTATAACTAGGAAATATTTATTATGTAATTATTTTTTAAGAAAACATTGTTCCTCATAGAGCAAATGTAAACTATATAAGAAAGCTATAAACTATAAAGGTAAACTAGAGCAAAAGTAAACTAAGCACTACTCATAATTATTACAAATACAAAATTAAATGAATATAAATTATATGGATTTTTCTGCACGCTAGTTCCGCAAAGAGAGAGGTGCAAATGTAATGGTTTAGTAAAGACTTTAGATGAATAATCTCAGAAAAGGAGGTGAGTGGAAAAGGGTTAAAGCTCAGGAAGAGGCTGTTCACATTCTTTGAAGTAGAAAATACAGTGGCTTTACTGTGAATTGTAGAACACTTGACAATTAGGTCATGGGAAGCACTATGAGGAAGAGAATATGTTAGTTTTGTTTCTTAGAGGAATGACCTTTCTGACGGCTCCTCCTAGAATTGTTTCCTTTTCTCCAAAATAATGGTTTATTTTAAGACAATAATAACTAATTTATGTGTGGTGCTTTCCTAGTATATGAAGAATTTTTAACACAATTTATCTCAGTTAATCCTTATAAAAGTTAATAGGATCATTATTTCTCATTTATTTGCAGACTCTACACACCCAGTTAGTGGCTGATCTGGGCATTGAAACCATGACTTTCAATCCCAAACCCCATACAGATGAACATCCCACCATATTGCTGTTGCAAATAAATACTAATTAGATAGCCTCCCACATTGTGAAGTGAATCCACAATAACTAAATTCCAAACAAACACCAGAATTCATTGGGTTGAGTTTTAACCGAGGTCTGAAGCACTGAAAGGAGTTCAAGAGACATAGGAGAGAGTTACACGTTTAGAGTAAACAGCAGCAGGACATACAGAAGAGAAAGAAAGCACAGTTTTGTGCAAGTACCCTAAGGGTGGATCCAGAGAAAGAAGAAAGTAAACAGGAGAGAGGGAATGTAATGCAGACCAGAGAAAGCAGAGCAGGGGAAGAGAAATTTCAGGAGAAATGACAGAGTGCAAAGAAGTCATCAGGGGAGAGAGAGAGTAACACAAAACATGAAAGAATGATCACAAATACTAGTTATACTGGTACCACAACCACAACAAAGAAACATTTAGTCCATGCCTGTAATATGCATTACTTCCTAATAACACAGAGGGATTGAGTAACAAGTCCCAGAGCCACAGCTTTATAAGAGATGATGCAAAATTTAGAACAGGTCGGACTGACTCCAGAATCCACTCTCGTAACGACTCAGAATTTAGAATTGTTCATGACAGTGCCAACAGATTAGGATATTTGGGCATTGAGTACATCACAGAGCAGGCTGTAAATCCATGAGTGGGTACAAGAAGAGAGAAAATGAGGCCCAGGAGGCCAGAGAGGAAGGCACTAGGGACAGCGGAGTAGCACTGACATACTGACCTCTTCACGCCTGACAAAAGCTATTAATTGGGAGAAGCAGGTAGTAAAAAAGTCATTTCAAATCTGGAACTACTGAAACATCTTCAGTAAAGATGTTTCTAGGTTTACCCAGAGTATGACTGCTACTCTCAAACAACATAATTTTTATTTAAATTTGCAGTAAAAAACCTAGTCTGGTATTATCTGAAGCAGTAATAACATTTAATATTTGTACATTCCTTTTAAAGTTTTCAGAGAGGTTTTGCACACATCATATCATTTGGTTCTCAAAAATTCTGTGAAGAAGTTATTGATCGTTTGAGTTTTTTTAGAAGAAAAAAATAATCATCTCAGTGAGGCACTGTGGTAGAAAAAGCATGGACCAGGTATTAGACAGACTTGTGTTCACATCCCAGCACAGCCTGATAGTTATTAATTTGTGACACTGGATGAGTTACTAACTTTTCTAGACCTCAGTGTCCTATATGCAAAATAAAGATTATGGTTTATAGTTTGCAATGTTTCTAGTTAATATCATGTAAGATAATAGGTACAGGTAAAATACCCAACCATGCCTGAAAAAAGGTGGATGCTCAATAAAGATTTTATTTTAATTTGTCAGGATTCTTGGCTTCAAGTGACCAAATTCTAACCCAAATTATTTATTTATTTTTTATCTTAACCAAACTGTAGGAATAGCAGGGATACAGTTGAACCTTAAAAACTACAATCAGTAATATGAAGGCAGCTGAGATATCGCTCCATCTTTTCTCCCAACTTTTCTCTGATGTCATTTTCATTCTTTCTTATTACAGATTGTTTTCCTTCACGTGGTGGCAAATATGATGGCTGCTAAGTTCTATATCCTCTGCCACTGAATAGAATTAGAACTTAACTCTCTGGGTCCCTGATCTGGCATCAAGTGCCCCCCTCCCCACCTCCACCCCCATTCCACTCACCTGTAGCCAGAGGGCAGACATCATGTAAGAACATGGCAGCTCCATGCAGCCATGTGGGTGCAGGGGGCCAGTATGGGGGTGCAAGTGCCCAGGAGAAGGTAGTGATGGAAAGCAACCTCATGGACGTCCACTAAGTAATTACAATTTCCCAAGGTCCCAGATGAAGTGTTAGAGGTGAGCTTAAACTCAAATCTGACTTCAAGTCAACTTTTTTCTACTCTGAGTGCTGACGAACTGATGACAGCTACCAGCTCTCTGGCGACTGGATGGCATACAGATAAGACAAATGATCATCTGGGATCTGCTCTGCTGCAGTAGTGCATAGGGTGTGGTTCACAAGGCAGTGGTAGAGAAGGGACTGAAGGCTGGGGCATTTGTGCACAAGAGCAAGTGCCAAGGGTTCAGCCCACTGGGTGGGGCTGCTCTGCCCTGAACCCGTGTTCTCTACTAGGTGTATCTTTAATGACTCCTTTTCCCCTTCAGGGTTGAAATGTTTATGCATTTTGGGGGTCAGGACTCCTTTTATAGTTGCTGCTGCCCTTTGAGTTCTTGAAGGAACTCACAGAAAGATAAAGGCCAATTTGGCTTGCCATAATTTTGGAGGTTTCATTTTTGGCTCTCACCTTTAGGATATGTGACATTGAGCAAAAATCACTTTCTGAGCCCATGTTTCCTTACCTGAAAACTGGGAATAGCAATAGAACCCACTTTGTAGAGTTTCTGTGAGAATTAATGAGTGCAATGCACCCAAAGTGCTGACACCGTGACATTGAGCAATGTCCTTTTGGAGAAGGTGGTGACTGACTGGCTTGTGCTTTTGGCCACAGCTAACAATCAACTTAAGACACATTCTTTGAGAGCCTATAATCTCTGTGCTTTGTTCTTCTCTCCTAAATCCTGCCCAAGGGGCACAGGAGGGAAGAAGAAAAATAGACATTAAAGGGACTTTCCACATCGAAGGAAGCTCTGTGGAGAACGTAAGACGACCAGTATCTTGTTAGCTGGTGAAATATGTTTTTCCCTGATTAGAAGGCTTAAGAATGAATTCTACTTGGATGGTTTCTTACTATGCTCAGGGGGACCACTTTCTTCAAAGAGATGTGTTGCCAATTCACTTTATTCTCAGCTCTTGGGAATTCAAGAAACAGATTTCTTCTAGGAAAATTTCCAAGGTAATGCTTGGAATTTCTTGAATAAACAAATAGTGCTGGGATATCTGTGTGTGTGTGTCCTTGTTTTTTTAATCTATTTAATGTCGCATTTTTGAAAATGTATCAGCCTCTTTTTCACCTGTTTGTTTAAGCCAAGTTTGTCTTTGATGTCAGGAATTTACAAGAAGTAAAATACACAGCATGAGCATTTGGCATATCTGGCACACATCACTATTCAACTTCAACAAAGGAAAATGTATTCTTTGCAATAAGAAAGCTCTATTTCTATATACTAAATATTATTAAAGAATGTTCTTGGGAAAATATGTGTTTCCATGTGTTGTTTTCACTTTGGATAGTGTGCTTGTAGAGCTGACTCCCACAGATAGCATTTCCTAAGGAACAATGGTGGTTAGAACAATAGACATTATCTTGGTGGCAGTTACAATGAGAAGTGCATTAACTTCTTTATTCCAATGAAGTTTAGTAAATGAAAACTCTTCCATTTGTACTATTCATGACAATGCAGAAAAGAGAAGTTATGTGAAGCAGAAAGAGATTAAATATAGGGAAGTAGAAAGGAGCTGATTCCATCTGGGTCTTCAGGACTGTCCTGCTAGAGGGGATGCTACCTCTGAGGACATCCCTGGAGCTGTGCTGGCAGTAAGAGGCTGCTGCCGCCTCAACTGTTTCTCATCTAGTAGGGAGATGGAGAATAGGCACCTAAATCCAATCCAGGGATTAAGGAGCCAGATCTTGAAACTGTTGCTGCTTCCACGACTTCCCGACATCCAGGAAACTGGAGAATGCACACAGGGACACTGCTATAGGGAAACCTTCCACTTTCTTGATCTCACGGTCATACCAGTAGAAAGGGCCAATAATTGCAAAAGAAGGTCCCACCCAATTCTGCCTTCCACATCTCATGAATGCATTTAATTGAGAGCCTAATTTGCATTCAGAATCCTTGTTGCAAGGGAGTCTGAAAAGTGTAATTTTTAGATGTTTAATTTCTCTAACTACCACGAGTGTGGTGTAGTGGTAGAATGAGTTAATTCAGAGTTTCCAGCACTCTATTTACATAGCAGGTGCATCATAGCTACTTCTTTTCCCAATTGCATTGTGCATCTATTTCTGGAATAGCATTTATATTCCAATGTGATTATTTAAGTATGCCTTTCCAGGATTGTATGTATACTCTCTGAAAAGGTTACTTATATCTCTAGTACCTGGCACATAGTAGAGATCAAACAAATGTTTGTTTAATGAATAAATGAGTGAATGAATTATCTCTTTTGCTAGAATTTAGCTTCAAAGGCAGGGTCTATGTCTTATCCACTTTGGTATAACCAGCTCGCAGCACTGGACTTTGTCTATATTTAAGAAAAAAGAAGGTGACTTAAATAAATATTAAATATATGTTTTATTATTTCAATACCCAATTGGAATGACATTCTAACTTCTTTGTTCCAAGATTACCATTTCTTTGAACAGATTCCAATTTAAATTCTTGTTATGTACTACCACTACCAGTTGCTAGTCTGTGCTTACTATATTCCAAGCATGTTACTATATTCCAAGCATGAAAGAGCTTTTCATGTATTATCAATATTTAGCCTCATCCTGGGAGGTAGGGGCTATTATTGACCACAGACCCTTATATACAATTATCTGAAAACCAAATATTCAGCTTAATGAAATATAAACTCCTGTCTAACCACAGCCAAGGTCAAGAAATAGACCATTGTCTGCATCACAGAGGCACACCCTTCTTTCCACCCACTGCCCATTCCTAACCACAGCCCCCTTTTTCACCCCTGATTCAACTACTCCTCCAATATCCATGGTTATCACTTCCTTGTTTTTCTTCAGACTTTTATCTCCTTAATTTGCATTCCTGTAAACGATAGTTCAGCTTTAACTAATTTTGAACTTTATATAAATGGAATCATACTATAGAAATACTATGGTGTTTTTCAAAGTGTTTGGCTGTTTTATTATCGTTGTTGTTCAATATTATGTTTGAGAGAGTTGTCCATGTTGCTGTGTGTAGTTCTAATTTGTTCATTTAATTGCATTGCATTGTATTAATATTTACAAACTACTTATGCATGCTACCCTTGAATGGCACTTGGATGATTTCTGTTTTGGCATATTATAAATAATGTTTCTAAGAACATTTTTGTAAGTCAGTAAGAACTTGTAAGAACTTTCCTGAAGTCAGCAGTATGTTGGTAAATATTTAACAACTGGCTCTCCAGGGAGAAAAGCCCTGATTGTAGAGTCTGCCTATTTCCATCGTGTAAATACTTCCACCATGGCCAATTTCAAGCTACCAACGTCACTGAATGTGGCACTGGAGAGAGCTGCACATCAACAGCTCTCTTGAACTGGTGCAAGCTGGTTCCAGCACACCCCTACCTGGAGCTTAATGTGCCTCTATGTCTTTTGGGTGTATACGTAGGAGTGAATTGCTGGAAGGAGTGTATATTTAGCTCTAGAAGATAATGTCAGACTGTTTCCAAAGTGATATTGTACCCATTTAGCCTCCTTTTGGCAGTGGGTGACAGGTCCAGTTATGCTACATCTTTGCCAAAAATGTGTTATTTCCATTCATTTTCTTTTTGCAATTTCTGTCATCTCATGGTGGTTTTAATTCACATATTCCTGATATTAATAAGGTTGACATCTTATCATATGATTGTTGGCTATTTGAACATCCTCTTTTAGGAAGTTCTATTCAAATCTCTTGCCAAATTTTCTATTGGATGTCTGACTTTTCTTATTAAATTGTAATTGTTTATATGTTCAGGATATTAGCCATTTAGTTGGTTATATATTTTGCAAAAGTTTTTCTCATTCAGTAGGCTTGGCATTTCTCTTAATGATTAATTTTGATTAATAGAACTACCTTATTTTAATGTATTCAGTTAATTTTTCCCATTATGTTTAGTACTTTTGTTTAACAATATCTCTTTATCATGAGATTCTAAAGATGTTCTCCTATATTATTCTCCAAAAATTTTATTGTTTTGCTTTTCACCCTTGGTTCTGGAACTGATTTTTAGAGTGAAGCAGAGGTCTAGATGGATGATTGTTTCAGCACCATTTATTTATTTATTTATTTATTTATTTTCAGCACCATTTATTAAAGAGAGTTATTCTCTCTCAACTGCTCTGCCATCCTGCATTTGTCATAAATCAAGCGTCAATATATTAAGTGACATTGTGTTTGGGCCTTCTGCCCTTTTCTATTATTTTATTTGTCTATCCATACAATAAGAGATTGCCCCACTTTTAAAGAACGTTGCTATCTACTGGAACAATTTCTCTCATACTGTTGTTCTTCGGTTTAGTTTATTCTTGGCTGTGTATTTCCCCATGTACTTTCATATTAGTTGATCAAGATATGCAAAGAAACTTGAAATATTAGTTGGGATTACACTGAGTTTATAGGTTAATTTATGGATAATTAATGTCTCTAAAATACTGAGATTTCAATACAGGGAGGTGGTGTATCTCTCAATTTATTCAGATCATTTAAATTTTACCTTAAAAACATTTACAGTTTTCTACATAGAAAGTTTGCCCAACTTTTGTAAAATTTACTTGTAGGTATATGATATTTTCAGTGTTCTTGAAAACATTTAAAAATTTTATATTTGTTGATAGTACTAATACAATTGAGTTTTATATTGACCATGAACCCATAAATTTTGCTAAACTCACTAATTTAAGAATTTGTCAGTTTTTATATTTTTTCTATGTGCCCAGTCATATCATTTGTGAATAATATATGGAGTTAGTCTAACTCGAGGTTAAGACTAAGAAGTCCTCCAGACTGCTAAGTCTGGCCAAGATCTCTGACACCTAGTAAAAGTTCAGGAGTTTCCCAAAACCAGCTGCAGGTTTGAAAATTTGTAGAAAGACTCAAAACTCACTGAAAGCTATTCTACTGACAGTCATTAAGGTTAAGGATACAAATTAGAAGCATTCAAAGGAAAAGACACAATGGGTGAAGGTCTGGGAAGGTGTAGAGCTTCTGGCTGTCAGGAGAGCCCTGTGGAGCCATTGATGGCATTACCTCCTCCTGGCCATATGAGTAGCAACATGTACAGAGTATTCCTGCCAACCAGGGAAGCTCACCTGAGCTTCTGTGTCCAGAACTTTTGTTGAGGCTTCATTGCATAGGCATGATTGATTGAATCATTCCCATGCGGTTGAACTCAATCTCCAGCCTCCCCTCCTCAGAGACTGAGCTGGCATTACATGGCCCAAAGGGCCCATCAAGAATCATCACATTAGCACAAATTATCATGTGGTATCTGAGGAGCTCACCATGAATAACGAAGACACTCAAGCTCTCAGGAAATTCCAAGTGTTTAGAACTTACCTCTCAAGAGTCTGGGCAAAGGCCAGACCTCTCTTTGGAAGACAAATTCCTTACTACGATTTTTTTTCTTTCTTCTTTATCTTTATTCATGTTTATTTCTTTTTCTTGATACACTGCACTGGATTCCAGTATATTGTAAAATAGTAGTGCTAATCGTGGGTACTACTGTTTTCTCCCTGATCTTAAAGGGGATGTTTTCGATATCACCATTAAGATATCCTGTATCAGATTAGGAAACATTTCTTCTATTCCTAGTTTGTTAAAAATGGGGATTTTGTGAAAAACAAAGTGGAATTTTTTACTTTATTTGCATCTGATAAGATAGTTGTATAGTTCTCCTTTAGTCTGTCAATGTATATAATTACATTGATTTTCTAATGTCAAAAACATGTGCATTGACAGAATAAACACAATTTGGTTATGATTCATCCTTTTTAAATGTTATTAAATTCTGTTTGCTGATTTTTTCCATTTTATTCATGAATTAAAATTTTCTGGAATGTTTTTACATGTCCTTGTTGGGTTTTAGAAACAAAGTTCTGCTGGCTTCAAAATACAAGTTTGTGAGTGTTCCCTTTTAAAAATTTTTCTGGGAGAGTTTATGTATTATTGGTATTAGTTGATCCTGAAATGTTTGGCAGAATTCCGTAGTGAAATGATTTGGAACAAATTTCAATTATGGATGCAATGTCTTTAATCATGATAGGAACACAGATTTTCTATTTCCTTTTATGTCACTTCTATTAAGTTGGTGCTTTAATATGCATATTTGTTACTTTTAATTTAAGTCCCTAATGCATTGGTATAAAGTTGTTCATAGTATCCTCTTACTATTTTTCAGTGACTGCATGATCTATAGTTATATCTCTTAAGTTAGCAGTTATTTTCTCCCACCATTTTGAAGATCTCAGTTCGTTATCTTTTGACTTCAGTTTCTTTAGTTGAGAAGTCAGGTGACAGTTTTTACTCTTTTTCACGAAATCTGAATTTTTTTCTCTGGCTGCTTTTTACATTTTCTCTTTAACTTTGTTGCACTTCAGTTTTACTGTGATGTGTCTAGATTGTGTGTATTTGTGTGTGTGTGTGTTTGTGTGTGTGTTTATCTTGCTAGGGGGTTACTGGGTCCTTTGTCTTTCAATAATTTTGGAAAATTTTCTCAAATATTTCTTCTCCTCCATTCTTTGTCTTATTTCTTTCAGGAAGTACTATTTTGTATATATTATACCATTATTACTGTATTCTCTCTGTCTCTGTCTCTCTGTTGTGTGTGTGTGTGTGTGTGTATGTGTGTGTGAATTCTTTTTGTCTCCCTATGAGTCATTCTGGATATTTTCCTCTGACCCAACTTCCAGCCTATTCTCTCTCTAGCCATGTACAGATTGTAATCTGCAGTTAAACCCACTCATCATTTTTAACTTCTGTTACTATATTTTTTTAATTTCAAAGTTTCTATTTGATTCTTTTTCAAATCTATATCACTTTTTATTGTTTTCAGTTCTTGGCTAAAATATTCTACCTAAACAAGAACATAGTAAGTATAGTTTAAAAATGTGTGTGTGTGTGTGTGTATGTTTTGATGTGCCTGGTTATGCTTTGTTGTGTCTTAGGTATAGTTATTGGAATTTTATTTGTAAGAAAAATTTAAGGACTAGGATAAATGTGAAGGTTTGGTTTACTTGTAGTTCAGGTAGTTTGTCTAAATTACCTAGTCTGCTATTACTGGAAAAAGACGAGCTAGAGTGATCTTTTAAATATATAATTATGCCACTTCCCACTTTAAATCTTTCCAAAGGCTTCCCATGAAGCTTAGAATGAAATCTAAGTTCTGTTCGTAGTTAGGATAACTTCTTCTTCAACCTCATTAGGTTTATCAGTTTTTCGCAATTCAGGGAGCTTATTTTTGTTTCCATTCATCCCTGGCTCTTTGAATGGCTTGTTCTAACTTATCTTTTAGTTTTCAGTGAAATATTACTTCCTCATGGGGAAACCAGACCTAACTAAATTAGCTTGTTCAACTTAATATTCTCTTTCACTCTGTTTACTTTCTTGATAACATTTACCAGAATCAGTAATTATTTGATTATTATTATTATCTGCTTATTTATTATTTTTCCCCTACCACTTGAATGTACACTTTGAGAACTGGGACTGCTTCTCCAGTAGCTAGCATGAAGCCTTCCACATAATTCAGTAAACAGAGTTTTAATGAATGAAGGTCGTATTAAGTGCTGAGAATATATTTAAAAACAGAAGTAATCATTGTTTTTGTCATCTTTGTAGTAGTAGTAGTAGTAGTAGTAGTAGTAGTAGTAGCAATAGTAGTTGTATTATGGTTAAAAATAGTAATATGACCTTGAAAAGCAGTTAGAGTCATACTGACTGACTTTGAATCTTACTCTGGCACTTACTACCTGTGTAAACTTGGACAAGTTAACTAACTTCTCTGTCCTTCAGTTTCCTCAACTTTAGAAGAGTGATAATCAAGTCTTCATCCCTTATCCAAATCTTGAGGCTGAATATGATTTGGAATTCAGAATTTTCCTTATTGTAGAAAAGTAATGTGGTACATATACCATATATTCTATAACAATCACAGTAGTGTCTTAGGCAGCTGCCATAATTTAACACATTAATATTTTTGCAGTAAAACATATTAATCATAAGTGAAATAACTAGACTATGAGTGGGTTTATATCAGTAAAGATCAGATTTTACTACGCAAACTTTGAAAACTTAGTTTTCAGAGCTGATCTTTGGGAACACAAATGCACAGAGAACCATAGAACTCTAAAAATGGGAAGAATCCTAGTGGTCTTTTTTTACAACTTCTCCAAATTTAATGATGAGGAAACCTAAGACACAGAGATATCAGACAACCTCCCTAAGATCACATAGCTAGTTTCTTGTAGTGTTGGAGACTGACTTTCAGTTTAGTGTCCTTTTTGCTACACCATATTATAAAAAAAATAGAAGATAATTTTATTTCAGACTTGAAAACTAGAACTAATGGATTGTTCACGTGCTTCTTTCCAATCTTGAAATTCTAAAATGTGGACTGACTTTCTCATGATCAGTGGATAATTTTTTTGATCAACAAAAAATATGTTTCTTAGTAGATGGTGATAATGAGAAGAAGAAATGCCCTTGCATCAGTACTTACAAGACAGTGAAGAAGACATCTACAGAAAAGATGAGTAACAAATAGAAGTTAGCATGTGATTTTCCCAATGGATAATAAATGTGATATTACTGATTTCGTATAGAGAATATTATGATAACCTAATAGGGACACTAGAGTTGGTGAATTGAAATATCTGTAAAATTCTATGGATAAACCCCTTTTTCAAAATGGTAAAAGAGCTTCCAGTCTTTTTACTCATTATCTCATATAGCAAATGATATTCTGAAAAATGTGCAGAGTTGACTGACATTTACTTTAGCTATTGAGAATCAAGTCATTATTAGTGGTAAGCATATCAAGTACTAGATAATCTTCATTCAATGAAAATACTAAAATTGCCTATGCGGGAAGTTAGTGTATGTTTTTGTAAAGATAAAACTGAATCTCAATTTACTTATAAAAATTTCAGAACCCACCATTCTACAGAGAAAGATTTTAAAGTTAAACCTGAAATTGCATTTATTGGCATGAACATGGAGTTATAACCTCTTAATTAGTAGTGGCAGTCATAGGACAATTGAAACACTAATGCCACACAGACTGCAGAAATATTTTTCTCTTAGATTCCTTAGAAGCAGAAAATTCTCTGAAGACAGTACCACATACTGTCTGAGAGGTGCCTGAAGCAGCTGTTCAGAGAAGGTGTTGGTAGAAAGAAGGGGCAGTAGGGTTCCAGAATGACATTGCAATTAAAAAAGAAAAATGGATGCAATTCTGCCTTACAAGTACATTTTTTTTCCTTTTGAAATAATCCATGAGACTTGCCAAAGGCCTCCTGGCATGAGCAGTATGTATATTTGCTTGCATGGAAGGCTGGTTTCTTGAACACAGAATTTCTCATTTTTGTAAGTGTAACTGAAGACATAGTTTCAGTCTCCCTGATGAGCTACAGGAGCATAAAACTCTAGGACAAGTAAAGACTCATCTATAAGCGATTTGGCTCATGCTGTACATCTAATCTAAGTTTAACTGTTATCTTTTCTTGATAGAATTGTATTTTATTATACAAAAATCCAGAAAAGCATACATTGAAGGTTATCATTGTCTACATTTTGTTGTACCTTCCAGATTTTTCTATGCATATATTTGTGATTTTTAAATAACAAACCTTTATTATACCAAGCAAAGAGTTTTGAAGCTTCTTTTTCATTCAAAATAATAATGTGAATAGCTTTCTATGTCAGTATATATTTTTATGCATGATTTAATGGCTGAAAAAAGTAAAATGTTTTCTAGAGCCAGCCATGTGCTAAGCATTTTAAATTATCTTTTCAAAATTTAATCCTCATAACAACCTTAAAAGGTCAGTATTATTATTATCCTCATTATACAGTTAAAGAAATCAAAGTCTAGCTTAAGTAATATATCCAAGTACACATATCTAGAAAGTAAGAGAAACAAGGTACCTGGGCACTCTAACTCCAAGAGTTTATGCCCTGAATCATATCACTCAGTTTTTCCTTTGCATGCACAATCTGCAATATATTTAACGCTTCTCTAACTGTTAGACCTCTAAATCATTTCCTTTTTTTCTTCTTTTCTTCTTTCCCTCTCTTCCTCCTCCCCTCCCCTCCTTTCTTTCTATTATAAACAGCTCTTTGATGAGCATCTGTGTAGCAAAATCTTAGGGACATGACCTCAAAGTTCAAATGTGAGTAACAACTGGTTCACAAATATCTGGGATCCATTGTCCTCCAAATTCTCACCCTCTGATGTTCAGTAGGTTCACGTGACAAGTTCTGGTCAATGGGCAATGTCACTTCGTGGACAAGTGACAGAAGACTCAACTCAGAAGACTGGCTGAGTTCTCCATGAGCTCTCTTGCCCATCTTGTGAAACTTGAGTGTTGAGATGGCAGAAGCACAGAGCACACAGCTCCCATCAGCCTGGGTCCCTGAGTGATGACACAGCTCAGCATACCCATCTCCCACTGATCTGTTTTGAACCTGAAGCTTGAACTACAAAACAAAAATATCTTTATGTTAAGTCTCTGAGTTATTAGGTTTAAACTGTTACCAGGCATAATAGGAATTAGGTAATATGTAGCAAAAATTATATCCATTTGCCTTCTGACTCAGCAATCCTATTTCAAGGAATCTTCCCCAGTCATGCTGGCCAAAAAGAGAAATAATGTAGGCACAAGGCTATTAACTGCAGAGGAAATGACTTCTGAATATTTTTGAACAAACACACATCAAGAACACTTACTTCATCTTTTACTTTTGCTTTTTAGGGATTGCTCTGTCCTCTACTTGAAAAATGAAAATACTATCTACTGAATTCGAGTTACGTTCTTGTTGACATTTGTGTTTATGCTTGCCTGTTTGCTCATTCATGCATACATACATGCATCTTCCTGATTCTGAGGGAGGTCAGAACTTTAGTTTCCTAAAGTTCATTCACGGATGTTCAGATGGTGTCAAGGTGAGGTGCATAAGAAGTAGATCAGATCCTGAATTATCTGTGGGAAAAGCAGGTTTTATCAATAGGAACCTAGGAGTGCAGGATAATTTGAAGATAAAGGGGGAGGGAGAAGCATTTGTCCAAAGTCCTTTCATGTGAATGCTTAGTTTCAAGCAAAGGGAGATGTTTGAAGCAAGTTAAAACACTTAACTGAGGGGCCTTAAAATGCTTAAGAGGACCCTAGAGATTGTGGAGGACTGTAAATTTTGGTTGTTGACACAAAGTAAGATCTCTTTATTTTTACGTATACAGCATATAGTATTTTAATTTACTCAAGGGATTTAGCTTCATTTGCATTTGAGAGAGTACAATTTTGCAAGATCTCTTCTTTCCCTTTTGGGTAAATATTCGGCGCAAGTGCATTTCTTGAGAACCTTCTGAAAGATAAAGTGCTTTTCATGTTTCTCTCAAGGTCTCAATAAACGAAGCATCTGAGGAAATGGGAATCTATAATGACACCCACCTCCTAGCACTCGTGTGTGTGTGTGTGTGTGAACATTTTTCAGTGAACTACTGCTTTCAGGGGCCGTTCCCACGTGAGCGGCCACACCTGGGCCTTGTACTGCATTCAGAAAGGGACCCGTGACCGGCACACTGAACTGGAAACGTCGCCAGTGTGATGAGAATGCCTAATGTCCCCAGAGCGGCCATGCGGCAGAAGCAGCCCTGACAAATCAAAACGTTACTCTGCTGAGCACAGCGACATGGAAATTTTTGAAGAGGGAATCTCTGTCTTACGCAGTTAGTGGCTGGGGCGTGAGCGCAATGCACAAGGAGCCTGCAGCGCGGAGCCGAGGCCGTGCCACGCCCTGTGCCTGTACTGCTATCCATCTTTTCCTGGGCAAAGCTGGTAGCTGAAATGGCAACCATAGGGCAATAATCAAAATGCAGAAGGTAAACAGTAAGGCTGCTACCACACGTTGGTAATAAATTATCCAACGCTGGTCACAGAAAGTGTTGTACAAATGGGGATGAATGAAAGAAGGAAACTGCCACCCCAGAAACGGCTGCAGGAAGGCAATTTGCAGACTGCAGAAGAGAAGCTTAATCGGTGGAGGACACTTGGGTCATTTAATCACGTGGGAGTCAGCAGAGGTAGAAAGGTGTTGGGAAAAGCTGTGTTTCTCTGCCTCTGCCGCATTTCTGGACAGTCTAATGATTTGCATGCAGAGAAGGAAGCCACCAGGTTACTGCAGGTCGACTGTGGGTCCTGGACCATTCCCAGGTTTGAAGCACAGCAGATTGGAGTGTCATCCAGTGATGGGGAAATTAGAAAGGAGGAATTAGTAATGAGCATCATTTTGGATGTGTCTGTTTTAAACTTATTAGGGGACATTCCAACGGAGAGAGGTGTGTTAAAGGGATAGGATCAAAGAGAGGGGGAGAGATCTGAGCTGGAAGTACCTCAAGTGAGCTCCTTAGGACTTAGAACTAGAGCTCTAGGCTGGTTCCTGAACATAAAGAAGCAATGGTTTTCCAAAGGAAGAGAGTCAGGGAAAGGAAGGAAATACAGACAGGGGGAGATTTCTGAGAGAGGGAAGGGGCAGTGTATTTACAGGAGTGAAAAGGGCTGGAGGTGGAGGTTGTATAGCTTCACAGTCAGGGGACAGGCTTTGGAGAGTGACAACCTGGAGTCAAATCTTCTCATTCTCACCAAGCCTCAGTTTCCTCATTTGTCAATTGGACAATAATAATAGCTCCTTCATAGAGTTTGGGAAAAGAAATTGAGAAAATATATAAAAAACACTTAGCACAGCGCCTAGAATATAGTAATCCCTCAATAAATAGTAGCTGTTTATTTATTAAAACATAAAAAATAGAAATAAAAAATAGAAGCTAATGGCATTATTTTAGAATGTAGAAGGGAGATTAAGTGTGAAAAGGAGAATTCTGGATAAGGATAAATCCATGGTTGAAGGCATAGGAATACATCAATGGGCTTTGGAAGGAGCAGAGGAATTTCCATATATACATTCTATAGTTCTTTATATATATGTATCTTATAACCTCTTGAAAACATTCTGTCTGCTATCAAAGGGAGAAATATTTTTATACACCTTTTCTATATCCAGGTATTCAACCAAGGTTAACTGGAGAGATTAAGTTTTCTTAATCTGCACACTGCACATTTTGCATTTCCAATGATATCTAGACTGCTTCAAGATTGAGGAAGAGGAGCGTTGGAGTAGCTACATTGCAGCAATATTCCCTGGAAAATTGGTTTTTCATGCACATGGGTGGACCCTGAGCCCTATTCTGTTCTTTAATCAGCCCTAGAATGAAGTCTTTCACCCACACAGTGCCACTCACTCATGCTCAGGAATGTCCCCCAACACTTCTGCACAGATGATGCCCCTTTCTTGGTTTATGTGGGCTATTCTGATTCATGATTTATTTGGGGTTTCTGTCACCTACTGGAAGAAAATATTAGAGCTGTTGTGTAAAAAAATGGGTTTGAATGATGGATCTACAGTTTATTAGCTTTGTTATGTTAATTAGACAAGGAGGCCATTAAACTGAGGTGGCTTTACTCTGTTAGCAGCCTGTGTATGCAAACCCAAACCTAAGTCTATAATGCCTCAAGTTTATGAGAAACCCAGGAACAACCAATCACAGACAACCAATGAGGCTTTCCCAAATAAGACAACCACTTAAACTATAGCTAGTCAAATAATTTCCTTGCTTTGTTTCTGCCTTTTCTCTTCAAAAGTCTTTCCCTGCGCTCCTGTCAGCTGAGTGTCCTGAACCACTTCTGGTTTGGTGCTGCCCTATTTGAATCAATTTATGCCCAAATAAACTCTTAAAAATTTTAATATGCCTCAGCTTATCTTTTAACAGCTTTATGACCTAAACTTTCACTTTCCCACTCTAATATAGGCATAATTCACAGAATTGTAAAAATAAAATTAGTGTACATAAGGCTCTTTATAAATTATAATATATCATACAAGTACATGGTGGTGTTATTAACATTTTTCTCTTTAATAAGTTAATTTTTTCTTACTCTCTCTCTACACATTTGTAGCTACTGAAGAAATGGCAGCATCTAGCAATCAAGTGCATTACCAAATTCATATTCAACAGCCACTAATTCCCAAGATCATGAACCTGTCTTGCATTCTTCTAGAGGAGAAAATTTTGTATGGCTGAGACTATGAGCAGAAACTTTCCTCCCCAAACACACACTTACATTTACCCAACACATTTTGTTAGACTAGGAGTCAAATAAAGTCTATTCAATAACCAAGTGTTGCAAGTTAAAAAGAGGGGACAGAGAGAGATAATAAAGTCTGTGGTATTCCTTCCTCACCAACAACCAATTCTCCAATTCTTTGATACCAACTGGATGTCCAACGATTCAATCTTGACACTATCTAAATAAAACTAGTGTCAGATCCCATGAGTTAAAGAGCTCAGTCCAACAGGACTGCCCCTACTTCAAATGCCTGCTGCAAATGGGCTTCCCAGTCTACCCACTCTTCTGTCCAACAACCTACAAGTTTAGGGGGGTGTGTCCTATGACTCCCCTCTCAGGTTTGATAATTTGCTAGAATAGCTCACAGAACCTAATCTGAAGTAATCCTTTTTTCTTTTTATGTTCTGTTTTTAAAAACCTTTTCCTTTCTGTAGCCCTTTGGAGCTCCCATCTACTTGCTAAATAGGATGCTTGTCCAATCATGAATCATTCAATAAAGTCAGTTAGATCTTTAAAATTTATTTGGTTGGTTTTTGTTTTTTAACACCGATTTATTTTAAAGAATACAACTCAAGAATAGCCAAATGGAAGAGATAAATAGAGCAGGGCATGGAACGGCGGGCACATAACTTCTATGCCCTCTCAGGGCGCACCACCTTCCCAGCACCTCCATGTGTTCAGCAACCCAGGAACTTCCCAAACCTCATTGTTTAGGGATTTTTATGGAGGTTTCATTATGTACGCATGATTATTAAATCACTGGCCATTGGTAATTGAACTCAATCTCCAGCTCTTCTCCTTTCCTTGGAGGTCAGGAGATGGGGTGGAAAGTTCTAACCCTCTAATCGTGGCTTGGTCTTTCTGGTTACCAGCCCACCCTGAAGCAATCTAGGGACCCCAGCCAGGAGTCGTCTCATTGCCTTACAAAAGACACTCATCACTCAGGAAATTCCAACAGTTTTAGGAGCTCTATGCCAGGAACCAGGGACAAAAACCAGATGTTTATATTTTATTGTATCACACAATCAAACCCACAGCTTCTCTTTCCCTGATACAGAGGCTTCTTGGCTAGGCTATTCAATTCAATCTGTCCTTTCAGGCTTCATTGTCTAAACAAAGACCATATATATTTCTATTATACCATACAAGGTTATAAGACTTCTACCAACATATTGCTCAGAAGGGCAATTTCTTATTGAGTTTACCCTGAAAATCTTGTCTCTCTGCCTCTTCAGTGCAGTAGATGTGGTTAGTCCTAGTCAAAGTCTAGACAAGCTATGTATTAATTTACAGAAGAAAGTTTTCTTTTTCTGTGATATGAATGAACATGTCTTCCATCCTGATATCATCTTATAATGTCAGAATACATAGAAAGCCAAAATAACAATCAAAAGATTGCTTTGAGAGCGAGAAATTGTAACAAAAGAAATGGATAGCCTTAAGGGCTATTTTCCTGGTTCTGGTGATTTCTGGAGAATCACCTCTGCTCCATTATGGAGTGCATTTCCCCAGTGACTGAAAAATTCATGTATCCAGGATTTATTGTCTCTCTTTCTAGGTGGTACTGAATAAACACTGCCAGCATCAGGCTTTTGTACTTTATTCTTCTATGCTGACCAGCCACACCTTCTGTTCTTATGCTCTTTGTCCAAACAGGGTAATTTATAATCTGTGTTGCTATAATTTAGAAATTACAGTCTGTCGACTGAAAATAAATGCACAACCTAAAAGTTGAGAATTAAGTCTTGTTCAGTGGCTTTATTGAGGACCAAAGCCTGAGATGGCAGCCTCTCAGCTCTGAGGGACTGTTCCAAAGAGGTAAGGGAGGAGCCGGGGATATATACAGGAGTTTTGGTTAAAAAAAAAAAGAACACAAACATGTAGTCGAACATCAAAAGATTACTGCTAATCACAAAAATCAGACATCTCGAGTTAATGATTTTAGTGCCTTTCTACGCAGGGGAAGATGCAAGAGTCTGGGCTCAATGAAATCATTCCTTTGATATGCATCTTAACTACTTAGTGCCAGTATCCTGTTCTTCTCCTTCCTGTATTTCCCTCAGGGTGCACCATTGGGGTGGGGGACAGCTGCAGCAGCTGATGACTTGACTGCAGGCAGCAGTCTTTGTCCACAAATCTTATTTCTAATACTGTTTTCCTGAGATTTCATCCTACCCACCTTGGAGTCTTGAGTGTTCCTAACTCTTAAACTATAGACTTAAACACAGTCTCATGGAGTTGCCCTTCAGTTGTCTCACCATATCTTCTAGTTGTGGGTTCACAGTGCTTCATGCATTTCCAAGTTAATAATAATAGGCATTGTTTATTGAGGGTCTCCCATATGCCTGTGTTTCAGTTAGACTCTTTCAACCTCAAGGAATAGAGATACACAGATTAGCTCAAGAAAGGACGGGTGAGAAGAGAAGGACTACTGTAGATAAGGGATGAGAGGGCTGCTTGGGAGCCAAGGATGGAAACCAAACTTTGACACAGTCTCAGAAAGAGGATGCTCTAAGGAGCTCAGTAGCGAAATGTTGAGAATCTTCTCTCAGGTATTCCACCATTAAAGAAACTCAAATACTTTCAAATGTTTTTTCTAGTCTCCTCTTGCTGGCCTCTTTGGCTTGTATTTCATGTATTGTTTCCCTTGATCATAGCTTGTGGTATTCATAATTTAATTTTGTCATGTTCCCTTATTATCTGGACTGTATCTCGTTATCTCTCCCAATTCTGTTATTCCACTGCTGACAGTTAAATCTCTTGATATTTTCCAAATTAAAATTTCCAAAAGCAAGTACTTGATTGGTTCAAACCATCTTTCTTAGGCATGTTTCTTTTACACCAAGTTAATTTCTGGGTGCTTTGAGTCAGATGCTTGCTCACAATCCCAGGAGCCTCAGCCAATGACGATATTGCTATAAGGTATGTATATCTTGGCTGCTGAAGACCAATTCATCTACAGGGACAATGAGAAGAACCATCTTCCTTGGCAAAGCAGGAGCCATGGTCAGCCAACTTATTTAACTATCTTGATAAGGAAGTTGCATACATTAACTCACTTAATCATCCCAACAAATATCTATGGGGTAGATATTATTATCCTCACTTTGCAGAAAGCCCCAAATCATGCAGCTTGTAAGTGGCAGAAAAAAGTACTCCCATAGAGATTATTATGCTTTAAATGTCCCCAAAGCCCATAGTTTAATAGCTCAAGTATTTTTTGAGGATAAAGATCAGTATCATCTAAGGGTAGAAACAAGGTGTTCCCATGGTCTTTGAACACACAGTAAAAGTGCATTCTATAACAAAAGTTAACATTTTCTAAGTGCTTTCTATGGACCAGGTTATTGTTCCTAGTGTTATAAATAGATTATTTCCTTGAATTTTCCTAATAACCCTATGACATAGATGGAATTATCATCCTCATTTTACGGCTGAAAACTGATACACAGAAGGAAACAGTTTCAGACAAAGAAAGTGACCCATTGTTAATGACACCTGTGACTCCAATCCAGGTTGATTAAATTCAAACACTTATTAGAGGCAATAGTGAATGAGAAGGACTTCTCAAAGTTTGCCCCTTTTCCAATGAAGGCAGGACAGTGGTAATGTTTTTTATTAAGGGAAGGATTACATATTAGCGATAACTTCATGTCCATAAAAACTGAGCTAAATAGAATCACACAAGAAGTTTGAAAATCACTTTTTCTGTGTATATTCTCCTCCACCTTTTCTTCTCCCTATATCCAAAAGCCACCCCCCCGCAAAGGGTAGCTAATTATTTTTCTGAGAAGGTTTTAATGTATTTTCATATGTATCAGGGCCTGCTTCTGAAGTGATAAGAAAAGTCTGATGCCCAGGGGGCACAGATACTGACCACGAATCAGGAAGAGGACATGACTTGCACAAGAGTGATGACAGCTGCTGGAGAGCAGAACCTGTGTGAAACTTTGGTGGAAAGGGATTTCCATTCTCTCACCGTCCATCACATTCCCTGTAAGATTCATCCAACGTCATCTGTGATCAGAAATGACAGTCAGTCAGTTCAGTCTTTATTGATCATCAACAGGTTGCTTGCCAATGACTAGGTACTGAAAGAGAAAGACAAATGACCCAAAATCTGAAAAAGACATATTTCATCCCAGAAAATCCAGCAGATAATGGGGAAAAGTTATCCTGTCACAGAAAGGAGAAAGAGAAAGGCTATGCTAAATAGTCTCTCCTTCCTCTGGCTCCCAGTGCTTTGCTGTGCCTTTAACTTAATTCTTGTTACTGGCTGTCTTAGTGCCTAGTTGCTCATGTGCATATCTGTCACCCTCACTAGACTGTGAGCTCCTTAAGACCAATGTCCATGTGCCTAGATCAGAGCAGATATTCAATTAATATTTTCTGAATAGAAGTTTTAGTATTTTCTCTTGATATATAGGAAGCAAAATCAGGATATAGAGAATAGTCTTACCCATGATTGTTCAAAGAGTCAATGAAACTCCAG
Organism: Balaenoptera musculus; assembly: GCF_009873245.2. Lineage (NCBI taxonomy): Eukaryota > Metazoa > Chordata > Mammalia > Artiodactyla > Balaenopteridae > Balaenoptera > Balaenoptera musculus. Next base: position 155,879,300 of record NC_045785.1, read on the forward strand.
TCTGCTTGCAATAAAATATCCTACACTTCCCAGTTTGGGAAGTCTTTATCTCTCCTTGAGGAGCTGAGTTCTAAGGCATCCGCATTGCTGGGCTCTTTCTTAGTTCCTTCCTCCTGACTTCTCCTTTTCCAGAGTGTGACAGTAAAATATGAGCAATGTGGGGACAACTTTCCTGGGTTTCCTTTCTCCATTTCATACATTTCATATGAGGCCATCTGCTGGTGGGGAGGTAATGACTTCTGCCTTAGACACTTTTTCTATGTTTCTTATGGATCTGAATATGACCTGTGGCAGGAAGGGAGAAGGAATGAAATGAAGCCAGTTATTGTTCCAATTTTTTTGCTGATTTTAAACCTGAATAGGCTTCACTTCATCTTCCACTTCTTTTCCCCATCTTCCTTTCACAATCTTTCCCGTTTCTAAAATGCAATGAAACAGGTGCCAAAGAGAAGGTGGTCATGAGTGGGGTCAACGTTGGTAGCATTTTAGATGTTTCTAGTACGAATAGCAATGGGAGAGTTTATCTAGTCTAATAACCTCATTTTGCATATAAGACTGCCAAAGCCCAGGGTGTTCAAATGACTTGCTCAAGATTATTCTCATGGTGAGAATAGGTTGGAGAGAAGAAAATAAAACCATTGTCTTTTGTTCTCAGTTCAGTGCCTTGTTGCTATGGAACACTTTGTTGCGGAAAATAAAATGAGTGGTAGATATATCAGTTTTATTGCCACTTAAGATCTACCACAGAGCTTTGGACAAACAGAGGTTAATAATACTTTACTTGTATAAAGGCAATATCCCTTGTTCATCTGGAGTTTTAGCAAAGATTTATTTGTCATAATCTGGGGTGGGGAACATTTTACTTGTCAGTATTTTAACGAGTTGAACACAGCAGGATTAATTTTCTTGCATGATAAAAACTGCTTCAGCTTTCATACACAGAGTTAATTGGTCAGTGTTTTCTTCCTGAGGTTTCACTGTATGATTGTTTCCATTTTTAGCTTTTTATACCTTGGGTTCAGTAATGATGATAATAAATGCTTCCCATGACTTTGCAGAGTTACCTACATATCCCTGGAGCTGTACTCTGAGAAAGGAATTTAATTAGTTATTATACATTCAAGTAATGGACAGTTGAGCAGTAAAAGCAAGTCTCAAGCCATGAATGGCCTCATCTAGTGTCATCTAGTGAAGTTAATTTAGTAGACATATGGGATGAGCAAGCTTTGGTAAGTTGTGTTAACTTTGATATGTTATGTAGGTGTTTTATTCACAGGTACTTAGCATACTTAGCTATAGTAGACAGAATAGTGAAGGTATTTCACTTTCAGCCTTTCTAGGAGTTTAGATTAAGAAGAACTAGAAATTAAATATTAAAGCAAAATTCAAATGGCTTGATCGCTCTCTTCTTATATTCTAAAGTTTGCTCCTGAGCTGAGAGAGTTGCTCTGAAGCAATAGTTTTCAAACTACGTACTGTTCAGTCCCAGAGGTTGCTTGAATGGGGCTCAGAGGTGAAAGTTAGTAGGAGGATGTGGAATGAAGAGACCTGAATGGGTAGGGCTTCAGGGCTCTAACCTGTGCTTTAAGCAGATAGAGCTGTTCCTTTCCATCTTTCCTCCCTCCCTTCCCCCCTTCCTCCCTTCTTTCCTTCCTTCCTTCCTTCCTTCATTCCTTCCTTCCTTTTCCTCCCTTTCTTCCTTCTTACCCTCCTTCCCTCCTTCTCTCCTTCCCTTTTTCCCTCCCTCTTTAACTATTTTCCAAAGTGGCTGATTGTATCTTATTGTGATTTTAATTTGCATGTCCATATTCATTAAGCATCTCTTCATGAGTCTATTTGCTTTCAGGAAGTGTCTACTAATATATTTTGTTCATTTTAAATTGAATTATTCAAATTATTATTATTGACTTATATGAGTTGGCAGATATATGTATAAATAATATTTTCACCCCTTCTTAAGCTTGCCTTTTCATTTTCTTAAGAGTGCCTTTTGAAGAGGAGGTGTTTTTAAATTTTATGAAGTTCAGTACATCAATATTTTTTCTTTTATGATTCATACTTTTTGTGTCCTCCTTAAGAAAAACCTTACCTAACTTAAAATCACAAAGACTTTACATTTTCCTTTGCTTTCTTCTAGATGTTTTATAGCTTTATCTTATACATAGGTCTACGATCCATTTTTCTATGTAAGGTGAGGTAAGGGTTGAAGGTTCTCTTTTTTTTTCTATAGGTATATCTAATTTTTCCAGCACTATTTCTTGAAAAAACTGTCCCTTCCCAATTGAATCACCTTAACGTCTTTGTCCAAAACCAATTGGCTTTTTACATAGAGTCTATTTCTTGATTTTCTACTGTTCTACTAGCCTTACACCAGTATCACACAATCTTCATCATTGTCACTTTACAATAAGTCTTGAAATCAGGTAGTATAAGTACCCAACTTTGGTCTTAAAAATTTTAGGACTACTCTGGATCATTTTTATATTCATATGCATTTTAGAATCAGCTAGGCAATTTCTACAGAGATGCCTGCTGAGATTTTTATTTTGATTGCTTTGAATCTATAGGTCACTTTGGAGAGAAATGGTATCTTAACATTACTGAATCATCCTATCCATAACCATGGTATATCTATCTTCTTTAATTTCTCTAGGCAATGTTTTTTAGTTTTCACACATATTTTTGTTAAATTTTACCCTAAGTACTTTTTATTTTTTAATGTTACTGTAGATGATGTTTTAAAATTTTCCATTTCTAAGTGTTTATAGTTACTATATAGAAATATTATTTATTTTTGCTTGGAGACCTTGTATTCTGCAACCTTAATAAATTCACATATTTGTTCTGGTAGTTTTTATGTAGATTCTCTAGGATTTTATATGTACATGCTTTTGTCATCTGCAAATAAATACAGTTTTATTTTTTCCTTTCCATCATTAATTTCTTTTGTTTCCTTTTCTTGCCTTCTTGTACTAGCTAGTTCTTCCAACCATTGTTGAATAGAAGTGGAAAGAGTGGAAGTCCTTGCCATATTTCTTATCTTAGGGGGAAAGCATTCATTCTCTCACCATTAAGTATGATGTTAAGTTTTTTATAGATGCTTGCTATCAGTTTGAGGAAGTTTCCATCTATTCTTAATTTGCTGAGAGGGTTTAACATGAGTAGGATTGGATTTTATTGAATACTTCTTTAGATCTATTTAAGTGGTCATATATTTTTTCTTTTATTCTGTTAACATAGTGAATTGCAATGATTTTTTTTTTTGTATGTTAAACCAACCTCGCATTCCTAGAACTACTTCCTTTGATCACTATGACTATATATATATATATATGATATATATGATATATTTATAATTTTAATATATATATTTTGTTAATGATTTTTGCATGTATTTTCATGAGAGATATTGGTCTTTGATTTTGTCTGTTTATAATATTGTTTTCTGGGTTTTGGTATCACGGTAACATTGGATGAATAGAATGTGTTGGGAATTATTCATTCTCTTCTATTTTCTGGAAGAATTTGTGTTAAATTGGCATTATATCTACCTTAAATGTGTGACATATTTCACTAGTTGAAGCCTCCTAGGTCTGAAGTTTTCTATGTGGAAATGGTTTTCATTAAAAATTCAATTTCTTTAAAAATATAGGACTATTCAGAAATTAAATATGTGCCATCACTATCTCATTTTCCCATACAATACTTATGGCATAAACTCTGTTTCTTCTTTAGTGAGCTTTGGTAGTTTATTTCTTTCAAGATATATGTCTATTTCATATAAGTTGTCAAAGTAATTATAGTGCAGTTATTTATAATATGTCCTTATTATCCACTTAATATCTTTGGATGAATATTTACAAATTCTTCATTCAGCACATGCTTCATGCAGAGTACTTAACTATGGGGTACAGAACTAACATTTCTCATCATGAATCCCCTAATAATTCCAATTTTTTGCCAATAAAAAATATCTGGTCATAAGTCAAGCTAATGACTCACCTTTTGAACTAATAGGGAAGAGGAGGAAGCCAGGCTCTAAGAAGTAAGGAACTCCCAACCAGGAATTGTTAAGACCTGGCCTGTGGAAGAGACGGCGCACTAGTGGAACCATGTACAGTACAATGGTTAGTGGTAAGGAGGGTGTGTTTAATCCAAGTTGTTTATATCAGTGAAAGGTTCTAGGTGGACAGTGATATTACAAGTGGGTGGGCCTCTGTTTTATGAATTACAGGATCTGTCTTTTCAGGAGAGATTTTTAGACAGAGACTGACAGGTAGAAGGGTAAGACAAGTTTCAGGCAAGTTGTCAGGATCCTAGTCCAGTGGGTTTAGATGAGGGTAGGAAACTGAATCCAGCATGAAATGGCTCAGAGATTAGTCATGGCCGGAACTTATACATACCAGCTTCTAAGGTTCATTTCATGTCAGAGTCCCCTTAATTATTCAACATCTCTTATTAGTCTCCTTCAGTGGCAGAAATAGAATTAAGTATAAATCCAAGTGATCTTCTATTATGTGAAAACTGTACCAAATACAAGAGATTGCCCTAGATCACATCGGTCTCTCCTACCTTCCAGCTTGTCTGAATTTTTGTCTAAGCCATTTGTCCAGGACTTCATGTTTGCTGTTCCCTATGTTGTTAGCTCTTTATATACATTTTGTTGCTTCAGAAGGATTGTGAACCTGGTTTGTGTTGTATAACCATAGAATGTCCAGTTTGGGAGCAATTTTAATAGCCACGTAGTCCCTGAATTATTCATCGTTATGGATATGTTCTTTTTCACCCTTCCTTTTCCTACCCTCTCAGTCAAGCAGAGGAAGATGTGTAACCTTGAGGAGAATCATCATTGTTAAAGCTGGAATGAAAAAGTAAATTCAAAATTATTGTTCTGTTTTTCTGACCTCCAGAATTGATTCTTGAAATTCAAAATAGGAGGCTCTGAAAGGATCATGAAACGGAGTTTATGCCATAAGTATTTGATGTGAAAATGATATGGTGATGGCACATATTCTTGGAGGAGGTTGGAGGGTGCAGCGATAAGAGAATCAGAACTAGGGGGACCACATAGAGAGAAATGAAGACAGTATTGTGTGCCAGCTGAGCACCATGAGGGACTGACTCTGGCTATAGAAAAGTCGAGTTAATACTTGAAGTCCACTCATTGCCATTGAATGAACCTCCCTTACACACCACCCACAATAAGGAGCTACTTTTGGTTCCTATGCGGTGAGGATCTCCCATTGACAGATGTGTGTGCATGGCTAGGAGACGTTCCACACCATTGTCCAAGATGTTGCTGAGAATCGTCTAAACATCCTACTGTTACTTCCGTCTCAGTGGCCCAGGATACCTATAAATTAACCCCCCCCCCCCCCCCCCCCCAAAAAAAAGACTGTGGCATCTTGAAGAAGCCACATTTGTGTTACTGAACCAAACTTGGGTTCACTCGCCTGGACGCAGTAAAGCCAGTCTACTGACAGTGGGTTTTGGTGAAAGAAACTGCAGTGTTTATTGCAGGGTGCCAAAGCAAGGAATCCAGGGCAGCTAGTGCTCAAAATACCTGAACTTCCCAGTGGGTTTCAGGAAATAATTTTTAAAGGCAAGATAAAGAAGGGGAGTCACATGGTATGAGACCAGCTCATGCACAATTCTCTGATTGGTTGATGGTGAGGTAACAGAGCAGTGTCACACTATCAATCTTCAGGCTCCAGTAGGTCTGGGGGCTATGTGCTCATGGTCATCAGATAGTTAATTCCTTCCATTTGGTGAGAGTTTTAGCATCTGCAAAACAACTCAAGAAGCATACATCAGATACTGTTATCTAGGTATTTCATAGAGGAGTTAAAGCAGAGGATATGTGGGAGGGGGGTCTGTCCAGGGTAGGCCCCACAGGACTCTGCTTGGTTACAATTGGATGGGAAAATCTGTCTATTCATTCCCTTCTCCTGATTAAACTGCTCCAGTTCCTTCAGTGATGCTTATGTTGGGGGAGGGGAAGGCAGGGTGAAATAAGCATTTATTGAATACTATATGACAGGCACAAAGTGTTTTAAGTGAATTTTTAAATTTAATCCTGAGAACAAGTTCATGATTTAAGAAATAAAAAAAAGAAATATATATGTATGTATATATGTACACATACATACATATACAGATATCCATTCTAGTTAATTACCTATAAATATGTTCCTCTGGGTATATTGTTTTTAAAGTGGAATATTAATACTTTTATTGTTATTTTTTACAGCCCAAGTGACTATCGGTGTCCTAAGTGTCATGACACTCAAATACATTGTTGTTATTGTTGTTGATGATGATAATGATGATGAAGACATTGAAGAATCCACAGTAGGACCATCATGACTCTTATGGTATGTATGTCTCAGTTTTATCACTTAACATTGTACCTCTAATGAACACTGATTGCAGTCAACTCTGCAATTATGTTAGAACTCTTTAGAATAATCCTAAATAGTATCAAGAACTACTATAGAGAGTCTTCTGATGATCTATATAAAAGGCAGAAGGCTGGTTAGGGATTTTTTTCCACTTGATTGTTACCAGTGCTGTCTTATTCAAAGGGTGACATGAAGAATTTGTTTTGAGGAGCAGATCTTAACCTAAATTGATGGCTAAATTATGCCTTTGCTTCGTGGCTGTTGTCAACTGAAAAAAAATTCACAACCTAAAAGGTGAGAATTATGTTTTATTTGGTGGAAAAAACTAAGGGCTTAAGCCTAGGACACAGCCTCTCAGATAGCTGAGATACTCCAAAAAGGTAAGGGAGGAGCCAGGATACATAGGAGTTTTTGCAACAAAGACCAGGTAGTTGGAACGTCAAAAGATTACCATTAATTAAAGAAAACCAGATATTTCAAGTTAAGGAATTTAGTGCTTTTCTGTGTATGGGAAGATGCAAGAGTCTGGGCTCACTGAAATCATTCCTTTGATAACATTGCACCTTAGCTATCTAGGGCCAGTATCCACATTTTTTCCCATCCTGAGTCCTCTCAGGGTGTAAAACTGGGGGTGGCTGCAGCGGCTGAGAGCTTGGCAGTGGGCAGCTCGTTTATCTCCATCCTGAGTTCCCTCAGGGCTCACTGTCAGTGGTGGCTATAGTGGCTTGATGGCTATAACATCCTTTGTTTACTGGTATGGCAGGTAACATTTTTTTTTTCATTGAAACCACAATCTATCCAATCATGGGAAGCTATTGCTTTACCCCAACTAACTCCAGAGTAAATAAGACTATCCACTGAAGATGGCAATATTAAATACATGATTTGAGCGAGTTTCTTTTCATGTTGTGTGTGTGTTGTTTTGTTTCCAAGGTGTGCCAGGCAGCTCTAACAATCATCCTATCTAATGAACAGAAGTAGGCTAGAGATTTAAATTAAAATCAATATTGCACTTAGCTCTCCCTATTCTAGTCCTTACTTCCTGATGTTTGTTTTTAAGCAATGTGGTAGGGCAGCTTCTGTTGTTTTCAGGAAGGACTAGATCTGGGCAAAATTGTGAAGCAGGCTTAATGTGAAATTCCTTCAGAGGCCCCAAGCTTCCCTTCAGAGCTCCTGGATCCTGCTACCTTCTGTCATTTTACAACCACAAGCCCCTACTGTAGGGCTCTATTAGGCTTTACTTACTTAAAATTATCTCAGACTCAACAGAGAATGTTGACATTTCCTCCCCCTGCCCCATCAAAATCTTCTCCTTCGGGCCCACTGCATTACAGCCTAATCAATTTGATGAAGTAAATAGAACAGAGGTATTAGTGGCTGGGAATGACCTAAATTAACCTTCTCAGGTAATTTTGTGCATTTTGAGATTGACACATATACACTATTGATACTATGTATGAAATAGACAACTGATGGGAACATACTGCATAGCACAGGGAACTCTACTTAATGTACTGTGGTGTCCTAAATGGAGGGGATATATGTATATGTATGGCTGATTCATTTTGCTGTGCAGTAGAAGCTAACACAACATTGTAAAGCAACTATACTCCAGTAAAAATTATTTTTTTTTAAAAAGAATGCTGATTGCTTTTATCAGTGAGAAAATTGAGCTACCAAAATGTGATTCTGTATGGAGAGAGTGAACTTTCCTCAGGGACACCTAACACTCATACTGAGTAGGTGTCCTCATGCCAGCCAGGAGAAAGTCATGTCGGCGTAGGTCAGCACCTTAACTTTATTCTGAGGCCACAGACCACAGTCTTAAATTAAGCTAGCTTTTTGACAAATGACGTGCCAATCCTTTACCACTTTAGTGTTTGCAAGAAATAGGAGGAAAATGATAAATATGCCAAACTTTAGTTCTGAGAAACATGTCAAAATAAACAATTTTGAAAATAAAAGTATCATTGTGCCTGCATTGCTGGGCTGCTATCTCTAAAAAGCACAGTTTACACAGGTAATGTGTTACAGCGTGACACAGAAGTTCTGGCCCTGAGGCCTTCTTTAGGGTGCTGGGGAAAGAATCAAAGAGCTCTGTTTGAAGAAGAAGAACTTCATTGTCAAGAAAATGAAAAAGAGGCACAGAACTAAGATTAAAAAGAGGAGAATTAAGAAGTAACATTACTTCCACAAATTTAGTTCAAGCCACTTACCCAAAATACCACTGGGAATGTCAAAATATTTATGCTTTATATTTCTTTTTACTAGTCTAGAAAAAGTAGTAATTTTCAGTTGTTTTATCTCACTCATTCAGCAACAATTACCCTAACTTGACAGAGAAACAGACTTACCTGCATTTATATTCTTAATTTAGGGATTAGGAAAAAGGAATATTAATTAATCCAGGCATCACACACTTGAAGCCTGCTATGTAGAGTATGGTTGGCTTTATCATGGGGATCAGAGGCAGGGGGTTGACTAGAAATATGAAGAAGACAATTCTCACTTTTGAAGAGCCATAGTCTAATGAGAGAGGGATAGACAAAAACAAAGAGTTCTAGCACCGTGAGGTGAGTGTCATGATAAAGACAGGTAGAATATGAATGAGAATGTAGGGGAGGAACAGGGAATCTCTAGAAAATGACTGGGGTACTTCAGTGACCAACCAGGTTTGATGTACAATCTCTAGAGAAGCATTATGTAACAGCTTGACCTCCTTTTGTTCAACTTAAATTTCATTTAGAACTTTAAGGAAGCTGATGCAAATTGGCAAGACATAACCAGCACCTGCTTGGCACTTTGTTAACTGGGGAAAGAGTTAGGTAATCTAATTTATTTTGGTTATACCACCTATATTTTTTGTAATAGGATGGAAATGGATAAAACAAGTTTCCTTACTTGTGTATGTTTTCATTGAATTCAGAGTTATTTCCATGTGTATTTTTTCAGGATTGGTATTTTCAAATGGGTAGCTCTGGGATCATGCTTTTCTTTAAAGCCTGACACCCAAGTAGAAGTCAACTCTAGAACTAATGGACATAAGGTACAAAAAAAGAGCAGATTTTTGTCCTAATGTAAGAAAGAAATTTTCATAGACTGTGTTCTCCATAATGGAATGACTGGACTCTCCAGGAAATAATCCCCATATTAGACATGCCCAAACATGTGAAAGAAAGTTTCCTCTGCTGGGTGGGAGTTTGAGCTTGATTGTCTTTAAAGACCCTTTCAATTCTAAGTCTTATAAACAATTCTCTCCTCTAAGTTTAGGTCTCTGGCTTAACCTGGGTTCCATAGCAAACAAAGGCTGAGATGAAGCTTATTTACCAAGGCTTTACTGGAAGGTGCATTTCCAGGGCCATCAGTGAGAGGGAAAAGGGGATGTAATCCAAGAAAGAGGGAAAAGCATATTCAAGGTGTTGCCCTACCAAGCTGGCCACATCTTCACAAGAAACACAGCTGGGGCTTGACTAGGTAGAATGTCTTCCAGAGAGGCTGGGCAGAAACACCATGCCTCACTTCACTCTGATGGAGGGTGGGAGGAAGAGGCTGGCTTCTTCCCATGTCCTAGTTCTTACTGATCAAAGTTTGTCCCATGGGATGTTGACCCTCCTGCACTTTTAGGTTGTGTTTCCTGGCCCTTCAGTATAGCTGCTAGAAAAACTAGTGTAGTTATTTCTTTGTATCTAGAAGTTGTTGGGGGAGCCATAGTCTGTCTCGCTGGGTGAGGTCAGGTGAGATGGAGACTTTGCCTCTCCTGGCCCTCATCCCCAAGGGAAGCTGAAAAAGCCTAAAATGCTAAGAGGCTAGGCTAGGTGGCAGCAGTCAGAGCTCTCCATTGAGCAAGTGGTCAACCAGTGGAGCTGAGCAAATCTGAGGAGGCACATAACCTAGATTCAGCAGAGTATCCTATCTTAAAGCCTATTTCCAATGCAGACTTTCTCCTGAGTTTGAGCTTTTTCCTCAACCTTAAAACTTAGGCATATGTTGTAGAGACGGGAGCAGAAATGAGAAAAACAGCATGAATTAACCAAACACAAAGAAAGAAATACTGAATAGAAAGATTTTTATAAGACAGAAACAAAAAAGTATTTAAAACAAGAAACAGTTTTGGAAGTGCAGCTTTATCTGAACCCTTTCTCTTCATTCTTCTCTATCCTCCCAAGAATGTCACAATTCCAAGGGAAATGCATTTTTCATGTACCGAGGTGCCTGTGAACTTTAGTTCCTGGTGTTAGAGTGCAGTACCTCCAGGACTCCACCAGGATCACAGCATGGGATCTGCATGCCTGAAGTGGGTTGGGACTCCGAGGGCTTTTCCAGGGAACTTTTGAGCTGCTCTTGCAGAGCTGTGGTTGGGCAGGAAGGTTGGCTGACTGGCTAAGATCTTACTTTTTCACAGTTTTAAAAAGTTTCTAAGCCTCTTGTACCTCCCACTTCAGAGATGCTTCTGCTTTGTGACAGTTGCACAATTCTCTTCCACAGCCCAAACAGAAAACTGGTTATGAGTGAGGAATAAAAATAACTCTGTTTAGTATGGAGAACGAAACTACAGGGTAAATCCTTGTGTTGCAAGCTTCTGGTCTCTTCAATCTCAATTCCCATTCACTCCTCAACTCAATGTCACTTAGCTCTGTCCTCACCACAGATTGAAATAGTTCTGTGACAGTCATTTAGAGCCTCCATGTGACCAAATCAGTTGGCTTCTTCTTAGTACTCATCTCCTTCAACTATTCATGGTCCTTAATATCTCTGACTATTCTTTTCAGAAATATATTTTCTCTTGTTTGGACATTATCTCTTTTTTCAGATTCTCCTCTTTCTCCTTGGAGTCCTTCATTAACTCATCAGATGGTTTCTCTTCTTCCAGTAGCTTCTCAAGTGTTAGTTCTCCAGAAATGGTCCATGGCTCACTTTTCCTCAACTGTAGTTATAGCTTCAATGACTACTTGAATGTCAGTGGCTCCCGCATCTGCTTCTCTATCCCAGCCCTCTCTCTTGAGCTCTGGAAACTTATTTAACACTATTAACTGGACATTATCTCCTGGAAGCCCCATTAGATACCTCAAGTTTAAGGTGTAACAAGGTCAATTCTGTCTACAGCTTGCCTCCCAGATGTCTTTCCTTTCTTTCATTGTGCAGGTAAGTAAATGATATATCATCATCCACCTAACTGCCCTCAAAAATTGAGGGTCATCCTACACTTTTTTCCCTTATTCAAACATTTCTTGACCCAGGAAATAATGGAATCACTTCCCCCTTTCCTTGTCCCCATACAGTTGATGCCCTGATGCTGGCCCTCAAAATTGCCCAAATGAACCTTGAACCTTCCGCTCTGCTAAAATTTGTCCAGCTTCCACACTCCTGAGATCTCCTTCTAAAACATAAATCTGATCACCTTATTCCCTGGTGCCTTTAGTCAGGTTCTTTATAGAAGTGGAGCCTGGAACAGGAGGTGAGGTGCTTGTGATTTACTGAAGGGTCCTCTCAGGAAAAACCTGTAAGAGAGGGAGCAAAGAAGATAGGAAAGGGAGAAGGGTGTGTTGTCAGATGAAGTCTAGCCTTGGTCCCATCCACAGGGGAAGGGCTCATAAGCATAAATCACAACACAGAGTTGTTCTCTCTTAAGGTAAAGGGGTTAGCCTCTTGTACCTTCAGTTAACTCCATCTTTGGCTGTGGGTTGCCTGAGATTTTGGTAGGGGAGGAGGAGTGACTTCCAAGCCAAAGTGACTTGTCAGCTGAAGACAATTTTCCAAAGAGAGGCAGTTGTTAGCATTCAGCAGCCAACACGTACAGCAGCTGGAGGGAGTGAGTGCTGATTCAGTAAAGGGAACACAAAGCAGCTACTATACCATGGTTGAAGGCCTATTTTAGCTCTCCGTTCAAGTAGAAGAAAATAAAAAACACTCAGCATGACCCTTCTCTGCTTGACCCTTGCCATCCTTATATCTTACCATATCTCCTCTCTGCCATTCTCATTTGAATTTTCCGTGTAGGCTGAATCTACTATATATATTCATACCCTTGTTCTTTTGCTCCTGCTGTTCCCTCTGCATGGAATTCCCTTCCTACTTTTCTGAAAAACTCCAGCTCAAATGTCACATTTGAGAAGCCATCATTAAAATTCCTAGGCAGAATTGATTACTCCTATGTCTGGTTGCCATTGTATTTTTTGTATAGCTTTGTTATAACATCTTTGAATTGTAGATATTTGTCAGAGTGCTTGTTTCTTCACTAGGTTTTTGGAAGACAAGGAATATATGTCTTTGAACCCCTAGATAATGGTCCAGCAATTTTGAACTAGCCAAAGGTCTAGTTTTTTGTAAAGACTTCATAAATGTTGGTTGAATTGAATTGCATATTTGTACACATTATGTAAGTGGCCATTGGTACATCTTTGAGGCATATAATGCCTCATAAGGTCTTCAACTATGAGATAGTTGCTGAGTTGTTTGCACTTTTGCTTACTGTTATGAATTCCTTTGATCTTGTAATGTTTATTGCACATCCTCACTCTTTTATTTCCACCTCCATTTCTTTTGTTATTCTCACTTCAAAAATATTAAAAATAGACAAGGTTCAGATTTTATGAATTAAACTTGAGTGCTCCATAGAATATTGGCTACATAAATCCAAAAGACAAATCAATAATGACTGATTAAAGCAAAGAAGTATCTTTTCTGAAAGTCATATCAATCACGTGATACTGATACTGAGGGGAAAAGTTAATGAAACCTCTTGATTCTGTGACTTTGGCATAGTCAAGGCATCCAAACAATAGCTCTTTTCTTTATAGTAATTTTCATATATCTATTCACTTTTTCCCAGCTTATTCAGGCATAACTTATGTACAATAAAATTCATTCTTTTTAAGCATACATTTTGTACACAGTCATGTAACCACCATCCCCTTCCACAACCCCTTTCCCTAAGCCCTCAATGACCTGCATTTCTAGTATCTCATATAAATACAATCATATAAGATACTTTTTGTGTTTCATTTCTTTCATTCAGCACAAAATTTTTTAGGTTAGTTCATGTTGGTGTGTGTTTAACATCTTATTCCTTTGCTGTGTGAGTATTGCACAACTTGTTTACTCATTTGACAGTTGATAAACATTTGGGTTATTTTCATCTTCTGGCTATGATGAATAATGATACTATGAACAATCATGTACAAGTCTTTTTTGAGAACACATATTTTCATTTCTCTTGGATAAATACCTAGGAGTGAGTGAGATTGCTGTTGTCTGATCAGTGTATGGCTAACTTTGTAAAATATTGCCAAATTGTTTTCCAAAGTGCAACACCATTTTGCATTCTCAGCAGCAGTGTTGAGAATTCAAGTTGCTCAACATCCTTGTCAACACTTGGTGTGCTCAATAGTTTTGACTTTGATTATTCTTGTGAGGGTATGGTTGTTTTAATTTGCATTTCTCTGATGACTAATGATGTTTCATGTACTTCGTGACTATGTATATATCTTCTTGTGTGAAATGTCTGTTCAAATATTTTATCCATTTCTTGGTGGGGTGGAGAGGTTGTTTGTCTTCCTGTAATTGAGTGGCTTTTAAAATATATTTTGGACAAAAGCCCTTTGTCAGACATTTGTTTTGCCGAAGTTCTCAATTTTGATGAAGTTCTTTTTGTTGTTGTTGTTTGGTTTGATTTATGGTTTTTGTGTCTTGCTTAAGAAAACTTTGCCTAAGATGAGATCACAAAGATTTTCTCCTATGTTTTCTTCTAAAAATATTATGAAAAATTTTAGTCAAACAATAGCCATCTTTTTAATGGTTACTTTCATTTATCTATCTTCAGTTTTTAAGTATAGTGTCATTCAGAAGTACCTATTTTAAATGATCAAAAACCGTATTATATAGACATACAGGGAAAGAATTTACTATTTGTTTTACAGTTGTCAAGGTTATAAAATAATATATGTGTTAAGGTAGGATTACTGAAAACAGAGTCCAGAAAGATATACATCAAAATGGAAGTGTTCATCTCTGAGTGGTAGAATTATGAGTGATATTTATTTTCTTATTTTGCTTTCCTATATTTTTTTGATTGTTTTCAGAATGTATGTATGTATATAAGTTGTATATTTTAAAATACTATTAGTATGCATAAATAATAAATAATGAAAAGGAGAGGGTAAGTTTACAGAATTAAGCTCATTTCTTGCTGTACCTTATTTATCTGGAAAATTCAAGAAAAACAAAAAATTGTCTATGGAGCTGCAGATTTCATCTTAATATATCCATTTCTTTGACATGCCCATAGTTACTACATAGAGTTTTCATTTGTATTTTACTGAAATATCTGAAAACTATCTTCATTAACTTTGCCTTATGCTCTAAACTTTTATTCAAGTCATTATATCATAGAGAAGTGAAATAGGAAGATTTGGTTACTCTTGACTCCCTCCTCAATCTATCCTTACTCATTTCCTCCAGCTCACCCTCCTTGGAAGTAGCAAAGGCCAATGAGCATTATTAAGGTTCTAAGTGGCTACAACTGTAAGAAACATAAACCATTTAATAAAAAGCCACTATACCAGGAGAGTGAGTTCTACTATCTTCCACGAGTTTTCTTCTGTGTAGATGTAGACTCCACTAGGATAGTTGATGCAATGTGATTCCTTGAACACTCGGTTTATCTATTCTATGACCACATCTGCAGGAAGAACAAAAGAATCACAGTACCAGGGAATGTCTTGATCTAGCAGTGCAATGCAATTCCCTTTATTTACAACTCAAGACAAAGTCTAAATGATCTTGAGCTTCTTCTATTGCATACATTTATTCCAAACTCCCAACAAACCTTCTTCTCATGTTCATCTGGTTAGAACATAGCTACTAACTATTATTTTCTTCATTTACATGTGGCTTTTCTCCTAACATAAGTAACAGGACTTAAGCCTGGTAACCAGCTATGGTGACTGCACAGTATAGCCTCAAAAGGGAACTCTCACTTTTGAGCTCACAGGCAGGTAATCACTCTGCAGCACCTTCTTTATCTTGTCAGCATCTCCCACTGTCTTCACTGAATTAAAACCTATTTCCACTAACTAAAGCTAGTGCATTCTCCTCCAGTTCAATAGTTTTCCATTAAGGTCAATGCCAGACAATAGTTTCTAGAGGAAGGCAAGGAGAAATTGTGGGTCATGATTAGCCTCATTCTATATCTTGCAGTTCTGTAGCAGCTGGCCACAGGCCTGCAATGCCTTTCCCACTGCTGGTGGTTGAAAGGGAGAAGCACCCATACACTGCTTCAGGGAAAACAGACCTTGGCCCATCCTGCTCAGTCCATGCCTTGGCTCTTAACAAGAACATATGTTAGTGAGTATGATCTGTTTCCAAATCATTCATTCAATGGCAATGAATATCACTCATAGTGAAGGCAACCTCTAGTTACCCAAAATGCACATTAAAATTTATAGCAAGAATGCATCAAAGCAAATAAATTACCCTTTCTTCCTGCTCTGCTCTACTTCCTTAAGCATTTGTAAAAGAGCTCATTAAAACTCTTTGAAGTTGTTTATCATCTGCCTTTCTCTTCAGTTTGGAATGTATGTTTTGGTTCTATAGATTCAAGCTATGCTTTTGAAACATATACAAGCTCTCCTTGAGCAAATCCAGCTACCCAGGTTGATTTGGTCCTCCTAAACAGAGTCTGCAGTCTCTTATAGCCACATTGACCACTGAATTAAGCACTGCAACACCCCACACTGTTCCATGTCCCACACTCCTGAGCCCCTTCACTGGCCCCTTCTACTTCTATTTTCTCTAGAAAATTTATGCCCTTTAAACACACTATATAATTTAACTACTAGACATATAATTTAACTATCTACTGCTATTGTATCCTGTAAAAGGTAACCTCTAGAAGGGCATAAATCTTTGTCTTGTTCATTGATATATCCTAGGTGCCCACAGCAGCCCTGGTATGTAGCAAGCCCTCAATAAATATTTGTGGAATGAACAAACTCAAAAAATTTTGGAATGAACAAGTTCAAAGGCCCTCAGAAAGCCTCATTTGCCCTCTAGAGTCTATCTGCCTCTCAGGTGGCACAGTGTCTGAATTTCCATCATTAGAGATGTCTGCTTTGGGGTTTCTTTGTCTGTGGCTTTCTTTAGGTTATTATGCATATACATACTTCTATGTGGAAAAACATTCATCTGTCCATTCAATGACTATTTGCTGATTATAAACTATGCATAAAACACTGTGTTAGGTATTTGGGGGCACAGAACTGGGTCACACTCCTTCCACCCTAAAGGATGGCTTACATTTACTGTGTACGTGATACGGTGTCACTCAAGAAAGATGCACAGAGCACTTCTCTGAGGCCAAGGACTGGTGACAGTGGCTACCTCCATCCCTAGGAGGCTCAGTGTCTCTCTGACCCTGATGACAGTACTTCTGAAAACAGGAAGAGTGATGGATGGAGGCTTCCACCCACCCATTATTCATCTTTTCATTCATTCAACATATATTGAATTTCTTCTATGTGCCAGACATTTGCTGAGTCCTGGGTATATGGCAGTGAACAAACAGGAGAGCCCTTGTCTCAAGGAGGTCATGGTTGGTATGTTGAGAAGTTATATACTAAACAAGGAATGATTTCTTTTACATGTGACAAGGGTTTTGATAGGGGATATACAGGAAGATATAGAAGTATATAGAAAGGGCCCCAACTCTAATCTAGCCTAGGGGAGTAGGGCTGGTCATATGGTCTGTCTCCAAGAGAACCCCAGGGAACTGTGCAGGTCTGTACCTGAGCCCCAGATTTTACCGGGACAATGCAGAGGTAAATGTGTGAATGTGAGACTACTGGGTTTTGTATATTGCTATCTTTGTTAGGTTGGTTTTCATGGTTGTAGTTGTGGTGGTTGTTACCTGCTACATTTTGCTTTGTTGTGTCTGATCGCACAATTGCCCTGAGATCCTGGTCTTCCTTGATGTGGTGTGGTGGCCGGGGTTCGGTCTGAAGGTCATGACACACATGCTGGGCTGTGCCTTAGAATCACATGGGAGATATAAAAGTACTGTTTCTTGGGGACCACCCCAGAGTGTTGGAATTCCCATCCATGGTAAACAACCTCTCCTACATCCTCATCTTCCTTGTGGTATCCTTTTTCACCACTAGGACTCAAAATAAACATTTTCCCTCAGCACTTACTAGTCTCCCTCTCAAGAGGTTGCTGCTTATTCTCCCAAGTCCCAAATATCAAAGGGCCTATCAGGTAAAAAACTTATGATTTAAGGTTTATCCTTTTTTTGAGGTTCTTTTTATATTGAAGTATAGTTGATGCATAATATAAGTTAGGGGTGTACAATATAGTGATTAACAATTTTTAAAGGTTTTACTCCATTTATAGTTATTATAAAATATTTGCTATATTCCCTGGGTAGTACAATATATCCTTGTAGCTTATTTTATACATAATAGTTTGTACCTCTTAATTCCCTACCCCTATATTACCCCTTCCCCTTCCCTCTCCCCACTGGTAACCACTAGTCTGTTCTCTATATCTGTGAGTCTACTTCTTTTTAGTTATATTCACTAGTTTATTGTATTTTTTTAGATTCCACATATAAGTGATGTCATACGTAGCATTTGTCTTTCTCTGTCTGACTTATTTCACTTTGCATAATACCCTCCATGTTGCTGCAAATGGCAACATTTCATTCCTTTTTTAATGGCTGAGTAGTACTCCTTTGTGTGTGTGTGTGTGTGTGTGTGTGTATGTGTGTGTGTGTATCACATCTTCTTTATCCATTCATCTGTTGATGGACACTTAGGTTGCTTCCATATCTTGGCAATTGTAAATAATGCTGCTATGAACATTGGGGTGTATGTATCTTTTTGAATTAGTGGGGGGTTTTTTTGGATATATACCCAGGCATGGAATTTCCAGGTCATACAGTAGTTCTATTTTTTGTTTTTTGAGAAACCTCTATGCTGTCTTCTGCAGTGGCTGTACCAATTTACTTGATATATCATCCTTCTTCATTGCTGACATCTTTCAACTTTTGGGAAGCCTCCCAAATTTATAAGTTTTGTCCTAAGTCTTCATACATTCATTTAATCAAATGATGTAAATTCATATAAATTAAGTGCCTATAATGTGCCTAGGACTCTTCTGGGTGCTTGGGACACACAAGTGAAATAAACTGGCAACATACCTATCCAAAGTAGTCACCTAATATTCTAGTGAAGGGAGGACAAAATGCAAAATAAATAAATTACATAATAAGTAAGAGGTGATCATAGTTCTGAGGAGGAAATAGAGCAGGGTCCGGAGGGCTGGGAGTATGAGAGGAGGAAGCAGTTTGCATGGTAAATAGATGGTCAGCACAGCCCTCATCTAGAAAAAGATACATGAGAAAAGATGTCGCTTTTCTCCAGCCTCACGGCCACCACTTTAGGAAAGGCCTTCTTATTTTCATGTGGATGCTACCTCTAAACTAGGTTGCCTGCTTCCAAACCAGCCCCCTCAACGCATTCTCCACACTGAAGCCTAAGTAGTGTTTCCAAGCCCCCTGTCAGGTCAGATCACTCTGCTCCCCTGCTTAAATCCCTTCAGTAACTCCCCATTCATAGTTCCTGTGCAGCCTAACATGCAGGTTCTTTATCCATATTCTTAGCTCTACTGTCATTAACTTTGCCACATCTTGACTCAAAAAACACAGACTACTGTCTCCAGATTTTTGCACATGTAACCATGTCTGCCTCAAAGGTGTGCCCCACAGCTCGCTCCTGCTCCCCACTCAATACCCCACTCAGTGGTCCTCTCCCCAGAAGAATGTTTCCCAGGTCCTTCCAGTCTGGCTCAGGTGCCCTTCCATACGCTTCCCTGACAACTTGTGCTTCCCTCTGCGGTAGCCTGTGTTCAGTGTCCTGAATCAACAGCCTCATGTCAGACCACTCTTTTGGACTTCTATGAGTAGAGACTGCTTTCTTTCACCTTTGTGCTCTCAGGACCTAGCAGAGTGTCTGATCAATGAATAATTGGAGAAAATGTGGTCCCCTCACTGGGAACAATACAGTGCAGGGAGACACGTCTGAAGGGGCAACTTGTGGAAGAGAGATTTGACTAAACATGTGTACCTCCAGAGGGCAGGCACATACAAGTTGTTGCAAGTTACAAAGAGATTTCAGCTTGGTCATCCTTGTTTTGGATAAAACAGTAATGGTAACTAACATTGATTTAGTTTAGCTCTCTCTCAGGCACTGTGCTAAGTGCTCAACAAACATCATCTTTTTTATTTATTTATTTATAATTTTTATTGGAGTATTGAGAGTTGATTTACAATGTTGTGTTACCTTCTGCTGTACAGCAAAGTGAATCAGTTATACATATACATATACCCATTCTTTTTAAGATACTTTTCCCATATAGGTCATTACAGAGTATTGAGTAGAGTTAGCTGTGCTATACAGTAGGTCCTTATTAGTTATCTATTTTATATATAGTAGTGTGTATCTGTTAATCCCAATCTCCCAATTTATTCCTGCCTCCCTTTCCCCCTGGTAACCATAAGATTGTTAGTGCTGCAATGAACAGTGTGGTGCATGTATCTCTTCTAATTATGGTTTTCTCTGGATATATGTCCAAGAGTGGGATTGCTGGAGCATATGATAGCTCTATTTTTAGTTTTTTAAGGAACCTCCATACTGTTCTGCATAGTGGCTGTACCAATTTACATTCCCACCAAGGTTCCCTTTTCTCCACACCCCTTCCAGAATTTATTGTTTCTGGATTTTTTGATAATGGTCATTGTGACTGTTGTGAGGTGACACCTCATTGTAGTTTTGATTTGCATTTCCCTAATAATTACTGATGTTGAGCATCTTTTCATGTGCCTCTTGCCATCTGTATGTCTTCTTTGGAGAAATGTCTGTTTAGATCTTCTGCCCATTTTTTGATTGGCTTTGTTTTTTTGTTATTGAGCTGCATGACCTATTTATATATTTTGGAGATTAATCCCTTGTTGGTCACTTCATTTGAAAATATTTTCTCCAATTCTGTGTGTTGTCCTTTTGTTTTGTTTATTATTTCCTTTGCTGTGCAAAAGCTTTCAAGTGTAATTAGGTTCCATTTGTTTATTTTTGTTTTTAATTTTTATTACTCTAGGAGTAATAAAAAGATCAAAAAAGATCTTCCTGCGATTTACATGAGAGTGTTCTGCCTATGTTTTCCTCTAAGAGTTTTGTAGTATTCAGCCTTACATTTGGGTCTTTAATCTACTTTGAGTTTATTTTTGTGCGTGGTATTAAGGAGTGTTCTAATTTCATTCTTTTACATGTAGCTGTCAACATCATCTTGTTTACTCCTTAGAACAACCCTATGAACTCAGAACACCTCATGTACTTTAAACATTGTTTTAAAATTTAAAAACAAATTACCATTGTTTTTCTCTTTGGTGTTATCAATTCTTGGAAAATTTAGATCTGCAGAAAAATTCTCAAGTTTTTCAAACAGAACTCCTTTTCATTTCTGTGAGCTAACTAGCAAAAGTCCTGTTAATAGCTCACCATGGACGTAGTAAGCTCTTAGGACTCTCTTAGAACTTAGAATTAAACAAGAAACAGCTAATTCCATTATGCCTTCAGAATCAAGGATTTGCTGTCGTCTATTTGGAATAGATGAGAATGCAAGAAGAATATTTATATTTGTGTATTTCATTGTAAATCTTTAAAAATTTAAACCTGTCATAAATTCCATTTAGAAAGACAGGGGATGTGAGGTGTTGTGTGAGGTGACCCAGGAAAGGTAATGAATTGTTTCTGATTTGTAAACCTTAAGGCATGATGTGGATGTAAGCATGGGTTCATTTCTGGGTTCTCTATTCTGTTCCATTGATCTATGTGTCTGTTTTTGTGCCAGTACCATACTGTTTTGATTACTGTAGCTTTGTAGTATAGCTTGAAATCAGGGAGCATGATACCTCCAGCTCTGTTCCTCTTGCTCAAGATTGCTTTGAATATTTGGGGTCTTTTGTGTTTCCATACAAACTTTAGAATTATTTCTTCTAGTTCTGTGGAAAATGCCATTGGTATTTGAAAGGGATTGCACTACATCCATAGATTGCCTTGGATAGTATGGTCATTTTAACAATATTAGTTCTTCCAATCCATGAACATGGTACATCTTTCCATCTGTTTGTGTCGTCTTCAGTTTCTTTCAACAGTGTCTTATAGTTTCCTGAATATAGATCTTTTACCTCCTTAGGTAGATTATTCCTAGGTATTCCATTCTTTTTGATATGATTATAGATGGACTTGTTTTTTTAACTTCTCTTTCTGATAGTTTGTTGTTAGTGTATAGAAATGCAACTGACTTTTGTATATTAATTTTGTATCCTATAACTTTACTGAATTCATTGATGAATTCTAGTAGTTTTTTGGTGGTATCTTTAGGATTTTCTATGTATAGTATCATGTCCTTTGCAAACAGAGATAGTTTTACTTTTTCCTTTCAAACTGGATTTCTTCTATTTATTTTTCTTGTCTGATTTCTGTGGCTAGAACTTCCAATACTATGTTAAATAAAAGTGTTGAGAGTGGGCATCCTTGTCTTATTCCTGATCTTAGAAGAAATGCTTTCAGCTTTTCACTGTCGAGTATGTTTGCTTTTCATATGCTAAGGTATGTTCCCTTTATACCCACTTTGTTGAGAGTTTTTATCATAAATGGATGTTGAACTTTATCAAAAGTTTTTCTGCATTTATTGGGAGAATCATATCATTTTGATTCTTCAATTTGTTAATGTGGTGTAGCACATTGATCTGTGGAGACTGAACCATTCTTGCATCCCTGGGATAAATCCCACTTGATCTTGGTGCATGATCCTTCTAATGCACTGTTGGATTTGTATAATTTTTGTATAATTGTTCATAGTAATCTCTTATGATCCTCCACACTTCTGTGATGTCTGTTGTAACTTCTCCTTTTTCATTTCTGATGTTATTGTTTTGGACCCTTATTTTTTTTTCCCTCAATGATTCTGGCTAAAGGTTTATCAATTTTGTTTATCTTTTCAAAGAGCAAACTCTTAGTTTCATTGATATTTTCTATTGTTTTTTTAATCTCCATTTCATTTATTTCCACTCTGATCTTTACGCTTCCTTTCCTTCTACTAACTTTGGGTTTTGTTTGTTCTTTCTCTACTTCCTTTCACTGTAAGGTTAGGTTGTTTATTTGAGGTTTTTCTTGTTTTTTTAGGGTAGGCTTGTATCACTATAAACTTTCCTCTTAGAACTGCTTTTGCTGTACCCCATAGATTTTGGATCATTGTGCTTTTGTTTTCATTTGTCTCCAGGTATATTTTTATATTTCCTCTGAGATTTCTTCAGTGACCCATTGGTTGTTTAGTAGCATATTGTTAAGCCTCCATGTGTTTTTTTTTTTTGCAGTTTTTTTCTTGTAGTTCATTTCTAGTCTCATAGAGCTGTAGTTGGAAAAGGTGCTTAATATGATTTCAATTTTCTTAAATTTATTGAGACTTGTTTTGTGGCCTGGCATGTGATCTATCCTGGAGAATGTTCCATGTGCACTTGAAATAATGTGTATTTTGCTAACTTTGGATGAAATGTTCTCTATACATATACCTATTATGTCCATTTTGTCTAATGTGTCATTTAACGCCAGTAATTCCTTATTAATTTTCTATCCAGATGATCTGTCCATTGGTGTAAATAGGGTGTTAAAGTCCCCTACTATTACTGTGCTACTGTCAATTTCTCCCTTTATGTCTGTTGATATTTGCTTTATGTATTTAGGTGGTCATATGTTGGATGCATATACATTTACAGTTGTTACATCTTCTTCCTGTATTGATACCCTGATCATTATGTAACATCCTTCTCTGTCTATTGTTACAGTCTTTGTTTTAAAGTCTATTTTGTCTGACACAACTATGGTTACCCCAGCTTTGTTTTGATTTCCATTTGCATGGAATACCTTTTTCCATTCCCCCACTTCCAGATTGTGTGTGTCTTTAGATCTGAAATGAGTCTTTTGTAGGTAGCATATATGTGGGTTTTGTTTTTGTATCTACTGATTGGAACATTTAGTCCATTTACATTTAAAATAATTATCAAAAGGTATGCACTTATTGCTATTTTATTAATTGTTTTGGCATTGTTTTATAGTTATATTGTTCCTTTCTTTTTCTTTTGCTCTCTTCCCTTGTGATTTGATGATTATCTTTAGTGTTATGTTTGGATTCCTTTCTCTTTTGTGTGTGTGCATTTATTATAGATTTTTGATTTGTGGTTACCATGAGGCTTATATATATTATATATATGTGTATAAATTATAATATGTAAGATTAATATAAAAATATATATAATATATATGATTATTTTAAGTTGCTGATCTCTTAAGTTCAAACACATTTTAACAACCCTGCATTTTCACTCCTTCCCCTACATTCACTGTCTTTGACCTCATATTTTACATCTTTTTGTTTTGTGTATCCCTTAATTAGTTATTGTAGATGTAGATAATTTTACTACTTTTCTCTTTTAATGTTCCTCCTAGCTTTATACATGGTTGATACTAATTTTACTGTATATTTGCCTTTACCAATGAGATTTTCCCTTTCATAATATTCATATTTCTAATTGTGGTCTTTTCTTTTCCACTTAGAGAAGTCCCTTTAACATTTCTTGTAAAGCTCACTTTGTGGTGTGAACTCTTTTTAGCTTTTGCTTGTCTGTAAAACTTTTGATCTCTCCTTCAAATATGAATGAAAGACTTGTCAGGTAAAGTATTCTTGGCTGTAGCTTTTTTCCTTTCATCACTTTAAATATATTGTGTCAGTCCCTTCTGAAATGCAGGGGTTCTGCTGAAAAGTTAGCTGATAGCCTTAAGGATGTTCCTTTGTATGTAACTTGTTGTTTTTCCTTTTCTGCTTTTAATAGTTTCTCTTAATTTTTGATATTTTAATTACAAGTGTTTTAATGTGGTCCTCTTTGGGTTGATCATGTTTGGGACTCTCTGTGTTTCCTGGACCTGGATGTCTATTCCTTTCCAGGTTAGGGAAGTTTTCAGCTATTATGTCTTCAACTATGTTCTCTGCCCCATTCTCACTCTCTTCTTCTTCTGGGATTCCTGTAGTGTGAATAATAGTATGCTTGGTGTTGTCACTCAGGTGTCTTACACATACTCAATTTTTAAATTCTTTTTCTTTTTTCTATTCATCTTCAGTGATTTCCACTACTCTTTCAGTTCACTGACCCATTCCTCTGTATCATCTAATCTATTGTTGATTTCTTCTAGTGTATTTTTAGTTTCAGTTAGTGTATTCTTCAGCTCTCTTTGGTTTTTTTTTATATTCTCTAACTCTTGTTAAAAACTTCTAACTTCTAACTGTTTATACTTTCTTCTCCCAAGTTCTTTGAGCATCTTTATTATCATTGCCTTGAACTATTTATTGGTTAGATTGCTTATGTCCACTTCACTTAGTTCTTTTTCTTGGGTATTATCTTGTTCCTTTGTTTGGAACATATTCCTCTGTTGCCTCATTTTACCTAATTTGCTATATTTCTTTCTATGTATTTCAGAAGTTGATTATGTTTCCCAGTCTTGGGTAAGTGGCCTTTTATAAGAGACATCTATGCATCCCAGCAGTGCACTCCCCTCTGGCCACTAGAGCTATATGCTTTAGTGGTTTCCCCTATGTGGGCTGCATGGACCCTTCTGTCATAGTGGGCTCACTACTGTGGGTGGTCTTGTAGGTGTGGCTGACTCGCAGTCCAGTTGGTTGCTAGGCCCTGCCTTGTATGGAGTCTGCTGTGCACTGGTGGGCAGGTTCAGGTCATGAATCAGCTGGCTGCTGAGCCCCAAGCCTGCCTGGGCCTTGTGCTGTCCTACTTGTGGGCAGAGCAGGGTTCCAGGGTAGGTGATTGTGGAGGTCCTGGATCTAGTGTCAGCCTGCTGGTGTGTGGGGCCATTTACTGACATGGTTGGCTGTGGTGTCTGGTGTGTCCCAAAGCTTGTGGTGGCCTGCTGGTGTATGGGGGCTCTAACCCAGAGAGGCCTGTCTGGGGGCCTGAGGTGTCCCAGAGCTGGTGCTGCCCTACTGATGGGTAGGATGGATTCTGACACAGAAGGTTGTGGGGCTGCAGTGGTCCTGGAGCTGGTAACCACCCACTGGCAGGTGTGGCTGAGGCCTCAGTGATCTCAGGGCTGGGGCTTGCTCACTGGTGTGTAAGGTCTGGTCCTGGGGATAGTATTGGCTCATTGGTTGGTGGAGCTGTGTCCTGGGTTCTCTGGCTGCAAGGCCCAGGGTTCTCAAAGCTGATGTCAGCCTACTGGTGAGTGGGGTAGGGCCACAGATGGCCCCAGGGCTAGTGTCACAGTCTCTGGCTATAGGATCCTGGGGGCTCTGGTGCCTTCCCCACTGCTGGGTGAGGCTGGGTCCTGGGCCCTCTGGTGGATGGAGCAGGGTCCCAGGGTCTCTGGCTGCAAGGTCCTAGGGGTCCTGGGACTAGTGCCATCTCTCTAGTGTGTGGGTCACTAGGGCCCAGGTAGTCCCAGGGCTGGTGCCTACCCACTGGTGGGTGGAGCTCGGTCCCTGGTTCTCTGACTGCAGGGCCCAGGGTGTCCTGGGGCTAGTTCTGGCATATTGGTGGGCAGGGCTGGGTTCTGAGCTCTCTAGCGGCAGTCAGCCTGTGGGTGGTGGGTCTGTGTCCACAAGCAACTAGCTGCTTGGTCAGGGGTATCCCAGTACCGTTGTCCACAGCCTAGTGGGTGGGGCCAGGTCTTATTGCTAATAAACTAGACGGCAGACTCCAAAATGGTGCTTTCTAACACCAGTGTCCTCCTGGTAGAAGAGTTCCCAGAAATGGCTGACCCAGAGTCTATGTCCCCAGTGTGAGCTCTAGTTGCCTCCTGCCTCTCTGGAAGGCTCTCCAAGACCAGCAGGCAGTTCTGGCTCAGCCTCCTTTCAAATTATTGCTTCTGCCCTGGGCTTGGAGGGTATGAGATTTTACGTGCACCCTTAGGAGTGGAGTCTCTATTTTCATAGCATGCTGGCTCTCCCCAAAGTAAGTCCTATTGGCCTTCACGGCCAAATGCTCTGGAGGCTTATCTTCCCGGTGCAGAGTCCAACGTGGGGTACAGATCCCTTGCTTCTTGGGGACAACCTCTGCAATTGTAAGTATCCTCCAACTTGTGGGTTGCCCACACTTAGGTATAGGTCTTGACTATACTGTGTCCCTGCCTTTCCTAACAGTCTTGTGGTTTCTTCTATATAAAGTTGTATAAGATCTTTTCTGCTAGTCTTCAGGTCTTTCTCATCAATAGTTGCTCTGTAGATAGTTGTAATTTAGGTGTGCCTGTGGGAGGGGTTGAGCTCAGTGGCCCTCTTGGCCACTCCTCCAGCCATTATTTTAAAATAAAACCTATCATCATCTTGCAAGTATCACATACATTGCATTAATTTTTTGTTAAAATACTAGTTTGGTAAATATAATTATTTGAAATACATTGTTACTTCATAACCCTATTTTAGCTTTTCTTAACTTTAGCTTTTTCTCTGTTCTTTCCTAGAAGCCTCAAAACAAAAATAGTCCAGGCCTCACTGGATATCTGAGAGGCTCTGCTGGTGCTCACTACAGATGATCTTCAGGGTTAACCCCATTCATGGGAAGCACCTGACCCTCTTCATGTCTCATCTGCCCCTGTTCTGTGCTCCTTGTTCTGCTCCCCTCATGTCAAGTTTCTGATCCACTCTCTCTCCATGGACCAGACAACAGGTCAGGCTTTCTGCTCTGGACACTTGGTGTCCTAAGTCACAGACTGAACTTACCCTTAGATTTTTCTGCTCCACTCATCCACACAACTCCATCCTCCAGAACGCTCTGCAGGTTTTTCCAGACCTTTCCTCCACCCACCTCAGATGGACACTCTTACTTCAAACCTGGTAACAAAACATGCCCATTACTATGACAACACAGATGCTGTAGTGGTTACATAGCAATCACTTCATCTAGGAAACAGTACTGAGGGAAGAAAATGCCAGTCCTCATGTGGAGAGGTCATTGGAAAGACAGAGGTCACCCCTGCTCCATGGCTCTGCCTGACACAATCTCCACCAACCATTCTGGGACATTTCTGCTCATGTCAAATTTCCCAAAGGAAATTTGAGAGAATCCAATACAACTTTCAGACTTTCTGATGTGATTTTGAATCCACATGGAATATTAGACCATGAAATTTGATTGGGTAGCTGGGAAGAGGCCATGTTTTAGCTGGCATTAATTATCTATTGATGTGTAGCAAATTACATCAAGGTTTAGAAGCTTAAAATGACAAAAATATTTCCTTGCAGGTTTTTTGGTTCAGGAATTTAGGAGTGTCTTCGCTGGTTTGTTCTGGCTCAGGATTTACCATCAACTCATGGTCAAGATATGAACTGGGGCTGTAGACATCTGAAAATTGGACTGAAATTGGGTGTGTGCTCTCAAGCTGGTTCCCATGCATGGATGAAAATTAGTGCTGGCTGCTGGTGGAAGGCCTCAAATATTTACCATGTGGACATCACCGTGGGGTTGCTGGAGTGTCCTCACAACATGTTGGCTGGCTTTCCCAGATGAATAATTCCAAAGAGAGCACAGTGAAAGGTGCAGCAGCCTCAGAGGTCACACTTCATTGTTATTGCAATATCCTTTGGTTATACAGGTCAGCCTTATTTTTGTGGGAGGAACTTACACAAGGGAGTAAATAAACATCAGGAGAGGAGCATCACTGAGGCCATATTGGAGTCTGGTTACCACAAAAAGAGAGATACAAAGAGGGATTACAGCCCAGCAACTCATTTTAGGGTTTTCCAGATGGAACACAGGATGTGAATTTTTGGTAACCTTATGACCACTTCCTGGCATAAAGCCCTGAACTCTCCCACACTCAAAGCCCCCAAGAATCCTCTATGCTGCAGCTTTCCAACTGAGCCGTGTATACTGGCAACACCTTAATTAGTTAATGGTGCTTTGAGATACTGATCTCCTCAACCCATGGGGAAATTGAGCAGGGCTTGAGGTAGATGGAAAAAAAAGAGCAAATATTATTATTTTCTATTTGTTCTGTGGCTATATGCAAATTATATATGTTTATTATATGAAAATCTACTTTTGCCTGTTAGAAAAATCAAAATCAGGATTCCAAAAAGAGCATTAGGCTCTCATGCTGTGCATGCTGCAATGTTTAACATAAGTCTATTAGGCCAGTGTGTTAATAATGTAGTTCAAATGTTCTATAAATTAGTAATCTGTTTCCTGTCTATGCTAAAAAGTAGTAGAAGATGTGTACTTTAATCTACTACTGTGGTTGTAGATTTTTTTAGTTCTGGTAATTTTTCTTTGTCTATTTGGAAGGTATGTTATTTGCTGTTTATAAGTTTAAACCAATTATATCTTCATGGTAAATGGAAACTTTTACCTTTCTGAAGTGAACCTCTTTATCAGTAGGAATGTTCTTTGGCTTCAAGTTTAGTTTCACAGATTCTTCATTAGTGTAATTTCTTTGTTTTTACATTTAATCTTTCTGAATGTATCTGGTTCAGTATGTCTTTTTTTTATAGATAGAATATTGTCAAATTTTATTATGTTGTGCTTTGTTTTAAAATACTGACAAGAATAATGTTTTAATTCAACATTATGTTTACATATAATTAATGACAAATATATTTGGATTTCTTTTGCTATTCTATTTCAGAGTTTCTATTTGTTCCATATGTTTGGTGTTTATTTAACTATCATTTCTTGCCTTTTTTGGATTGACTAAGCATGTTTTATCTTTTGATTTTTACTTCCACCAGTTTGGAAGTTTTATCCTGTTTTTATTATTTTAGTGGTTACCCTAGAAGTATCAATATTCTTACTTATTTATCTAAATCTAAGATTAATTCAAACATTTACTCTCCTCTGAGATAATGCAAGTCCATTAGAATATTTTAATTTTTTACCTTCCTCTCACCTTATGTTATTTATAGCTGACGTTCATAATCTATCTTATTTTTATTGCTGTCTTTTAATTATACATTATTATTACTGTTTTATACAACTCCAGGAGGACAGAGACCTGAAGCCACACAACTCAAAATTGTTCATTTCTTTTCTTTTCCCTCGTCTTCTACTTTGCTTGGCCCCAACATGGCCTTATCTGCTGTCCTCTGGGGATAGGGTGTGATTTATATCTGGTTTTCCCTTACTCAGAGGGATTCTAGTCCCTTTATCTTTGGTAATCTCTGGGCCTTGGCTTCTGCCCTTGCCTGCATATTCCAGGAGCCAGATCCCATATTTCTTGCATCAGCAAATGCACTCAGGGCATGTGCAGCTTTGGGGCTTCAATATTCTGCTTATTTCCCACTTATAGGATTTCATCCAAAATTAATTAGCCTGGGAATTCTCCTGTGTCTTTTAAACTCTCCAAAGTTTATAAGCACTTTAAGATGTTGATGATTGTTTGCTATATGAAATTACACATAATTATTTTTAGAAGGATTAATTCAAATAATTCATTGTTATTGAACCTGAAACCTCAATAATTATTACATTTGACTTCAAAATGCACAAGGCAATAAGAACTTCCAAGATTTCTTCTAATAATAGCACTAATAATTTAATAATAATAATATATTGAGCATTTATACATGCCGGTCAGGGCATAAGTTTTTATATGTATTAATTTTTCTAGTCTTCATAATTTAGAACAATGCTTGGCATATGTTAGCATTCAATAAGTATTAGTTATTATATAATAGTTATTTTTACACTCACTTCTCAGTTGAAAAAATTGTCACTTCCACCTTCCTGTGCCATAAATCCACTGTCCAAGGTCGTGTTCTCCCAGTTGGCTAGAGTTCTTTATTAGATTACTGAGGTCAATAAAATATGCTACATTGTTATAGCATAGCTGTTTAGTGTGTTGCCTCCCAAATCATTTTTCATGTTTAGGGAGTCTTTGACATCTTAATGTCTAAAGTGTGATTTTGGCGTTTGTGTGCCCTCATGTTACACCATGTACCACTAGTTCACAGGAAAAATCTCACCCTTTTTGATGTCTCCCCAAAGAAGAAAGACTCCTCTCTGTTTCCTCCCTTCTTTCTGTGCAGACCATATCAAATGTATCACTAGATTAGAATTTGGAGTTTCTCATTTCCATTTCTATCACAGATCTTTGCAAGCATCTTAAAATATAATTATAGCAGGTACAACCAAAGCATTAAGAAAACACACCCTTGACTTTGATTCTGTTTGTTTAAGCTAAATCTCAGTGTCTTTTTAACAGACTTGGACTGTAAATAGTTTAAGTTCTGGTGCCAAGAACCAATTATCTACAGTGAGCAAAAATCAAATGATTTTATACAGAATGAGTCATGCAGGAGCTTCTAAATTCTCAGCAGGCAAATTGGCTCAGATAAGATGTAATATTGTTCCTTGATTAGAGATGAAGCAGCCAACTTAAGGTGACTGTTTTTAGGGGCTAAAGGGGATACAAATCAAGTAATACTTATGTGGAATTGCCCACGTTTCATCCTGATGCAGGGATTCTATGTACTTCCCTGATTTGGACCTAATTATTACTCTCAAATACACTTATTTTCACTTGTCACAGTATTTTTTCTTCACAGTTTTTCTCATTAGTCATCACTACTTATGGTGCAGTGTAGTAACAGCATTGTCTGAGACTAAAGAGTAAAAATTATATTCCCGAACAAATAATAGTTTTTCTCTTCTGAATTTATGATTCCAACAGTCCAGTAAGCCTGGAGCCTTCACTGGTCCTTTGTTTTAACTGACTTTCTATATTTACATATAAAAAATCTATATAATGTGGTTTTAAAACTTATTAGAATTATGAATTTTTTTAGAAGTTGATAAAAACCATGACACATCTTCTGTTTTAACATTTTGTTTTTTGTACTATATCTATCCACATTGGCTTTCCAGATGAAACCTGGCTGACAAAACCAGACAACTCTGATCGGACACTTTAAGAGCATATTTCATGGCATAGTGTCAATAAATACTGATGGGAAACATTGGTCTCAGTGTATTCCCTGAGTGCACAAGAATCCTATTCATAGTTAATTAAGATAGCATCTAGATTTAGTTAATCAATACGTATTATTAAGAGACATTTTAATTATTTTGATCAACTTGTTAGTTCTACATTTATTTATCTCTCAGTTGTTTCAGTTTTATCAATAAACATTATAAAGAACATATTTTCTGTGAAGAATATTTCTGATTTCTGAAATCTCTGTCATGTCACTTAGATTTTCCACTTAAAAAAGAACTTTAACATGGGAGATGTTAGTTTTTGCATTTCAGTCCTTTTGAATGTCTCTTAAAACATGACTACATTCAGCTTCTATGCAGAGCCCTGCTGCTCTGTTGTGCTGTCTGTATTTGGCTGTGAACTTACCACAGGGTAATGAATGTTTTCTACTAAAGTTTTGCTAAGGAACAAAAGGTTGGCACTGGGGTTCTTCTTGTCCACACAGCTGCTCTGGCAGTGGGCCAGTCTACTCCGCCATGAGAAGAACCAGATGGGATTTGCTGACATAATGCCTGGGTCTGGTTTCAGGTTATTTAACTGGGCATAGACCTATTCTAACTTAAATCAAACACATTTACACTGAGAAAGAAAACACCTTCCTTTTTCATTTCTTTTTAAGCTCACTTAGTGGAAAATTAGACAAGCTCACAGGTTGTTATTCTCA
Source organism: Balaenoptera musculus (assembly GCF_009873245.2). Taxonomy (NCBI): domain Eukaryota; kingdom Metazoa; phylum Chordata; class Mammalia; order Artiodactyla; family Balaenopteridae; genus Balaenoptera; species Balaenoptera musculus. The sequence continues at coordinate 155,911,447 of NC_045785.1, forward strand.
CTGTTAAAAAAATCGACAACATTCCATTACCCAAGAGACATTTGTTCATAAAAGTGAAATGCCCTCACTCTCCATTCTTTTTTTTTTTTTAATTAATTAATTAATTTATTTATTTTTGGCTGTGTTGGGTCTTCGTTTCTGTGAGAGGGCTTTCTCTAGTTGCGGCAAGTGGGGGCCACTCTTCATCGCGGTGCGCGGGCCTCTCACTATCGCGGCCTCTCTTGTTGCGGAGCACAGGCTCCAGACGCGCAGGCTCAGTAATTGCGGCTCACGGGCCTAGTTGCTCCGCGGCACGTGGGATCTTCCCAGACCAGGGCTTGCACCCGTTTCCCCTGCATTGGCAGGCAGATTCTCAACCACTGCGCCACCAGGGAAGCCCTCCAGTCTTTAATATTTACAAAGTAGGTTGTGAACTGTGACTCAGAGTAGTTGTGATTAGAAGATGCTGCCCACCTGATAAGCTGCCCACCAATATTGCCTGAAGGAGGAAACCTCTAAACTCACAAATGAAAAACTGGAAAACTTGCAGACAATAAATCATCTTTAATTATCTGCAGCTCTCATTTGGCCCTAAGGAGCTAATCCTTTGCTTATGTTAATATTTAATGATTTGAAATTTCCTTAAGGTGGTCCTGGCTTAAGAACCTAAATTAGTATTTAAACTGATTTTAATTGGTCTTTGCTTTTTATGGAAGAGAAATGCCTTATAAATCATGTGCTTTGAAGTTGGATTGATCTGTGTTTAATTTCCATCCTTGGTTTATAAGCTATGTGACTTAGGGCAAATTGCTTAACACCTGAGCCTCAATCTTCTCATCTGTGAAAATCTACTTATAAGATTTCTGTGAGGACAACATGAGATAATGCCTATAAACCCCAGGAACAATGCCTAGCACATATGGCATTCAATGATAGGCATCTCTATGGGAGGATTAGAATCTTTCGGCCAGGTTATTGATGAGATCAGTGGATGGATCTATGTGGATAAAATCCTTAGAACTTAGAACTCAGAAATTCTAAGAATTCTTCTAATGCTTGAGTACATGCCATTTATATACAAGAAACCCTCAAACTTAGTGCAACCTAATCCATTTTACATCTGAGAAATAGACAATGGTACAGAGAAAAAATCTTTACTATAGGGCAGCAAAAATCTTTATTTCATCATTGTTTTCAGCTTGTGGTGCTTAAGATGGATCTCTTGGGGCTCCAACTCAGATGCTTGGTGAAAAGGGAAGAAACAGAATCTCTTAGTCTTCAGTATCTTGGGGAAGGAGAGGGGTTAGTAGCAAGTGAATTGAACCCACAGGAATGATTAATCTCATAACCAATTAATATTTTCTGAGCACTCTGTGGTTTGATTACACATGAAAAGTGAACTGGAATTATCATTAAGATAACTAATCAAAGACTTTTTTGGCTCAATTAGGATAACATTTTTGTACTGTCATTAATCTCATGTTGAAAGATAAAATGAGAGTGACTTTCACATACCTCCTCTAATTTAATCTGTTTCTTTGCAACACTATTTTGGCTGCTTTGAAAATCCTGGCTTGATCCTGGGAGAACATTAAAGGTTCATTAATGAATGTTTACATAGTTACACACACACATACACACACACACACACACACAGAGGCTGATGTTCATCAAGGCAAATCATTTTTGTTTTTAATAAAAGTAAATGATAATGCATTTGAACTTTTCCCAATCTTGTTTTATAGTTAAAACCCCAATATTAAGTAACATTTAGAGATATTGACGCTAGTAATTGAGGCAACAGATATGCTTACCTTCTAGGATAAAATATAGTCTAGATGGTAGAGATATCTTCATTTTGTAAGGATAAATACAAATTAAAACTAAGAGGCTTAATTCTCCCTGTTGAAAATAAGGAAAGGGATTCCCCCTCACCTTGTTCTTAGAAAAGTTGCCATGGTAAGTATTTTTCTCCTCTCTTTGAAATGTATATAAACTCTTTTGAAATATGCCCCAATTTGTTAGCTTTATGACCCAGGAATGTCTTTCTCAAGGACCCGGGAGCCTTCTCAGGTCTATGACCCCAGTTCCTGATGCAGAGCAACTAAATCCCTTGGAATTTCCTAGGTGATGAGAGTGCCTTCTGTTCTAACGAGGCAACACTTGATGGGCTCCTGGATAGCTTCAGGATGGGGTTTGGTCACCAGAAAAATCAAGCCATGATTAGAAGCTTGGAACTTTTAGCCCCAACTCATTCCCCTATGCTCTGGGGAGAAGAGAGGATTGAAGATTAATTGTCAATCATGCCTACATGACGAAGCCTACATAAAAATCCCTGAAGTATGGGGTTTGGAGAGCTTCTGGGTTGGTGAACACATCTACGTGCCAGGAAGGCAGTGCACCCCATACTCTGTGGGGATGGAAGCTTCTGCTCTGTGGACGCTTCTTCACCCTCACCCTATCTATGTATTGATCTGACTATTTATTTGTATTCTTTATAATATCCTTGTAGTAAACTTGAAATAGTAAGTAAAGTGCTTTCCTGAGTTCTGTAAGCCATTGTAGCAATTACTGAACCTAAGAGGGGAGGGGTGTCGTGGGACTGTCCAATTTATAGCAGGTTGGTAGAACATAGGTGATAACCTGGAACTTGCAGTTGGTGTCTGAGGTAAGGTAGGGGGACAGCCTTGTGAGACTGAGCCCTTTAACCTGAGGGATCTTAGGTAGATCCCTCAGGTTAGATAGATAGTGTAGATAGTGTCAGAACTGAATTGAATTGTATGATGTTCAGCAGCTGTCAGAAAATTGGTCAGTTTTGGGGGAAAAAAACCCATATGATTGGTGTTAGATGTATTCAGTGTGTAGAGAAAAGACAGTAGTTTTTACTTTTAGTACTTATTTCAATTGAATCCTCTTTAAAACAAAAAAGAAAGCATTCATATAGCTGAAGAACCACATTTATCATTAGCCATAAAAGCATAATGAATAAGTGAACTATTCTGGGCAAAAGGAAAGTCTTTTCCCCCCAGTTTTATTGAGATAAAATTGACAGAAAGTCTTAAATGATTCTGGTGAGGTTGAGTCTCCCTTTGATAAGAAATAGGTGGATGTACAGATAGGATAGATAAATCATAGGAGGGTCTATAAGGCTTTTTAAAATCCTCACAGTTGCTACTGAATAATCATGCCAGACAGATAACTGAAAATAGGAAATCCTCTGTAGTCTTCTGATATCTTTAAATCAATCCTCCAACACAAACAGATGATAAGTCTTTCAGGAAAATCTCAGACCTATCTTCTCCCAGATACTCAGATCAAACACTTCTTCCTCCCCCTTCTGTAAAGATTCTTCTTACGTCAAAGAATCTTAGGGTTGGGGGGACCTTGGGAGCCATATGGCTAGCTTTTCAGGCTATGCTTCAATTTAAGGTGTCAGAATGTGTTATAGATACAATGTCAAATTAAGACTTCCTTTGTTTTATTCCCACATAGGGAGAATTGTCTGTGGTTTTTCACTCATCAAATATTAGAAGTATCAGAGTTTATGCACATTCATGCATATTTTGAACCTAAACAAAAACTTAATTATCGTAATATTAAAATGATGCTTAATTTATCAGTCATGGTCCTCACATTTGTCTGTGTTTTTTTAAATTTCTATTTTATACTGAAGTATAGTTGATTAACAATGTGTTAGTTTCAGGTGTACAGCAGAGAGATTCAGTTATACATATACATTTTATATATAATATGTATAAAGATACATATTATTTTTCAAATTCTTTTCCCATTTAGGTTATTACTGTGTATTGAGAAGAGTTCCCTGTGCTATACAGTAGGTCCTTGTTGTTATCTATTTTAAATATAGCAGTATGTACATGTCAATCCCAAACTCCCAATCTGTCCCTCTCCCTAAACTTTCCCCCCAGTAACCATAATTTTCTTCTCTAAGTCTGTTTCTGTTTTGTAAATAAGTTTGTTTGTATCATTTTTTAAAGATTCTGCCTATAAGCGATATTACATGATATTTGTCTTTCTCTGTCTGACTTACTTCACTTAGTATGATAATCTCTAGGTCCATCCATGTTGCTGCAAATGATATTACTTAATTATTTTTAATGGCTGAGTAATATGTATGTACCACATCTTCTTTAACCATTCATCTGTCGATGGACATTTAGGTTGCTTCCGTATCTTGGCTATTGTAAACAGCGTTGCAATGAACATCGGGGTGCATGTATCCTTTTGAACCACTTTTTTATCTGGATATATGCCCATCATTGGGATTGCTGGATCATATGGTAGCTCTATTTTTAGTTTCTTAAGGAACCTCCATACTGTTCTCCACAGTGGCTGTACCAATTTACATTCCCACCAACAGTGTAGGAGGGTTCCTTTTTCTCCACACCTCTTCAACATTTATTGTTTGTAGACTTTTGGATGATGGCCATTCTGACTGCTGTGAGGTGATATCTCATTGTAGTTTTGATTTGCATTTCTCTAATAATTAGTGATGTTGAGCATTTTTTCATGTGCCTCTTGGCCATCTGCATGTCTTCTTTGGAGAAATGTCTCTTTAGGTCTTCTGTTCACTTTTTTTGATTGGGTTGTTGTTTGTTTGATATTGAGCCACATGAGCTGTTTGTAAATTTTGGAGATTAATCCCTTGTATGTCGCATTTTTGCAAATATTTTCTCCCATTCTGTGGGTTATCATTTCATTTTTTTAATGTTTTCCTTTCCTGTACAAAAGCTTTTGAGTTTAATTAAGTTCCATTTGTTTATTTTTTTAATAATTCCATTATTCTGGGAGACAGATTGAAAAAGATATTGCTGCAATTTATGTCAGTCTATGTTTTCCTCTGAGAGTTTTTATAGTATCCGATGTTACATTTAGGTATTTAATCCATTTTTAGTTTATTTCTGTGTATGGTGTTAAAGAATGTACTAATTTTATTTTTTAAATACAGCAGTCCAGTTTTCCCAGCACCATTTATTGAAGAGACTGTCTTTCTCCATTGTATAGTCTTGCCTCTTTTGTCATAAATTAATTGACCATAAGTGTATGGGTTTGTCTCTGGGCTTTCTATCCTATACCATTTATGTATATTTCTGTTTCTGTGCCAGGACCACACTGTTTTGATGATTTTGTAGCTTTGTAGTGTAATCTGAAGTCAGGAAGCCTGATTCCTCCAGTTCCGTTCTTCTTTCTCAAGATTGCTTTGGCTATTCGAGGTCTTTTGTGTCTCTATACAAATTTTAAAATTTTTTGTTCTAGTTCTGTGAAAAATGCCATTGGTAATTTGATAGGGATTACAGTGAATCTGTACATTGCCTTGGGTACTATAGGCATTTTGACAAGATTGATTCTTCCAATCCAAGAACATGATATATCTTTCCATTTGTTTGTGTCAACTTTGATTTCTTTCATCAGCATCTTATAGTTTTTGGAGTATAGATTTTTGCCTCCTTAGGTAGGTTTATTCCTAGATATTTTATTCTTTTTGATGCGATGTTAAATGGGATTGTTTCTTTAATTTCTCTTTCTGATCTTTTGTTGTTAGTGTACAGAAATGCAACAAATTTCTTTGTATTTTTTTTGTACCCTGCAACTTTACCAAATTCATTGATGAGCTCTAGTAGTTTTCTGGTAGTGTCTAGGATTTTCTATGTATAGTATCATGTCATCTACAAACAATGACAATTTAACTTCTTATTTTCCAATTTTTATTCCTTTTATTTCTTTTTCTTCTCTGATTGCCATGGCTAGGACTCCCAAAGTTATGTTGAATAAAAGTGGTGAGAGTGGACATCCTTATCTTGTTCCTGATCTTAGAGGAAATGCTTTCACCTTTTAAAATGTAAGTATGATGTTTGTTGTGGGTTTGTCATATATGGCCTTTATTATCTTGAGGTATGTTCCCTCTATGCCCACTTTCTAGAGAGTTTTAATCATAAATGAGTTTTGAATTTTGTCAAAAGCTTTTTCCGGATCTTTTGAGATGATCATATGGTTTTTATTCTTCAGTATGTTGATGTGGTGTATCACACTGATTGATTTGTGGATATTGAAAAATTCTTGCATCCCTGGGATAAATTGCACTTGATTATGGTGTATGATCCTTTTAATGTATTGTTGGACTCTGTTTGCTAGTATTTTGATGAGGATTTTTGTGTCTATTTTCATCAGTGATATTGGCCTGTAATTTTCTTTTTTTGTGGTATCTCTGTCTGGTTTTGGTATCAGGGTGATGGGGGCCTCATAGAATGAGTATGAAGGTGTTACTCTGTGATTTTCTTTTGAAGAGTTTCAGAAAGATAGGTGTTAAATCTTCTCTAAATGTTTGGTAGAATTCAAATGTGACGGCATCTGGTCCTGGACTTTTGTTTGTTGGGATTTTTTTTTTTTTTAATCATAATTTCAATTTCAGTGCTTGTGATTGGTCTGTCCATATTTTCTATTTCTTCCTGATTAAGCCTTGGGAGACTGTAAATTTCTAAGAATTTGTCCATTTCTTCTAAGTTGTCCATTTTATTTGCATATAGTTGCTTGTAGTAGTCATGACCTTTTGTATTTCTATGGTGTCTGTTGTAACTTCTACTTTTTCATTTCTAATTTTATTGATTTGAGTCCTCTCCCTCTTTTTCTTGATGAGTCTGTCTAAAGGTTTATCAACTTTGTTTATCTTTTCAAAGAACCAGCTTTTAGTTTCATTGATTTTGCTGTTGTTTTAAATTGTTTCTATTTAATTTATTTCTGCTCTGATCTTTATGATTTATTTCTTTGTACTAACTTTGGGTTTCGTTTGTTCTTCTTTCTGTAGTTACTTTAGTTGTAAGGTTAGGTTGTTTATTTGAGATTTTTCTTGTTTCCTGAGGTAAGATTGTATTGCTATCAACGTCTCTCTTAGAACTGCTTTTGCTGTGTCCCATAGGGTTTTTTTTAAAAAACTTTTAATTTTATAATGGAGTAGAACTGATTAATAACGTTGTGCTAGTTTCAGGTGCACAGCAAATGGACTCAGCCACACATGTACATGTATCCATTCTCCCCCATACTCCCCTCCATCCAGGCTGCCACATAACATTGAGCAGAGTTCCCTGTGCTATACAGTAAGTCCTTGATGGTTATCCATTTTAAATATAGCAGTGTGTACATGTCGATCCCCAAATCCCCAACTATCCCTTCGCCCCATCCTTCCCCCCGGTAACATCTAGTTCATTCTCTAAGTCTGAGAGTCTTTCTGTTTTATAAATAAGTTCATTTGTATAATTTCTTTTTAGATTCTGCATACAGGTGATATCATATGATATTTCTCTTTTTCTGTCTGACTTACTTCACTCAGTATGATAATCTCTAGGTCCATCCATGTTGCTGCAAATGGCATTACTTCATTCTTTTTAAAGACTGAGTAATATTCCATTGTATATATGTACCACATCTTCTTTATCTGTCCCTCTGTTGATGAACATTTAATTTGCTTCCATATCTTGGCTATTGTAAACAGTGCTGCAATGAATACTGGGGTGCATGTATCCTTTCAGACCATGTTTTTCTCCGGATATATGCCCAGGAGTGGGATTGCTGGATCATATGATAGCTCTATTTTTAGTTTTTAAAGGAACCTCCATAATGTTCTCCACAGTGGTGGTACCAATTTACATTCCCATCAGTAGGAGGCTTCCCTTTTCTCCACACCCTCGCCATCATTTATTGTTTGTTTTTTATAAGCTTAGAGCTTTTTTTTTTAGTTATCTATTTTATACATATTAGTGTATGTATGTCATCCCAATCTCCCAGTTCATCCCCCCACTCTGCTTTCCCCTCTTGTTGCCCATATGTATTTTCTCTACATCTGTGTCTCTATTTCTGCCTTGAAAACTGGTTCATCTGTACAGTTTTTCTAGGTTCCACACATATGTGTTACTCTTTGATATTTGTTTTTCTTTTTCTGACTTACTTCACTCTGTATAACAGTCTCTAGGTCCATCCATGTCTCTACAAATGACCGGGTTTCCTTCCTTTTTATGGCTGAGTAATATTCCATTATATATATGTGCCACATCTTCTTCATCTATTAATCTGTTGATGGACATTTAGGTTGTTTCCATGGCCTGGCTATTGTAAATAACATTGCAATGAACATTGAGGTGCATGTGATTTTTTGAATTATGGTTTTCTCTGGGTATATGCCCCCTAGTGGGATTGCTGGGTCACATGGTAGTTCTATTTTTAGTTTATTAAGGAACCTCCATACTGTTCTCCATAGTGGCTGTATCAATTTACATTCCCACCAACAGTACAAGAGGGTTCCCTTTTCTCCACACCCTCTCTAGCATTTATTGTTTGTAGATTTTCTGATGATTCCCATTCTAACAGATGTGAAGTGATAACTCATTGTAGTTTTGATTTGCAGTTCTCTTTTAATTAGTGACGTTGAGCATCTTTTCATGTGCCTCTTGGCCATCTGTATGTTTTCTTTGGAAAAATGTCTATTTAGGTCTTCTGCCCATTTTTGGATTGGGTTGTTTGTTTATTTGATATTGAGCTGCATGAGCTGTTTATACATTTTGGAGATTAATCCTTTGTCCGTTGATTCATTTGCAAATAATTTTTCCCATTCTAAAGGTTGTCTTTTTGTCTTGTTTATAGTTTCCTTTGCTGTGCAAATGCTTTTAAGTTTCATTAGGTTCCATTTGTTTATTTTTGTTTTTATTTCCCTTTCTCTAGGAGATGGGTCAAAAAAGATCTTGCTGTGGTTTATGTCAAAGAGTGTTCTTCCTATGTTTTCCTCTAAGAGTTTTATAGTGTCTGGTCTTACATTTAGATCTCTAATCCATTTTGAGTTTATTTTTGTGTATGGTGTTAGGCAGTGTTCTAATTTCATTCTTTTACATGTAGTTGTCCAGTTTTCCCAGCACCACTTATTGAAGAGACTGTCTTTTTTTCCATTGTATATCCTGGCCTCCTTTGTCATAGATTAGTTGACCATAGGTGTGTGGGTTTATCTCTGGGCTTTCTATCCTGTTCCATTGATCTATATTTCTGTTTTTGTGCCAGTACCATATTGTCTTGATGACTGTAGCTTTGTAGTATTGTCTGAAGTCAGGGAGTCTGATTCCTCCAGCTCCATTTTCTTCCCTCAACACTGCTTTGGCTATTCGGGGTCTTTTATGTCTCCATAAAATTTTAAGATTTTTTGTTCTAGTTCTGTAAAAAAAATGCCATTGGTAATTTAATAGGGATTGCATGAATCTGTAGATTGCTTTGGGTAGTATAGTCATTTTCACAATATTGATTCTTTCAACCCAAGAAAATGGTATATCTCTCCATCTATTGGTATCATCTTTCATTTCTTTCATCAGTGTGTTATAGTTTTCTGCATACAGGTCTTTTGTCTCCCTAGGTAGGTTCATTCCTAGGTATTTTATTCTTTTTGTTGTAATGATAAATGGGAATGTTTCCTTAATTTCTCTTTCAGATTATTCGTCATTAGTGTATAGGAATGCAAGAGATTTCTGTGCATTAATTTTGTGTCCTGCAACTTTACCAAATTCAGTAATTAGCTCTAGGAGTTTTCTGGTGGAATCTTTAGGATTCTCTATGGATAGTATCATGTCATCTGCAAACAGTGATAGTTTTACATTTTCCTTTCCAATTTGTATTCCTTTTATTTCTTTTTCTTCTGATTGCCATGGCTAGGACGTCCAAACCTATGTTGAATAATAGTGGTGAGAGTGGACATCCTTGTCTTATTCCTGATCTTAGAGGAAATGCTTTCAGTTTTTCACCATTGAGAATGATGTTTGCTGTGGGTTTGTCATATATGGCCTTTATTATGTTGAGGTAGGTTCCCTCTATGCCCACTTTCTGGAGAGTTTTTTATCATAAATGAGTGTTGAATTTTGTCAAAAGCTTTTTCTGCATCTATTGAGATGATCATATGGTTTTTCTTCTTCAGTTGTTAATATGGTGTATCACATTAATTGATTTGCATATACTGAAGAATCCTTTCATCCCTGGGGCAAATCCCACTTGATCATGGTGTATGATCCTTTTATTTTGTTGTTGGATTCTGTTTGCTAGTATTTTGTTGAGGATTTTTGCATCTATATTCATGAGTGATGTAGGTCGGTAATTTTCTTTTTTTGTAGTATCTTTGTCTGGTTTTGGTATCAGGGTGATGGTGGCCTCATAGAATGAGTTTGGGAGTGTTCCTTCCTCTGCAATTTTTTGGAAGAGTTTGAGAAGGATGGGTGTTAGCTCTTCTCTAAATGTTTGCTAGAATTCACCTGTGAAGCCATCTGGTCCTGGACTTCTGTTTTTTGGATGATTTTTAATCACAGCTTCAATTTCATTACTTGTGATTGGTCTGTTCATATTTTCTATTTCTTCCTGGTTCAGTCTTGAAAGGTTATACCTTTCTAAGAGTTTGTCCATTTCTTCCAGGTTGTCCATTTTATTGGCATACAGTTGCTTGTAGTAGTCTCTTAGGATGCTTTGTATTGCTTCAGTGTCTCTTGTAACTTCTCCTTTATCATTTCTAATTTTATTGATTTGAGTCCTCTCCCTCTTTTTCTTGATGAGTCTGGCTAATGGTTTATCAATTTTGTTTATCTTCTCAAAGAACCAGCTTTTAGTTTTACTGATCTTTGCTATTGTTTTCTTTGCTTCTATTTCATTTATTTCTGCTCCGCTCTTTATGATTTCTTTCCTTCTGCTAACTTTGGGTTTTGTTTGTTGTTCTTCCTCTAGTTCCTTTAGGTGGAAGGTTAGATTGTTTATTTGAGATGTCTGTTGTTTCTTGAGGTAGGAATGAATTGCTATAAACTTCCCTCTTAGAACTGTTTTTGCTGCATCTCATAGGTTTTCAATCATCGTGTTTCCATTGTCATTTGTCTCTAGGTATTTTTTGATTTCCTCTTTGATTTCTTCAGTGATCTCTTGGTTATTTAGTAACGTATTGTTTAGCCTCCATGTGTTTGTGTTTTTTCCTTTTTTTCCTCTGTAATTGATTTCTAATCTCATAGCATTGTGGTCAGAAAAGATGCTTGATATGATTTCAATTTTCTTAAATTTACTGAGGCTTGATTTGTGACCCAAGGTGTGATCTATCCTGGAGAATGTTCCGTGCGCACTTGAGAAGAAATTGTAATCTGTTGTTTTTGGATGGAATGTCCTTTAAATATCAATTAAATCTATGTGGTCTATTGTGTCATTTAAAGCTTGTGTTTCCTTATTAATTTTCTGTTTGGATGATCTCTCCAGTGGTGTAAATGAGGTGTTAAAGTCCACCACTATTATTGTGTTACTGTCGATTTCCGTTTTATAGCTGTTAGCAGTTGCCTTATGTATTGAGGTGCTCCTATGTTGGGTGCATATATATTTATAATGTTATCTCTTCTTCTTGGACTGATCCCTTGATCATTATGTAGTGTCCTTCCTTGTCTCTTGTAACATTCTTTATTTTAAAGTCTATTTTATCTGATATGAGTATTGCTACTCCAGCTTTCTTTTGATTTCCATTTGCATGGACTATCTTTTTCCATCCCGTCACTTGCAGTCTGTATGTGTCCTTAGGTCTGAAGTGAGTCTCTTGTAGACAGCATATATATGGGTCTTGTCTTTTTATCCTTTCAGTGAGCCTGTGTCTTTTGGTTGGAGCATTTAATCCATTCACGTTTAAGGTAATTATCAATATGTATGTTCCTATGACCATTTTCTTAATTGTTTTGGGTTTGTTTTTGTAGGTCCTTTTCTTGTCTTGTGTTCCCCACTTAGAGAAGTTCCTTTAGCATTTGTTGTAGAGCTGGTTTGGTGGTGCTGAATTCTCTTAGCTTTTGCTTGTCTGTAAAGCTTTTGATTTCTCCATCGAATCTGAATGAGATCCTTGTCGGGTAGAGTAATCTTGGTTGTAGGTTCTTCCCTTTCATCACTTTAAATATGTCATGCCACTCCCTTCTGGCTTGTAGAGTTTCTGCTTAGAAATCAGCTGTTAACCTTATGGGAGTTCCCTTGTATATTATTTGTCATTTTTCCCTTGCTGCTTTCAATAATTTTTCTTTGTCTTTAATTTTTGCCAGTGTGATTACTATGTGTCTCAGCGTGTTCCTCCTTGCGTTTATCCTGTATGGTACTCTCTGCACTTCTTGGACTTGGGTGGCTATTTCCTCTCCCATGTTATGGAAGTTTTCGACTATAATCTTTTCAGATATTTTCTTGGTTCCTTTCTCTCTCTCTTCTCCTTCTGGGACCCCTATAATCTGAATGTTGTTGCGTTTAATGTTGTTCCAGAGGTCTCTTAGGCTGTCTTTCATTTGTTTTCATTCTTTTTTCTTTATTCTCTTCCACAGCAGTGAATTACACCATTCTCTCTTCCAGGTCACTTAGCCATTCTTCTACCTCAGTTATTCTGCTATTAATTCTTTCTAGTGAATTTTTCATTTCAGTTATTTTATTGTTCATCTCTGTTTGTTTGTTCTTTAATTCTTCTAGGTCTTTGTTAAACATTTCTTGCATCTTCTCAATCTTTGCCTCCATTCTTTTTCCAAGGTCCTGGATCATCTTCACTATCATTATTCTGAATTCTTTTTCTGGAAGGTTGCCTATCTCCACTTCATTTAGTTGTTTTTCTGAAGTTTTATCTTGTTCCTTCATCTGGTACATAGCCGTCTGCCTTTTCATCTTGTGTATCTTTCTGTGAATGTGGTATTTGTTCCACAGGCTGCAGGATTGTAGTTCTTCTTGCTTCTGCTGTTTGCTCTCTGGTGGATGAGGCTATCTAAGAGGCTTGTGCAAGTTTCCTGATGGGAGGGACTGGTGGTGGGTAGAGCTGGTTGTTGCCGTGGTGGGCAGAGTTCAGTCTAGAATTTTTCTCATGAAGAAACATAACAGTGAAAGCTTGAGTACATAAACTCTGAGTAGCATCTTCTAGATAAGTCAGCATTCATCCATTTAACAGTGGTGTTCTGTAGCAGGATGGGCACAGGAGGGGTGCATGGGTGCTGTCCATCCTTTGGGAGGCATATATATATATATATATATATATATATATATAGGCACTGAAATTACCTAGAATTGCTGGAACATCCTAGAATTGCTGGAACATGTGGTGATAATAAAAAGCAGACCTAATTTTCTACAGACAATGCTTTCATATATTGCCTGTCCCCAGGACAGATGGCTCCTACTTCCCAGTTCAAGTAGTCACTACTATAGTGTGTGGGCAAATCTTCAAGTCATTTCCTACTATATTGTGTTTTGGTTACAAGATGATTATTCAGTGCACTTTTTTATGTTATTAAATTTATCATTTTGACCACCTCATTGAACACACATAAATAGTTTGTAAACATCATCTTTATAAACATAAGAAACAAAGAAACCAATAAATGAGCCAGCTCGTTACATCGATGCCCTCATTCAAATGCAATATAAGCAACTGGGTTAAATTTTCTTTTCAACCAACTTTTTACAAAGTGGAATTATAATAATATGTACTTGAGTATAGGTGCATCAAAAATGTTTAAGAGATTTTAAAAAGTTTCCAAGTCTTCAAGTCAAACTGACATTGAAGGAAGGTATTCTATGTGATCATAGGGCTACCACCTAGCCCACCACTGGGTATCCCTGGGAGTGAAGGTGCTATTCTTGAGAAATGCATTATCAGAGATAGATAACAAATGCTTTGACAGCATGTACAAAACAGGCACTATCTGTGCCTGGGAATGGGGTGTTGGGGAAGAAAGGAGTGTCCCATGGTGCTGACCGAAAGGCAATATTTGAACCCATTAATAATGGGTAGTTGGGATGAAATGGTATGAAGGAGGGACAAAGAGCCCCCAAGACTAGAGGAATGTATAAACACAGGAAAGAAACTTACTGCATAATCACTTTTACACTGAAGTTATAGGGCCATTCAGGCAGTGTGAAATAAATAACTACAATAAATCTCTGCTATCTGTCACTTGCAAAACTTGAGACTGATATTTCAGATATTTCCCTAAATTTATTTTTAGAAAGTTAATTGAAATTGAATAGCAATAGACAAACCAGGTGATGCATTTCCTCTCAGCTTTCTAAAGGATTATTGTTGGTCATTTTGCATGGAGATAAAATAATACTGAGCATAAATAAATACAATGGGAGAACAAAATGGAATTCTGCCTAGAAATTATAAAGATGGAAAGTTCTTCAGAAAGCTTCATAAAGAAGCCCTTTCAGCCAGGCCTAAAAGTATGATGGATGAATAAAAATGTCCGTTCACTCAGTCTGGGAGTCTGCCTGGATGGAGTCAAACTGTGAACCATCATCTTGCACACCATATACTTTATCTGTGGCTTACCATGGCTTTCAGAGATAAGGAACAGGGAGCCAGAAAAATCAGTCCCTATGGTGGATTCACATAAACTTCCATCACTTACATTGGGCTTGTTTTTGGCATCTGCTACTGTTGGTGGTGGTACATACATGGATCTCTCAGAATCGGGTGCTGTCCTTTCCTTTCCCACTAACAAGCAACTAAACACACATTAAAAAAAAAAAAAAAGAAAACCAAAGTTTCAAACAGTCCTTTGCCCTGGTCAATGGACTCCAAACTACCCATCAAGAGAGGGGTAGTGAAAATATACTATGGGCACACTTCAGTCTAGCTACCAGCCCCACCCTGAATGTAAGCCTGGAACTTCCCTCTCCAGACCTTGAAGGGGTCCTTCACAGCCTCCAGTTTTCATTATGCTCCCTGTTTTCCATTGCTCCTGGTGCTCCAGTCCTTGTAATCCCCTCCATGCCAGGACCTTTTCCCCAGCATTCATTTGGTCTTAGAAATCTTCAGGTCCCCAGTGTAGAGGTGAGTAAGAGCTCGCATTCCCTCCTCTATGCTCAGAGAGTGAAGGGGAGTCTGAGGGCTAGGCTGGGGAGAGCAAGTGTGTCCAGGTGGCCTTTGGCTCTCCTTCACCTCCATCCTCTTTCATTTGTTTCTTTGGTCAGCAACAGAGCATCATGAATCACATGACGGAATAGTAATATTATAACCTATTTTATAGGTCATCATGTGAGGGGTAAAGGGTTTATTGCATATAAAAACAGAGCAGTGACTGGCACATACTTTGTGCTCAGGAAGTGTCAGCTATAATCACTGTCAGTTCTCTACTTGGCACTCCAAGTACCCAAGATGAGGTAGCCTGCACTGGGTGCTGCATGTCCACCAGTAACTCTGCCACCTTCTAGGGCACTACTGTCCCTCACATAGTGAACTCCAGGAGCTTCCCAAACTGCAGTGTCTGGTGAAGGTGACCTTGAAGTTCTAGGTTGGAAACTCAAGATATAAAACCCAAGGGTTTTTTCCCATTTATTTTGATTAGTAACTCTGCTTATAATAGAGACAACATAGCCTGTGTTTATTTGCTTGTACACATGCCAGAATTTCATTTCCAAGTCCATAACTATATGCTAGAATGGTGGATTCTTGTTGTATCAGTTAGGATAAACTAGTTTGTGCTGTGGTAACAGTCTCCAAACTTGGGTGGATTATTTTTCTCTCATGTTTCAAATGCAGATTTGCCGGGAGCTCTGCTCCTGTCTCCTCATTCCAGGACTAATGTTTTCAGAGCAGCCATCATCTCAAATATTACAGTTGCTATGACAAAGGGAGAGAGTTTCAGAGGACCTTGCGCTGGCAATTAAATGCTCTGTTCTGAAAGCAACACTCATCACTTCCGCTCATAGCTTATTTGCCAGATCAGTCACATGAACCCATCAAGGTAGCCAAGAGGTGCATCCACACATGTGCTCTGAGAGCAGAGAGCCAGACATATTTGTTGAACATCACTAATGACTGTTACGCTGGATACAGGCTTAAGTCTAAGTAATGAATACTGAGAAGAATAAGTCCAGTATTGAACATGATTTAAAGAAAAACAAGCAAACCCTTGGACAGAATTTTTAGAGAAAAGGAGAAAAAGGCTGAGACAAAACCATGAGATAAGAAAATATATAGGCATCTTATATTCCAGGAAAGCCTTAATGTTGGGAGACTAAAATTCATTTAATTTATTTCAAGTTTGTATGATTTCAAATGCTTACACTGCAACCTGCAGAGAACAAGTAATAAAATGACCTCATAAATATCCATGAGTATTGGTGAGATGAAATTATGCCTGAGACATATAAATAGATAGATAGGCCCTTTTTTCATATATATACATGAAAAGAGGGAAAGAGGAAGATCCCAGAACCAAGAAAATTTCCTGCCACCACATAGGGTTTCTCAATATTTGTTGATTGAAAGATTTCTTTATAAAAAGTATTTTCTTACAGAGAAATTCACATAATTGAATATTACATCTAGAATTGTACATGCCTACTACACAGTAGTTGCTGTGTTGTATGTATTTGTTATATTGTATTGAATAGTATATGTTGAATTAATGACTGAATAAATATAGAGAACATGTGAGTAAAGATGAAAGGGGAGAAAGAGAGAAGAGATACTGGAAAGGAAACACACAATACACCCAAACAAGAAAAGAAAGTGGACAAAGGATCAAGCATGTAAGTATAAAGATTTACAAAAATGTAAGACCTAGTAGTATTATACTTCAACTAAGTTAACATCTGTTCTGCAAAAGACAGAGCATCTGACTGTAAATTCTTGGTTGAACTTGGTCACAATTACATCTCTCAACTTACAGGAGATTGTACAGAAGTTTCTATTCCATACTTAAGTTCCTTTTTTATTCATCAAATGTATTAGTAATTTAGAAATTTAAAAAATAATAATCTCAGGAAAAGTATCCCTGAAGTTGATTAACCAACAGGTTGTAAACACTAGACACAGATAATCAGGTATTCTATGCCTAAAATGAGATGGAATGGATGAAGATCTTTGTTGTCACACAGCAAGGCCCATAGGAGAACTGAAAGCAGGAGATAAGGAAAAGTAGGCAGCAGTGTGAAGTTTGTAAGCAGTGAGGCAGAAAATCAGCACCATTCATACCTAAGAACCTGAGTTTCCTCTATAACACAAGAGAAAAGCACAAGAATTTGGCCAGAGATGCACTACAGGGTTGATGCTGGGAGGCGGAGGTTGGGGCTTGAGAAGGTGGTGAGGCTTGGAGTATTGCCAGAGAATTGGAAGTAGCAGCTGAATAGGGAACTATAAAAAGATTGCCAGAGTATTAGGAGCCCAGATGAGGCTGGTGTCCAAGACTTCGTAATAGGTCTACTGTATACATTATTGGTTGTAACACAAATAACATTCCTACACAAAAAGACACAGGAATGTCAAGCCAAGACATCTTAAATATTGACTGTTTTGCTGGGAACACAGTAATGCAAATGATGAAGATAGAAGTGTTTCCTGTCAATTGGTCAAATTAAAAGAGCAAATTACAGAATGTTTGTTTAGCCTGTTTTGCAAGGGTGGTTTGTTAAGGTCCCCTGTGGCTCCATTTGCAAACTACCAGCAATCCTGTACATCTCTGGAATAACTAGGAACCAAGAAAGTAGGAAGAGCCCTGTGAGCTTACAGCAGATAACTAGAAAGATGTCCCTGGCTCTAGGGCTCCAGTAGGAGAAGGACAGGAAATTGAGTGCAAGAAATTGGAGCCCTCTCAGGGTCACACTATTGCAGCTATTGAATTCTCTTTCCTTTCTTGTGTGACATTACATGTATATAATTATTATCTGAATCTTGAAGCCCAACATTCACAGATTTGCAAATTCTCCTTTCTCTCCTTCCTGCCTGGTCTTTTCTCTCTGTTCACCTCATTGTTTTTTTCTATTACCTACGTTTTCCCCTTCATCCCTCCCTCCCTCCCTCTCTCCTTCCTTTCTCTTCCTAACCTTAGATGGCAAAAATTTGTACTGGGAGCCCAGCTGCTATACAACATTGCCGACTCCTATGCAGTGTTGAAGTACACAGAGTAATTCTTATTGGCATTGACAAGTGGGTTATATCCAAAGTCTCACTAATTACAGGTGCTGCTATGTCCCAAATCTTTTTTCTGGCTCTCCTATCTGTCACACAGACATGCATCCACCTTGTAAAACCTTCCAACTTCACTGCTAGTGTGGCTTTTTATCTGTGTAGCCCACCCCTATTCCCACTATCATACTAGCTAGTAAGTGTGCAGTTGACAGGTGGGATGGAATAGTCTTTAGGTGACTTTCACCCCTAAGTATTAATATTAAAGAAAAACAACAGGATTGAGAAAATCCATGGGGATTCCTGTATGTTAATATTTAACTAACCTTTCATGTTCAGATCCGAAATATGTAGTATCTAGAATATAATTTAAAAAATAAATCTTTTCAAGTGTGGAGGAAGGTAAAGTCACAGAGATGAATTTAACAGGAATCTTTTTACCTATAAATATAAAAAGAAGACACTCTGATTGCGCTATGGTACCAAGATAATTCAGTTTAAATTTGAAAAATCAACCCAAACCTCCCAAGCACTGATGCTTAAAACAAAGAGTGAGAAGCATACTCATAAAAACACAGGCAAATGTAGGAGAGGAGACAAGACAGCAGAGTAGGAGGACGTAACCTCACCCCCTTCTTATGGAAAAACCAAAATCACAACTAACTGCTGAACAATGACCAACAAAAAAATACTGGAACCTACCAAAAAAGATACCCTACAATCAAAGACAAAGAAGATGCCACAACAAGCCAGTAGGAGGGGTGGAATCATGATAAAATGAAATCCCATACATGCCAGGCGGGCAACCCACAAACTGGAAAACTATTATACCACAGAAGTTCTCTCACAGGAGTGAAAGTTCTGAGCCCCATGACAGGCTCCCCAGCCTGAGGGCCTGGTAATGGGAGGAGGATCCCCCAGAGAATCTGGCATTGAAGACCAGCAGGGTTTGACTGAAGGAATTCCACAGGACTGGGGGAAACAGAAACTCCACTCTTGGAGGGCACACACAGGGTGTCATGTGCACCAGGACCCAGGGAAAAAAGCAGTGACCCCCTAAGAGACTGGAACAGACTTACCTGCTAGTGTTGGAGGGTCTTCTGCAGAGGTGGTGGATCACTATGGCTTGCTGCAGGGACAGGGACATTGGCAGTGGCAGTTCTGGTGAGTGCTCATTGGCGTGGGCCCTCTTGGAGTACACCATTTTCTTATGAAGACCTGACCACACACAACAACCTATAGCTCTAGTGCTGGAGCACTAGAAAGTTTGGATCATCTTTACTATCATTTACTATCATTACTGTGAATTCTTTTTCAGGTAGACTGCCTATTTCCTCCTCATTTATTTGGTCTGGTGGGTTTTTACCTTGCTCATTCATCTGCTGCATGTTTCTCTGTCTTCTCATTTTGCTTAACTTACTGTGTTTGGGGTCTCCTTTTTGCAGGCTGCAGGTTTGTAGTTTCCGTTTTGGTGCCTGCCCCCAGCAGGTAAGTTTGGTTTAGTGGGTTGTGTAGGCTTCCTGGTGGACGGGACTTGTGCCTGTGTTCTGGTGGATGAGGCTGGATCTTGTCTTTTTGGTGGGCAGGACCAAGTCTGGTCCTGTGTTTTGGTGTGTCTCTGAACTTATTATGATTTTAGGCAGCCTCTCTGCTAATGGGTGGGGTATGTTCCTGTCTTGCTAGTTGTTTGGCATGGGGTGTCCAGCACTGGAGCTTGCTGGTCGTTGAGTGGAGCTGGGTCTTAGCATTGAGATGGAAATCTCTGGGAGATCTCTTGCCAATTGATATTACATGGGGCCTGGAGGTCTCTGGTGGTCCAATGTCCTGAACTCGGCTCTACCACCTCTGAGGCTCATGCCTGACACCCAGCCAGAGCACCAAAACCCTGTCAGCCACACAGCTCAGAAGAAAAGGGAGAAGAAAAAAGAAAGAAAGAAAAAATAAAATAAAATAAATAAAGTTATTAAAATAAAAAAATTTAGAATATTATTAAAATAAAAACTAAAAAATGTAATTTAAAGAAAAAGAAGAGAGCAACCAAACCAATCAACAAATCCACCAATGATAACAAGCACCAGAAACTAAACTAAGGTAAACATATAAATCAGAAACTAGTCAGCCACATACAGAAAACCCCGAGTCTACAGTTGCTCCCAAAGTCTGCTGCCTCAATTTTGGGATGATTTGTCGTCTATTCAGGTATTCCACAGATGCAGGGTACATCAAGTTGATTGTGGAGATTTAATCCACTGCTTCTGAGGCTCGCAGAGAAATTTCCCTTTCTCTTCTTTGTTCGCGCAGCTCCTGGGGTTCCATGTTGGATTTGGCCCTGCCTCTGCATGTAGGTCGCCCTCTGGTGTCTGTTCTTCGTCCAGACATGATGGGGTTAAAGGAGTGGCTGATTAGGGGGCTCTGGCTCACTCAGGTCATGGGGGTAGGAGGGGTATGGAATGCAGGGTGAGCCTGAGGTGGCAGAGGCTGGCATGACGTTGCACCAGCCTGAGGCGCACCGTGTGCTCTCCCAGGGCAGTTGTCCCTGGATCATGGGACCCTGGCAGTGGCGGGCTGCCCAGGCTCCCGGGAAGGGAGACATGGATAGTGACCTGTGCTTGCACACAGGCTTCTTGGTGGCTGCTGCAGCAGCCTTAGCATTTCATGCCTGTCTCTGGTGTCAGCGCTGATAGCCACGTCTCATGCCTGTCTCTGAATCTCATTTAGTCTGTGCTCTGAATCTCCTCTCCTCGTGCACCCCAAAACAATGTGTTCTTGCTTCTTAGGCAGGTCCAGAGTTTTTCCTGGACTCCGTCCCAGCTAGCTGTGGCACACTAGCCCCCTACAGGCTGTGTTCATGCAGCCAGCCCCAGTCCTCTCCCTGGGATCCAACCTCCGAAGCTGGAGCCTCAGCTCCCAGTCCCCACTCGCCCGGGCAGGTGAGCAGACAAGCCTCTCAGGCTGGTGAGTGTTGGTCGGCACTGATCCTCTGTGCGGGAGTCTCTCCACTTTGCTCTCTGCACCCCTGTTGCTGTGCTCTCCTCCATGGCTCCAAAGTTTCCCCCACACACACAACCCCGTCTCCGCCAGTGAAGGGCCTTCCTAGTGTATGGAAACATTTCCTCCTTCACAGCTCCCTCCCAGAGGTGCAGGTCCCATCCCTATTCATTTTGTCTCTTTTTTCCTTTATTCTTTTGCCCTACCCAGGTACGTAGGGATTTTCTTGCCTTTTGGGAAGTCTAAGGTCTTCTGTCAGCAGTCAGCAGGTGTTCTGTAGAAGTTGTTCCACATGTAAATGTATTTTTGATGTATTTGTGGGGAGGAAGGTGATCTCCATGTCTTACTCCTCTGCCACCTTAAAAGTCCTCCCCGCCACTTTGATTTTACCTTTTATCTGTCACATTACATATATACACACAGGTATACATATACATACACACACATGTATATACACACTCACACAGACACACATAAAAATATCACAAAATAAAGATTTTATCAGACATAAACCATTAGCACATTGTTCGGATTTTCTTTTTACAGTTCTTTTGTGATAAATTTTTATTTGCTTAAATAAATTTGTGTGATAAGATTATTAGATGTAAGGAGGCCGTCTTTGAATTGGCTTCTCAACACATGTTCCAAATCCTTCCTACTCTTACCTCCTGTGACGTTGATGCTGGAAAATTAAAACTACAGTTCCCAGCCTCTCTTGCAGCTAGAGTTCAGGATGTAACAGATTTCATTCATCTGTGGTATGAAACCTGATGTGGAGCAAAACCCACTGCATGTGGGGCATCTGTTCAACCGGCCTGGGTTGTGCTGGAAACAGGGTGGTTTGCAATCTGCAGTAGCAGTAGCAGCTTCCTTCCCTACTTGTGACATAAGCACAGTAGTTCCACGGGCTGAGTTTTTCCTGGAAGCTCAGCCTACAGCCTGCTCCTCTAGCCCTTTCAATGATTTTGTAAACATCCTATTAGTCTACAGGATGTTTGCAATTGAACTATGAACAAAAGAGTATAATAGTGTGTGTTTTGATTGAGAGTAACTCTGTTTTAAAGTCAAGTTTATAAAAATCTAATAATAAAAATCCAGTATAATATCTGGAGATCAGTCCTCAAATAACCTTTTCTTAAATGTAGCTTAACATGAAGATAGATGCTAAAAGCTTATGAGCATATGTAATTTCACGTGCTAAAGTTTATTAGCTAAAAATGTATGCTTTCCAAGTTCATTTTATATTCATGTCTAAAAACTGGTTTCATTTGCATTTTTTCCCCAAAACAAATTAGAAGAGAATGTGTCTGTTAAAGAAGAGTAGACTAATAACAAGATGTGTTATCTAACTTCCTGACAGTGAAGAATGAGCCAGGAAATTGAGAGAAAAGGTAAGAACAAAGAAAGTTTAGTAGTCTGGTCCATCAGTATAGGTCAAGGGGAACTACGTTGGCAACAGCTTCTAGGACATCTCTTACAATACAACAAATGCAGATGCCCGTAAAATGGTGACACCAAATCAAGGGGGAGAGTTTTAAATTATGTTGCCTTTTCTCTCTTTAATAACAGGGAAGCCTGATGTCCAGCAACTATGTGTTCTATCCTCCCCCAGCTTCTTGTCCCCCAGGTTCAAAGTGAGGACAGTGGCAGGGACCCAGAGAGAGTTTCCTTTGTGAAGGGATCTCACATCCCCTATCCATGGCTTGTTGTATCCCACAGCATACAAGGACATGAAGAGTTGCCTTAGAGACTTACGCAAGGCCACTGTGTTCTTACTGGCAACTTCACATCAGTAGACCACTTTGGTTTTACATTTTATCTATCACATCGACCTTCTCATCTGGGGCAGTGGCATAATGGAGCACAAGAAAAAGATGAAAAGGAGCAATGTGAACAATTTGAACAATTCCATTTGGTGTTCTTACCTTGTGGTCTGGTTGATACTTGCACAAGGATAGAAATATAACATGAAAATCAAGTTTCTCTGGAGAGGTTGAGAGGGAAGGTTGGGAAAAAGAGGGAAAATGCTTTAAGTTTTGTATGAATTTTGATTCCAGCATTTTACTCTTGAGGGAGAATAACAGTAAAAAAATTAATTTTTTTCTTTTCCACTTAGAAGAGGTTGTTTGATTTCAGCCTCCTTCCCTAATGGCAGACCCTCAAGAAAGAGGAAGAATTGATCAATTCTGGAAAGACCTAAGGTGAGGAGTTTGTAAAACTCTCTGGCAAGCTAAATACACACACACACACGTACACACACACACATGAATTGTATGCCACAGAAGGATATAAGGCTAGAGAAGAATTATTAGAATTTCTCCAAGCAGTGTCTCCAGAAATCTACCATGAGAAACATGTGCTCTCCCTGCTCTAAACAATATCTTCCACATCAACCACACCTCACTCGAAGTATTATAAGAGATTTTTCCAGAGGTTGTCTTAAATATTATGGTGACATGCTGGTAAATGAAATTTATAATGTAAACATCATCATGGCAGTACCTAAAGCTAAATGCGATGAAGCTGTTTCACTGAACAAGCACCAAGACACTGCTCTCACTAACATCATAGGTTTTATCAAGAAATTACCCTTCATCTGCTTCAGTAATCTACAGAAGCTTTTCTCCAAAAGGTAACACTGACTTTATGTCCTTAGAAGTGGGAGAGACTGCAAATTCAAACTGATAGAAACAATTGGAGGTGAAATTGTGCTCAGAACCTTTTTAATATATAGAATTCCATTGTGAATAAAAAACCATGAACTCCTGCTGATGTTACCAGAAACATAATAACCTTTCTCTTTCCAACACCCCTTCACCTCTCCTTGGTGTGTTGTGGCCTATGCAGGGGGTCTGCCCTTGCCACATTTCCCAATCATCTTGCCTGGCTCTTTCCTCTTGGATTTAACAGTGCATCAGGACAGCTGTGTAGGAAGTCACAAAAGGAACTATTAGCAACATTTGTTCCTGAGAACAAGAGAGTTCAAAGTCCTTGGTTTTATTTAACAGAAGAAAAAGAGAATGATTTACTGTAGCATATTTCCCCCTCCCATAAAGAAGCACACTTTAAACCTGACACAACTCTTGCTGAATTAATTGCTGCTACTGCTTGCCTGTTTTTTTCATGTCAAACCAATGAGCTTTGAAGATCATTGGAAAGCCCAGGGAACTTGTTTGAAGGATCCAAAGCACAGGAATCTCTTGGGAAACCATCTTCAAAATTTTAGCAACAAGTAGGGTGAGTAGGGCACCCATAAGAAAAAGTATCCTAGGATGGGGTGTTAAAGGACAAACAGGGTGAAGGGAGGCAGAAAAAAGCATGGAGCAAGTTGTTAGAACTTAAGCAGAGTGAGGAAAGCATCAACATGAGAGGAGGGGTGGTGGTGATGAGAGTTTGATTACACATGGGAGATTGATCAAATAAGTAAATATGTTAAGGGTAATGGAAGCCAGATTTCTCATCATTAGAGAAGGGAGTTTCAAATATGGAAAGGGAGAAAACAAGAATAACTCAAGTGTTAGATTGAAAATGGAGGTATTGATATGAATTCATCATGTTTCTTGACACAATGGGGTTATGTCCAATAAATCAATTATAAGTTGAAAATACTGTAAGTTGAAAATGCATTTAACACACCTAACCTACCAAACAAGGCTAGCCTTGTTTAGGCTAGCCTACCCACCTTAGGCTAGCCTACCTTCAACATGCTCAGAACACTTACATTATCCTACAGTGGGCAAAAATCACCTAACACAAAGCCTATTGTATAACAAAATGTTGAGTATCTCATGTATTTATTGAATATCGTACTGAAAGTGAAGAACAGAATGGTTGTCTGGGTACAGAATGGTTGTAAGTGTATCAGTTGTTTACCCTTGTGATCATGTGGCTCACTGCGGCTGCCCAGCATCAGGAGAAAGTATCACTCTCCTGGGGGGAAGATCAAAATTCAAAGTATGGTTTCCATTGAATGTGTATCACTTTTGAAACATTGTAAAGTTAAAAAATTGTAAGTTGAACCACTGTAAGTTGGGGGCCATCTGTACAGAAATAAATATAGATGTAAATGTGTCTTGATGTGTGAACATATCTTACTTGTCTCCTGAGAGGACCTGAGAACAGCAACACAGCAAGAGCAATGAGCAAACATAGAAAACAATGCTTGGCTTCTAACT
Organism: Balaenoptera musculus; assembly: GCF_009873245.2. NCBI lineage: Eukaryota > Metazoa > Chordata > Mammalia > Artiodactyla > Balaenopteridae > Balaenoptera > Balaenoptera musculus. Next base: position 155,936,515 of record NC_045785.1, read on the forward strand.
GCCATTCTTCACTAAAGGGACCCAGGGATCTATAAATTTTAGGACCAGGGCTGGGGCAGGGAAAGTATAATGTGAGTCTGGATCACCTTTCATTATTCAGACAATTGCCAGAACCTGAATGGGGTTTGTTAATTTCCTAATGTTGATGGTTTATTGTGGTTATATAAAAGAAAGCTCTAGTTTGTAAGAAATACATACTAAATTAGACAGCAGTGATGGGAATGATGCTGACAACTTACTCTCAAATGGTGCAGGGGCAAAAGTTATTTGTACTGTACTTGCTATTTTTAGATTAATTAAAAATAAGAAAATTAAAGCTGTAAGAATAGAAGTGTACACCAATCCCAATCCTCTCTGTACTTTCTTGATCTCCATTCTTAAGAATTTTCTATGGTGAGAGGCAAATGGTATATTTAGAAGAAATTAAGTTTTTACATGAATAATTTATTAATTTTTGATGTTGGTCAATTATTGAATTACTCTAACCAGGAGTGACGAAATTTAGAATGAGACACTGAGGAAGGATATAAATATAGTTAAACTAGGGCATTGGTGGCTTGTTTTCAGAAGCTCTCATTTTAGTTTTGCTCCTACAGCTTAAATTGCTTTAATACTTTTGGGAAATAAGGGAATACAAAAAAGGCAGTCTTCCCAAGTGACTATCCCTGGAAGAAGGGCCAAGAAGAACATTAATCTGTATAAATGAATTCTAGTTGTTTGAACAGAGTTAGAAAAGGAAAATAGTGCAAAGATAGGTTTCTCAGAGGTTAGGGGCAGTACACATGGTGTGAGGCTTAGTCTCATTACTTGCTACAATGAGAAGAGTCAAGACCCTCAATTTGGATGAAGATATGCCTTATAAACTTATAAATCTGAGTTTGTTGTAAAATCAGGAAATTCCTGTATAATTCAGTTGAGAACTAAACTGTTTCTTCCCTCTTTAAATGCATAAAGTTTAAGAGCATAAAGTTTCTCTTTTAAGTCTGGAAAGCTAAAAATAAAAAGATACAAAGGAGGGAAATTTTACTAGTACATGTATCTATGTGTTCACTGAGAATAGATAGAGGAGCAGACATAAGAGGGTCAGGCAGCAGGTGTGACCTGACAAGCTCTTCAAATTCATAGGTAGCGCAAGTACCTTCTAATAACAAAGTATTCCTAATTCCTTCTTCCTGTCTCATGTATCACTGCTGTCATTCATTTCACTTATACATAAACTATAATCATTGAATACATTGTTGCTATTATTATTTTAAAACTATTATCTGTTAGATCAATTAAGAGTAAAAAAATAAAACGTTTTATATTACCTTCACTTATTACTTCCCTAATGCTTTTTTTCTTTATGTAGATCCAAGATTCTAATTATATAAGTTTCCTTCTGAACCTCTTTTAACATTTAAATTCTTTATTTCTCATTCACTTCTGAAGGTTAATTTCTCAGATACAGAATTAGAAGTTGGTAATTTTTCTCTCAACACCTCAAATATTTCACTTCACAATCCTTTTGTTTGCATAGTTTCAAGTGAAGTCAAATGTGATTTTTAATCTTTGCTCCTCTATACGTAAGATACCCACACCCTCCCCACCCCAGCTTCTTTCAAGATTTTTTTTACTATCTTTGATTTTCTGTACTTTGAATATGATATGCCTTCATGGAATTTTGGGAACATTAATCCTGCTTGATACTCTGTAAGCTTCCTAGATCTTTTGTTTGGTGTCTAATATTAATTTGGGCAAAATCCTCAATGGTGACTGAGAATTGTACAGTAGCCATGTCTAAGCTACTGAGCCCATGTCTCCTTCATTTCAGTTACAATTTAAAAAAAATTTTTAGCCTTCTTTTTACTCTTTCTTAGAATTTCCATCTCTCTGTTTACATTATTCATTTGTTCTTACATGTTTCCTACTTTTTCCTTTAGAGCCCTTAGACTATTAATCATAGTTGTTTTAAATTTAAAGTTGATAATTCTAACAGGTGTGCCATATCTGAATTTGGTTCATATGTTTTCTCTGTCTCTTCAAACTGTGTTTTTTTGCCCTTAGTAAGCCTTGTAATTTTTTTTGTTGAAAAGGGCCAGACATGAATTGTGGGATAAAAGTAACAATAATGTGGCAGTAAGATATGGGGGGTGGGGTGGGGAAGCATTCTATGGTCCTATGATTAGGTTTCCATCCTTCAGTGAATCTGTGCCCCTGGGCTATGACCTTCATCAGTGCTTATTATTTTTCCCCCTTCCCTCTTGGGGGGGGGGACAGTACAATTAGAGGGGGCTGGAGTTGGGATTTTCCCTTCCCTCAGGTCAGTTAGGTTCTGATGAAAACCCCTTAAGTTAGGTTCTGATAAAATAGTTTCTCTTTAAGGAAGGCCTAGTTATGAAGAATACAACCCTCTGGTGTATTTCAAAAAGGTTACTTTCTGCTCCTCTAACCAGAAGTATGAGGGATTATTCTCCAATCTGGATCGTGAGAACCTGGTAGAGCTCCTTGATATAAAACTCACAAAAGTGTGGGGTTCCCATAAGACTTGCATCCCCCCTCCCCAGAATTAACTCTCAAACTTGTCCACACTAAGTCTCCAGAAAGTCATCAATTAGAGTTTAGGTTTTCCTGCTTCAGTAATAGTTCCCGTGGGGGTTCCTGCTTATGGCATTCTGCTCCAATAAATTGTGATTCTCTGCATTTGCCTAACTGTCTCTCCAATTTGGGAGGCAGCAATTTGCTCTGTAATCTCAATTCTCTGATGGATCTAAGAAGACTTGATTTTTAGTTTATTCAATGTTTTAGTACTAGTTAGGATAGAGTGACAACTTCCAAGCTTCATACATGCCAGATGAGAAACCGAAGTCTTCTGTCTTTTTTGCAGAAGAATCAGTGAAGAAGCTACTAGAACAAAGAAGTGAATTTAACAAGATCCCAAGATACAAGGTCACATAGAAAAATCAGTTGTATTTCCATACACTAGCAAGAAGCATAATAAAAATTAAATTTAATGCCACTTACAAATACCAAAAAATACAAAATACTTACAGTTAAGTTTAATAAAATATGTTTAAGACATGTACACAGAAAACTATAATTTATTGCTAGAAGAAATTAAAGAAGAACTAAATAAATGGTGGGGATATACCAATTCATGGAAAAGAATGACAGATCTAAAATACATGTATAGTTCTAGTATAATCCCACCACTAAGATTGAAATCTTAGCAGGCTATTATTGCAGAAAGATAAGTTACTTCTAAAATGTATATGGGATACTGTTAACTTCCTTGCAGGTGGGAGGACATGGAGTTCACATCTTCCCGCAACTAGGTCACCTGCCAGATGCTGGTGGGGGACCTCAACACCTAAGGAGATGGGAGGAACCCCTGAGTGACCAGGATCATGGTTCATGAGCCGGGGTTGGGCCTGAGCTCCTGTGGTAGGCGATCTGAGTCCAAACCACTGAACTAATAGAGAACCTCAGACTCTAAGGAATATTCATTGGAGTGAGGTCACCCAGAGGTCCTCGTCTCAGCACCAAGACCAGGCTCTACCCAACAGCCTACAAACTTCAGTGTGAAAACCTCAGGCCAAACAAGAAGTAACACAGGAACACAATCCCACCCATCAAAAAAAAAAAAAAAGAAAGTAGGACGATGAAAAAAATATGTCATTGATGAAGGAGGACGGTAAAAACATACAAGACCAAATAAATGAAGAGGAAATAGGCAACCTACCTGAAAAAGAATTCAGAGTAATGACAATAAAGATGATCCAGAATCTCAGAAATACAATGGAAGCACAGATTGAGAAAATACAAGAAATCTATAACAAAGATCCAGAAGAAATGAAGAACAAAAAAGAGAGATGAACAAGACAATCACTGAAATGAAAGATACACTAGAAGGAATCAATAACAGAATAACTGAAGCAGAAGAACGAATAAGTGAGCTGGAAGACAGAATTGTGAAGATAACTGCCGAGGAGCAGAATAAAGAAAAAAGAATGAAGAGAATTGAAGACAATCTCAGAGATCCCTGGGACAATATTAAATGTACCAACATTTGAATTATAGGGGTCAAAGAAGAAGAAGAGAAAAAGAAAGGGTCTGAGAAAATATTTGAAGAGATTATAGTGGAAAACTTCCCTAACATGGGAAGGAAATAGTCACCCAAGTCCAGGAAGCACAGAGAGTACCAAAGAGGATAAACCCTAGGAGAAACAACCAAGGCACATATTAATCAAACTAACAAAAATTAAATTCAAAGAAAAAATATTAAAAGCAGCAAGGGAAAAGCAACAAATAACATACAAGGGAATCCCCATAAGGTTATCAGCTGATTTTTCAGCAGAAACTCTGCAGGCCAGAAAGGAGTGGCAGGATGTACTTAAAGTGATAAAAGGGAAAAAAGTACAACCAAGATTACTCTACCCAAGATTACTCTCATTCTAATTTGATGGAGAAATCAAAAGTTTTACAGACAAGCAAAAGCTAAGAGAGTTCAGCACCATCAAGCCAACTTTACAACAAATGCTAAAGGAACTTCTCTAGCCAGGCAACACAAGAGAAGAAAGGACCCACAAAAACAAACCCAAAAGAATTAAGAAAATGATAATAGGAACATACATATTGATAATAACCTTGAATGTAAATGGATTAAATGCTCCAAACTAAAGACACAGATGGGATAAATGGAAACAAAAACAAGACCCATATATATACTGTCTACAAGAGACCCACTTCAGACCAAGGGACACATACATATTGAAAGTGAAGGGATGGAGAAAGATATTCCATGTAAATGGATATCAAAAGAAAGCTGCAGTAGCAATACTCATATCAGATAAAATAGACTTTAAAATAAAGACTTCTACAAGAGATAAGTAAGGACACTACATAGTGATAAAGGGATCAATCCAAGAAGAAGATGCAACAATTATAAATATTTATGCACCCAACATAGGAGCACTTCAATATATATGGCAAATGCTAACAACCATAAAAGGGGAAATCAACAGTAACACAATAATAGTAGGGGACTTTAACACCCCACTTACACCAATGGATGGATCACCCAAACAGAAAATAAATAAGGAAACATAAACTTTAAATGGCAAAACAGACCAGATAGATATAATTGATATTTCTTGGACATTCCACTCGAAAGTGGCAGAATACACTTTCTTCTCAAGTGCACATGGAATATTCTCCAGGATAGATCATATCTTGGGTCACAAATCAAGCCTTGGAAAATTTAAGAAAATTGAAATCGTATCAAGCATCTTTTCTGACAACAATGCTATGAGATTAGAAATCAATTACAGGAAAAAAACTGTAAAAAACACAAATACATGGAGGCTAAACAATACGCTATTAAATAACCAAGAGATCACTGAAGAAGTCAAAGAGGAAATAAAAACATACATAGAAACAAGTGACAATGAAAACACGACAACCCAAAACCTATGGGATGCAACAAAAGCAGTTCTAAGAGGGAAGTTTATAGCAATTCAATCTCACCTCAAGAAACCAGAAAAATCTCAAAGAAAAAAATCTAACCTTACACTAAAAGCAGAGAGAAAAAAGAACAAAGAAAACACAAAGTCAGTAGAAGGAAAGATACCATAAAGATCAGAGCAGAAATAAGTGAAATAGAAGCAAAGAAAACAATAACAAAGATCAATAAAATTAAAAGGTGGTTTTTTGAGAAGATAAGCAAAATTGATAAACCGTTAGTCAGACTCATTAGGAAAAAAAAGGAGAGGATGCAAATCAATAAAAATAGAAATGAAAAAGGAGAAATTACATCTGACACCGTAGAAATACAAGGATTATAAGAGATTACTACAAACAACAATATGTGAATAAAATGGACAACCTCAAAGAAATGGACAAATTCTTGGAAAGGTACAATTTTCCAAGACTGAACCAGCTAAAATGAGAAAATATAAACAGACCTAACATAAGTAATGAAATTGAAACTGTAATTTAAAATCTTCCAAAAAACAAAAGTCTAAGACCAGATGGCTTCACAGGCAAATTCTATGAAACATTCAGAGAAGAGCTAACACCTATCCTTCTCAAACTCTTCCAAAATATAGCAGAGGGAGGAACACTCCCAAACTCATTCTATGAGGCCACCATCACCCTGATACCAAAACCAGACAAAGATGTCACAAAAAATGAAAACTACAGGCTAATATCACTGATGAACATAGATGCAAAAATCCTCAACAACATACTAGCAAACAGAATCCAACAACACATTAAATGGATCATACAGCATGATCAAGTGACGTTTATCCTAGAAATGCAAGAATTCTTCAATATACTCAAATCAATGAATGTGATACACCATATTAACAAATTGAAGGATAAAAACCATATGATAATCTCAATAAATGCAGAAAAATCTTTTGACAAAATTCAACACCCATTTTTGATAAAAACCCTCCAGAAAGTAGGCATAGAGGGAACTTACCTCAACAGAATAAAGGCCACATATGACAAACCCACAGCCAATATCGTTCTTAATGGTGAAAAACTAAAACCGTTTCCACAAAGATCAGGAACAAGACAAGGTTGCCCACTCTCACCACTATTATTCAACATAGTTTTGGAAGTTGTAACCACAGCAATCAAAGAAAAATAAATAAAAGGAATCCAAATCGGAAAAGAAGAAGTAAAGCTGTCACTGTTTGCCCATGACATGATACTATACATAGAGAACCCTAAAGATGCTACCAGAAAACTACTAGAGCTAATCAATGAATTTCGTAAAGTAGTGGAATACAAAATTAATGCACAGAAATCTCTTGCATTCCTATAAACTAATGATGAAAAATCTGAGAGAGAAATTAAGGAAACACTCCCATTTACCATTGCAACAAAAAGAATAAAATACCTAGGAATAAACTTACCTAAGGAGACAAAAGACCTGTATGTAGAAAACTATAAGACACTGATGAAAGAAATTAAAGACGATACAAACAGATGGAGAGATATACCATGTTCTTGAATTGGAAGAATCAACATTGTGAAAATGACTCTACTACCCAAAGCAACCTACAGATTCAATGCAATCCCTAACAAACTACCAATGGCATTTTTCACAGAACTAGAACAAAAAATTTCACAATTTGTATGGAAACACAAAAGACTCCAAAGAGCCAAAGCAATCTTGAGAAAGAAAAATGGAGCTGGAGGAATCAGGCTTCCTGACTTCAGACTACACTACAAAGCTACAGTCATCAAAACAGTATGGTACTGGCACAAAAACAGAAATATAGATCAATAGAACAGGAGAGAAAGCCCAGCAATAAACACTCGCACCTATGGTCAATTTATCTATGAAAAAGGAGGCAAGAATATACAATGGACAAAAGAAAGCCTCTTGAATAAGCAGTGGTGGGAAAATTGGACTGCTACATGTAAAAGAATGAAATTAGAACACTCCCTAACACCATACACAACAATAAACTCAAAATGGAGTAGAGACCTAAATGTAAGGCCAGACACTATAAAACTCTTAGAGGAAAACATAGGCAGAACACTCTATGACATAAATCACAGAAAGATCCTTTTTGACCCACCTTCTAGAGAAATGGATATGAAAACAAAAATAAACAAATGGGACCTAAGGAAACTTAAAAGCTTTTGCACAGCAAAGGAAACCATAAACAAGATGAAAAGATAACTCTCAGAATGGGAGAAAATATTTGCAAACGAAGCAACTGACAAAGGATTAATCTTCAAAATTTACAAGCAGCTCATGCAGTTCAATATCAAAAAAACAAACAACCCAATCCAATAATGGGCAGAATATCTAAATAGACATTTCTCCAAAGAAGACATACGGATGGCCAACAAACACATGAAAGGATGCTCAACATCACTAATCATTAGAGAAATGCAAATCAAAACTACAATGAGGTATCACCTCACACTGGTCAGAATGGCCATCATCAAAAAATCTACAAACAGTAAATGCTGGAGAGAGTGTAAAGAAAAAGGAACCCTCTTGCACTATCGGTGGCAATGTAAATTGATAGCCTCTATGGAGAACAGTGTGGAGGTTCCTTTAAAAACTAAAAATAGAACTACCATATGACCCAGCAATCCTACTACTGGGCATATACCCTGAGAAAACCATAATTCAAAAAGAGTCATGTATCACAATGTTCATTGCAACACTATTTACAATAGCCAGGACATGAAAGGAACCTAAGTGTCCATCAACAGATGAATGGATAAAGAAGATGTGGCACATATATACAATGGAATATTACTGAGCCATAAAAGGAAATGAAACTGAGTTATTTGTAGTGAGGTGGATGGACTTAGAGTCTGTCATACATAGTGAAGTAAGGCAGAAGGAGAAAAACAAATACTGTATGCTAACAGATATATATGGAATCTAAAAAAAAATAAAAAAACAGTTTTGATGAACCTAGGGGCAGGGCAGGAATAAAGACACAGATGTAGAGAATGGACTTGAGGACACGGGGAAGGGGAACGGTAAGCTGGGACGAAGTGAGAGAATAGCATTGGCCTATATATACTACCAAATATAAATTAGATAGCTAATGGGAGGCAGCTGCATAGCACAGGTCGATCAGCTCAGTGCTTTGTGACCACCTAGAGGGGTGAGATATGGAGGGTGGGAGGGGATATAGGGATATACGTATACGTATAGCTGATTCACTTTGTTATACAGCAGCAACTAACACAACAATGTAAAGCAATTATACTCCAATAAAGATGTTAAAAAAAAACCAACCAGTCATTAAAAAAAAAATAGGCAGAGAAACTGAGTAGATTTTCTCAAAAGAAGACATACAGATGACCAACAGACACATGAAAAGATGTTCAACATCACTAATCATCAGGGAAATACAAATCAAGACCACATGAAATGTCACCTCAAACCTGTTAGAATGGTTATTATCATAAAGAGAAGAAATAACAAACGCTGGTACAGATGTGGAGAAAAAGGAACCCTGGTGGACTGTTGGTAGGAATGTACATTGGTGCAGCCACTATGGAAAACAGTATGGAGGTTCCAAAAAAATTAAAAATAATAGTATCATATGATCCAATAGTCCCACATCTGTGTATATATCCACAGGAAATGAAAATGGAATATCAAAGAGATACCTTCAGTCTTATGTTCATTGCCTTATAATTCACAATAGCAAAGGTATGGGAATAACCTAAGTGTCCTTCAATGGATGAATGGATAAAAAAGATGTGGTATATATATCCCATGGGGTATTATTCAGCCATGAGAAAGAAGGAAATTCTTCCATTTGTAATCACATGGATAGACTTTGAGGGCATTAAGCTAGATGAACAATGTTAGAGAAAGATAAATACTGTATGATATCACTTATATGTGGAACCTACAAAGCCAAACCTACAGAAACAGAAATTATGGCCACCAGGGATTGGGAGGTGAGAGAATAGGAGAGATGTTGGTCAAAGAGTACAAACTTCCAGTTATAATATGAATAAGTTCTAGGGATCTAATGTACAGCATAGTATTTATAGTTAATGATACTGTATTATATACCTGAAAGTTTGTAAGAGAGATCTTAACTGTTCTCACTACAGAAAGAAATGTTAATTTTTGATGTGATGCAGGTGTTAGCTAATCATTTTTCAATGTATCAGTGTATCAAATCAACATGTTATATACTTTAAATTTATACTATGTTAATGTCCTCATAACATATAAGTTATTTGTCAATTATATCTCAGTGAAACTGGTAAAACCCAAAATATATGATCCTTTAAAAAATATTGATTGGACCTCATCAAAATAAGAATCTTCCTCTCTTTGAAAGTCATATTAATAAAATGAGAAAAACAAGCCACAGACCATGAGAAAATATTTGCATACACATAACAAACAAAAATTTGTTTCAAGACTATATAAGGAAGCTCTACAACTCAATAATATAATTAAGCCAATAAAATTGGGAAAATATTGAACAGACCCTTCACTAAAGAAAATATACAAATGACTAATTGACTAATAAGCACATGAAGAGATGCTCAATATCGGTACCCATCAAAGAAATGCATATTAAAATCACAATGAAAACTGAGGTGGTCCACAAAGTCCTCTTTCAAGTGGCAATACTTGAGCAGAGATCTACATAATATGAAAAAAGTAAACACAATCCAATTTGGGAATAGAGAATTTTATATGGAAGGACCACAAAAGCTCTGAGATAGATATAAGTATAATGTGTTCAAAGTTCAAAAAAAAAAAGAAGATGTGGTTTGAGAGGAGTGAACAGAAAAAAGGGAAGAGATAAATCATAGACATGTTTTCCTTCTTGTGGAAAGAAGTCTGGATTTTGTTCATATTACTATTGGAACCATTGAGGATTTTTAAGCAGGGAAAATAATATGAATTAGATTTTATTTTAATTAACATTAAAATATAGATATATAAATATAAATCAATCTATATATATCTATCTATCTACCTATCTAACTACCTATCTATATATAATTCAGGAAGCTTTATGGAGAATGGACTATAAAGGGGCCAAGAGTGAGAATAGAAAATTGAGTTGGGGCTGTTATGATTATTCAGGCAAAAGATGATGGTGGTTTGAACCTGGGCTGAGATATTAAAGATGGTCAGCACTTGAGGTCAGGCTATATTTTGAGACAGAACTGACTTGTTTATGAATTAGATGATGGTAGGGTAAAAGAAAGAATGGGATTATGGTTTATTCCTAGGTCTTTTAGCTCTAGCTACTAGACAGATGACATTGCCATTTAGTGAGAGGATTAACTTTGCAGGGAAACATCAAAAACTTATTTTTTTAACTGTTAGTTTTGAGGTTCTTATTAGACATTCAATTGGAAATTTTTTTTTTTGAATTAGTTGAAGATCAAGGCCAACAGATACATATGTGGGAGCACTTGCCTATGGGAGGTATTCAAAGACATAGGTCAAGGTTCGATCACATAGGGAGGGAGTATACATAAAGAAGAGGGCCCAACACTGAACCTTAGAGCATTGCAATGTTTAGAAATCACCCCAAAGGAAAGCCAGCAAAGGAAACTGAGAAGGGACATCACCACGGTAGGAAGAAATACAAAAAATTGTGCTGTTTACAAAATCTACAAAAAATGTTTCAAGAAGACAGGAGGTACAACTGTGTCAAATATTATTGAGAGGTCAAATAAAATCAGGGAAAAATTGATTATTGGATTTGGCAACAGGGAAATCACTAGTAATCTTAGTAAGAGCTATTTCAAGAGACTTGGGGGGACTGATACCAAAGGGGTGAGTTGAGAGATGGGAAAATAAAAGTTTGTAGAGTTAGTTTTTTATTAGTCTTTGAATGCTGATGTGAACAAGCCAGTTGAAGGGAGAAAATGATGAAATAATAGAGAAATAAATTGCAAGAGGAAATTTCTTGAGTTGGAAAGAAAGCACGGGATCAGAGCAAAAGTGTAAGGGTTGAACCTAGGAGCAGAGATGCACTTTACATTATAACAATAGAGAAGACAGAGTTTCACACAGAGCCAGGTAGACTGTTAGATTGGACAGGGAGAAGATGAAATTATTGACATAAAATTGCATCCATTTTTCTTCAGTGGATTATTAATCAGTCATCAATTGACAGTGGGGTGAGAATGGGTGTTGATGGGGGGAGATAGAGAGGAAGGTGTGCTTCAGGCTTCTGAAAGAGTGAGAAAGTAAAGAATTACAAAAATCAAATGGGCCCACCACCAGAGCCTCCCATCAAGCCTCTTAGATAGCCTCAACCACCAGAGGGCAGACAACAGAAGCAAGAAAAACTACGATCCTGCAGCCTGTGGACCAAAAACCACAGTTACAGAAAGATAGAGAAGATGAAAAGGCAGAGGGCTATGTACCAGATGAAGGAACAAGAAAAAACCCCAGAAAAACAACTAAATGAAGTGGAGATAGGCAACCTTCCAGAAAAAGAATTCAGAATAATGATAGTGAAGATGATCCAGGACCTCGGAATAAGAATGGAGGCAAAGATTGAGAAGACGCAAGAAATGATTAACAAAGACCTAGAAGAATTAAAGAACAAACAAACAGAGATCACCAATACAATAACTGAAATGAAAACTACACTAGAAGGAATCAATAGCAGAATAACTGAGGCAGAAGAACGGATAAGTGACCTGGAAGACAGAATGGTGGAATTCACTGCTGCAGAACAGACTAAAGAAAAAAGAATGAAAAGAAATGAAGACAGCCAAAGAGACCTCTGGGACAACATTAAACGCAACAACATTCGCATTATAGGGGTCCCAGAAGGAGAAGAGAGAGAGAAAGGACCAGAGAAAATATTTGAAGAGATTATAGTCGAAAACTTCCCTAACATGGGAAAGGAAATAGCCACCCAAGTCCAGGAAGCGCAGAGAGTCCCATACAGAATAAACCCAAGGAGAAACACGCCGAGACACATAGTAATCAAAGTGGCAAAAATTAAAGACAAAGAAAAATTATTGAAAGCAGCAAGGGAAAAACGACAAATAACATACAAGGGAACTCCCATAAGGTTAACAGCTGATTTCTCAGCAGAAACTCTGCAAGCCAGAAGGGAGTGGCATGATATACTTAAAGTGATGAAAGGGAAGAACCTACAACCAAGATTACTCTACCCGGCAAGGATCTCATTTAGATTTGATGGAGAAATCAAAAGCTTTGCAGACAAGCAAAAGCTAAGAGAATTCAGCACCACCAAACCAGCTCTACAACAAATGCTAAAGGAACTTCTCTAAGTGGGAAACACAAGAGAAGAAAAGGACCTACAAAAACAAACCCAAAACAATTAAGAAAATGGTCATAGGAACATACATATCGATAATTACCTTAAACGTGAATGGATTAAATGCCCCAACCAAAAGACATAGACTGGCTGAATGGATACAAAAACAAGACCCATATATATGCTGTCTACAAGAGACCCACTTTAGACCTAGGGACACATACAGACTGAAAGTGAGGGGATGGAAAAAGATATTCCATGCAAATGGAAATCAAAAGAAAGCTGGAGTAGCTATACTCATATCAGATAAAATAGACTTTAAAATAAAGAATGTTACAAGAGACAAGGAAGGACACTACATAATGATCCAGGGATCAATCCAAGAAGAAGATATAACAATTATAAATATATATGCACCCAACATAGGAGCACCTCAATACATAAGGCAACTGCTAACAGCTATAAAAGAGGAAATCGACAGTAACACAATAATAGTGGGGGACTTTAACACCTCACTTACACCAATGGACAGATCATCCAAAATGAAAATAAATAAGGAAACAGAAGCTTTAAATGACACAATAGACCAGATAGATTTAATTGATATATATAGGACATTCCATCCAAAAACAGCAGATTACACGTTCTTCTCAAGTGCGCACGGAACATTCTCCAGGATAGATCACATCTTGGGTCACAAATCAAGCCTCAGTAAATTTAAGAAAATTGAAATCATATCAAGCATCTTTTCTGACCACAACGCTATGAGATTAGAAATGAATTACAGGGAAAAAAACGTAAAAAGGACAAACACATGGAGGCTAAACAATACGTTACTAAATAACCAAGAGATCACTGAAGAAATCAAAGAGGAAATCAAAAAATACCTAGAGACAAATGACAATGAAAACACGACGACCCAAAACCTATGGGATGCAGCAAAAGCGGTTCTAAGAGGGAAGTTTATAGCTATACAAGCCTACATAAAGAAACAAGAAAAATCTCAAGTAAACAATCTAACCTTACACCTAAAGAAACTAGAGAAAGAAGAACAAACAAAACCCAAAGTTAGCAGAAGGAAAGAAATCATAAAGATCAGAGCAGAAATAAATGAAATAGAAACAAAGAAAACAATAGCAAAGATCAATAAAACTAAAAGTTGGTTCTTTGAGAAGATAAACAAAATTGATAAGCCATTAGCCAGACTCATCAAGAAAAAGAGGGAGAGGACTCAAATCAATAAAATCAGAAATGAAAAAGGAGGAGTTACAACAGACACCGCAGAAATACAAAGCATCCTAAGAGACTACTACAAGCAACTGTATGCCAATAAAATGGACAACCTGGAAGAAATGGACAAATTCTTAGAAAGGTATAACCTTCCCAGACTGAATCAGGAAGAAACAGAAAATATGAACAGACCAATCACAAGGAATGAAATTGAAACTGTGATTAAAAATCTTCCAACAAACAAAAGTCCAGGACCAGATGGCTTCACAGGTGAATTCTATCAAACATTTAGAGAAGAGCTAACACCCATCCTTCTCAAACTCTTCCAAAAAATTGCAGAGGAAGGAACACTCCCAAACTCATTCTATGAGGCCACCATCACCCTGATACCAAAACCAGACAAAGACACTACAAAAAAAGAAAATTACAGACCAATATCACTGATGAACATAGATGCAAAAATCCTCAACAAAATACTAGCAAACAGAATCCAGCAACACATTAAAAGGATCATACACCACGATCAAGTGGGATTTATCCCAGGGATGCAAGGATTCTTCAATATACGCAAATCAATCAATGTGATACACCATATTAACAAATTGAAGAATAAAAACCATATGATCATCTCAATAGATGCAGAAAAAGCTTTTGACAAAATTCAACACCTATTTCTGATAAAAACTCTCCAGAAAGTGGGCATAGAGGGAACCTACCTCAACATAATAAAGGCCATATATGACAAACCCACAGCAAACATCATTCTCAATGGTGAAAAACTGAAAGCATTTCCTCTAAGATCAGGAACGAGACAAGGATGTCCACTCTCACCACTATTATTCAACATAGTTCTGGAAGTCCTAGCCACGGCAATCAGAGAAGAAAAAGAAATAAAAGGAATACAAATTGGAAAAGAAGAAGTAAAACTGTCACTGTTTGCGGATGACATGATACTATACATAGAGAATCCTAAAACTGCCACCAGAAAACTGCTAGAGCTAATTAATGAATATGGTAAAGTTGCAGATACAAAATTAATGCACAGAAATCTCTTGCATTCCTATACACTAATGATAAAAATCTGAAAGAGAAATTATGGAAACACTCCCATTTACCATTGCAACAAAAAGAATAAAATACCTAGGAATAAACCTACCTAGGGAGACGAAAGACCTGTATGCAGAAAACTATAAGACACTGATGAAAGAAATTAAAGATGATACCAACAGATGGAGAGATATACCATGTTCTTGGATTGGAAGAATCAACATTGTGAAAATGAGTATACTACCCAAAGCAATCTACAGATTCAATGCAATCCCTATCAAATTACTAATGGCATTTTTTACGGAGCTAGAACAAATCATCTTAAAATTTGTATGGAGACACAAAAGACCCCGAATAGCCAAAGCAGTCTTGAGGGAAAAAAATGGAGCTGGAGGAATCAGACTCCCTGACTTCAGACTATACTACAAAGCTACAGTAATCAAGACAGTATGGTACTGGCACAAAAACAGAAACATAGATCAATGGAACAAGATAGAAAGCCCAGAGATTAACCCACGCACCTATGGTCAACTAATCTATGACAAAGGAGGCAAAGATATACAATGGAGAAAAGACAGTCTCTTCAATAAGTGGTGCTGGGAAAACTGGACAGCTACATGTAAAAGAATGAAATTAGAATACTCCCTAACACCATACACAAAAATAAACTCAAAATGGATTAGAGACCTAAATATAAGACTGGACACTATAAAACTCTTAGAGGAAAACATAGGAAGAACACTCTTTGACATAAATCACAGCAAGATCTTTTTTGATCCACCTCCTAGAGTAATGGAAATAAAAACAAAAATAAACAAATGGGACCTAATGAAACTTCAAAGCTTTTGCACAGCAAAGGAAACCATAAACAAGACGAAAAGACAACCCTCAGAATGGGAGAAAATATTTGCAAATGAATCAACGGACAAAGGATTAATCTCCAAAATATATAAACAGCTCATTCAGCTCAATATCAAAGAAACAAACACCCCAATCCAAAAATGGGCAGAAGACCTAAATAGACATTTCTCCAAAGAAGACATACAGATGGCCACGAAGCACATGAAAAGATGCTCAACATCACTAATTATTAGAGAAATGCAAATCAAAACTACAATGAGGTATCACCTCACTCCTGTTAGAATGGGCATCATCAGAAAATCTACAAACAACAAATGCTGGAGAGGGTGTGGAGAAAAGGGAGCCCTCTTGCACTGTTGGTGGGAATGTAAATTGATACAGCCACTATGGAGAACAGTATGGAGGTTCCTTAAAAAACTAAAAATAGAATTACCATATGACCCAGCAATCCCACTACTGGGCATATACCCAGAGAAAACCGTAATTCAAAAAGACACATGCACCCGAATGTTCATTGCAGCACTATTTACAATAGCCAGGTCATGGAAGCAACCTAAATGCCCATCAACAGACGAATGGATAAAGAAGTTGTGGTACATATATACAATGGAATATTACTCAGCCATAAAAAGGAACGAAATTGAGTCATTTGTTGAGACATGGATGGATCTAGAGACTGTCATACAGAGTGAAGTAAGTCAGAAAGAGAAAAACAAATATCGTATATTAATGCATGTATGCGGAACCTAGAAAAATGGTACAGATGAGCCAGTTTGCAGGGCAGAAGTTGAGACACAAATGTATAGAATGGTCATATGGACACCAAGGGGGGAAAACTGCGGTGAGGTGGGGATGGTGGTGTGCTGAACTGGGCGATTGGGATTGACATGTATACACTGATGTGTATAAAACTGATGCCTAATAAGAACCTGCAGTATAAAAAAACAAACAAAACAACTAATACTAAACTTTCATTGGGTTATTTGTATGGAAATATGTTAATATAAATGTTTCAGACATTACATGAAATTTCTAAAAATCTTATATTTGTATTTGTATGGAAATATGTATGGAAATATGTTAATATAAATGTTTCAGACATTAAAAAAAAAAAATCAAATGGAAATATAGATATCCATTTGAGACTTACAGTAAGAAGAGTGAGAGAGTTTATGTGATCGTCTCCAGCAACCTTCAGGTACTCAGGTACAAGTTTGTGGTGGTTGTGCTCAACCAGGGTTGAGGTTTTGCCGGGTGAACATGATGGTGGGCAAGAAGCGAACTGAAAGTATTTGCAAGACACTTATGATTTCTACTGGGCCTGGTGAAATCTAAGCTGGTTTACTAGAAGCTGCTAGCTGTTTAATAAAATTCACCCTTACCTCTTATTCTCAAAAACTCAACTAGACCTGGAGTGATTTAACCATCTCAGTTTGCCTGGGATTGAAATGTTTCCCTGGATGCAGGGATATCAGTACTAAAAGAAGGAGTAAATTCTGATCACATTCATTCATGTACTTTCAAGAACCTAAGTCATCTTCTAATTTATATAATTTCAGTCAAAGCAGCAGGGGTTCTCTCACCTAATCCTGAATTATCATCATATTGGAAGACCATTCAGAAGGTTAGATTCAAAACTTCATCTAGAGAGGTGCAAGTCTGTATACAGAGGCCCAAGTCCTCAGGTCAGTACTGAAACTCATACCATGGATAAGTGATACCTCCTACTGGCCTGAATATTCCAACTCCCTAACCTACTATTTAAGCAAACATTTACATGTACCTGGTATGATGCTTTGCAGCAGAAACCCAATAAATATTTGTTATTTATTTTTTATGTTTCCTAGAAGCACACTTTCTTTTCTGTCAATACAACAAACAGTAGCTGTAATGAATGCACCCACTTCCACCCCAAAGGATATGATTCAAAGCCAAAGCAATTTGTTGGTATTGCCATTGTTATTATCATAATTTATTATTGTTATTAAACTATTTTTCTGCCAAAACCTAAGGAGGAATTCATGTTAATAGCTGTTATAATTCTGTGCATTCATATAATTGCAATGCCAGTTTGTAAATATTAAATGTTATATAAATGATAAGCAAGATCAATAACAATGGGTTTGAATTTATTTAAATGCCATGCAGCACAAGAAACGCATAGATTAACTCTGTTTCAAATCTGAGAAGGTAGTTGAGAATATTTAATGAAAGATCATAGGTTTCCTATAGTCTTCAATACATATTTCCAGCAAACAGTTTTAACATGAATTAACTTACAATGCAGTAAAAAATATTTATATTGAGAATATAGAGGCTCTAGCGCAAGCATTCAAGTTAACTATAAGTCATACATCTTTGTTCAGGGAGAGCCAGAAGACAGAGAAAGATTCTTAAAGGTAGAAGAGACCTTTGGAATATAGTTGAATCCTCTTTACAGATGTAGAAACTCAGACTCACAAAATTGTATGTCTTCTGCTCTTAATTAGTACTGAATTTTAAGAGTAGTCTCATGAGCCTGATGGCTTTTGAAAACCATTGAGATCTCGAGAAACTTCATAGAGCACTGGGGAATGTGTGGAGGCAGCATAAAAGTAAGAGTGGTAAACAGGTAAGAAGGAAATGACCTCATTGGAGACTAGAGTTTGGGTGGTTCAGTGACTGGTGAGATAAACACAGGTTGGAGAGGGGAGGTTGAGTACCCATCATCTTCTGTGACATACTTTACTCAACAAAGGAAGAAGACAGGACCCAAACTTTCCACTGCATGCCATCTTATCAGTAGCAATTTCCTGGCTTCCCAACAGGTAGGGAAAGTTGCACTCTCTCAACTATTAGAACAGTGGTTCTAAAGTAGGATATGCACAATGCTTATGATTCATTAGGGCACAGGAAAAAATGATGAAAGTTGTATATATAGACAATATCCCCAAATTATATGAAGTTAAGCCTTGCTACTATTTTATATATGAATTAAAACTAGCAATAATGAGTTGCACATTCTTCTTTCTATCAAACACAAGTATTTAAAATGTTTAACTGTTTTGTGATGAAAAGTTAGCAGCATGTTTCCTAACAAAAACTCTCAACGATATAAATGCAGTTAATTTGTCCCTTCATTATAAAGATGACTTTAGAGAAATGAGTGAGAACAACTAAATTTCAAGAGAAAAAACGTGTGAGATGGTAAGAACATTTGTAAAACTGATGTTTGGAAATATATCCATTGTTTCAAAATGTTGTTACCTAAAACAATGCATGTCATTTACTAGACCTCTCATTTCTGCTCACTTAAACTTGGAATCCAAATTTTCCAACTTGTTAAAAACGATCTTCCAAGTGAGTTTTAAATTTATTTGTAGGAAATATCATAATGCAGTACCTTCCAATTAGTTTGCTTGAATGGTGATTGAAGCCCAGAAAAATGGAAATTTGTTAAGTGAATTTCAAGAAAAACATAGACATAATTAGAAAACTTTATTGAAAATAAATATCATGATTTAGTAAATTAATCCAACAATGCCCAGCTTTCATTTGAATCTAGGAATCTATGAGATATCTTTTCCAACATTTAATACTGACCAATGAAATAAAGCAAACTAATGATAACATCTTCAGATTGCTATATAACAAATTTTTAAAACAAGATTTTATAGTGAATCAAAATCCACATTGTTCTCCTTAAAAGTGTAATTATAATAAATAAAACTAATAATAAATAAAATTTTAAAATACTTTATTTTCTTTACCTCATCTCAAACACTTTGAGATCGGTCATTTCATTTTGATTTCATTATTATCTATGAGAAAGAGAGACTGGATATTATTAAGTCCATTTTACAGATGTTAAGCACACTGGAAAAATAAAATGCTGGCAATTGTCAGAGCCAGGATTTAAATTCTAATCTTCTGACATCTCCTGAAACACTCTTTTCTCTATACTTCTACCCAGACCAAACATATCAAATAGCCCAAAGCTTTATTCTAAATTACCATGGACCCCCAGATTTACCTTGCATGGAACACATATGGCTTGGTATTTATGTCCAAGATGCAGAAATACTCAAGGTTGCAAAAGATAGTAGAATCACAAGACTAAAGAGACTTTACCTTAGAGAGAAAGTGTGTTCTAAAACCAGCCCAGTACACACCTTCCATGCTGTCACTCTCAAGCCATCAGCCTCCAGAGGCAATGGGATCAGGGAGGAAGTGGTCTTAGCGTGCTCTTAACATCTGGTGAGCTTGGTTTGTTGTGCAAGCCTAAGCCTTCTCACCCCTATGCATGTGCATAGCCTCATCCCTCTGTCTACTTGCCTTTCCTTCAATTGTCTCTCTTCTTCCAGCCCCAGTTCACAGGTCACATCTTTTTGGAAGCTTTTATTTCAAAGCCAGCTTGGATTACAATCTCCTTCTGAACTCCTTGAGGTAGGCTAGTCCCTTTGCTGACCCAGTCACAGCACTGGTCACCTTGTTTCATAATCTACCACATCTTTGTCCTCAGCACAGCATGAGAGATTCCCAAAACACAGAGCCAGACATGGAGCTCCGTGTCTTTGCTGAGTTGGATCCATTCACTTGTATTGCCAATAGGGTTAGGTGTCTCACTCCTGTGGTAGCTAAAGCATTTCAATCTTTTCAAGCCAAATCTAGGAGGTCCTCAGAGACCAGTATGAGGTGATTATGTGAGTGAAAGCTAATTTGGGAATAACAGCTGTGGGCCCAGTTATTTAATTTGCACTCTCTAGGCTCAGTTGAACCCCTTAAAATAGCCTCTAAACTTCTTCCAAGTCTGAGGTAAGCAGAATTTTTTCCCTTGAGTTACACAAAGCCAAATTCTCTCCTTGTCCTCCTTCATGTCCCAAAACCCAGCAGGTCACATCTCCGAACGCCCAGGCCAACAGCTGCTGAGTGCTCTCACCACAGTGTATGACAGAGACGTCCCGGCATCAAGCATTTGGAGCATAAAACAGGGCTGATTCAGGTGCTGGGCTTGGTTCTTTAGAAGCTGCCATCTGGATATGCTCCACCACAGAGAAAATTGCTGAGCTCAGGAGTTCATCAGGAAGGAGGGGTTCCAGGTGCACCTTTGAGCAGCATCAACTCATTACTTTATACTCATTGGATCACAGCAATAGTACATAATGAGAAATGGTCCATCTGTTATAAAGTCTTACCAGGGCATATAATGACATTGTCTGGCATGAATCTGGTGGTTACCTGCAAGGGGCAAAGTGAAAGCAGA
This sequence comes from Balaenoptera musculus, assembly GCF_009873245.2. Lineage (NCBI taxonomy): Eukaryota > Metazoa > Chordata > Mammalia > Artiodactyla > Balaenopteridae > Balaenoptera > Balaenoptera musculus. The sequence continues at coordinate 155,957,653 of NC_045785.1, forward strand.
TAGGGTCCTGGGTTGGAGTCGGAGCTCAAGGTCAAGTCAGTGGATTCAAAGCAAGTGCGATAGAGCTCATCTCCCAAACATGCCTGCTTAATGCTGTGGGCCTGCTTTTCTCCCTCATGGGAAGTCTTTTCTGCTCTCTTTACTTAAAAAAGTAAATAAATAAAACACTTGTGAATAAAAGGTAAGCCCCAAGTGAGCAATACAAGGAAGACATTATGGAATGAATGAAAATTTTAAAATAAAAAGTTTCCTTTGCCTCAAGAGACACACACAGAATTATTTACGTTTTGACTTAAATCAATACATTAATAAATGAGCTATCACATTTGAAAAAAAAGTATTTGCTTCTTCTGAACTTAATTGCCAAGATTTGTTGGCTTTCATACAAAAACTGGATTTTGCCTCAACTGAACTTATTTCAAACCTTAAATGGTTAGCTCTTGAGTGGATGCAATATTAGTAACAACTCCACCTGATTTTCATATACCTTAGTTCCTAAAGTTTTGCTGAATATTATGTTTACTACACGTCTTTGAGGCCAGGAGATAATTATAGACAAAAGCCATAGAGAAGTTAAGTCCAGTTTACTACTCAGGACCGCAGTCCCAAGTAACACCAGGACCTAGACATGGATTCTCCTCGATCCTTGTCTTTCATATTGTTCAGGGAGAGCTGATTTTAGTTCATTCCCAAACTCTTCCCATTCTCAGCTCCTTCTGGGCCCCTAGTTGTGACCCAGGAGCACAAATGGAACATGTTCAGATCTTCATCTTTTCATTTCCCCCTCCACTTGCTGATGCTTAAATACTAGCCAGAATATGGTCATTAATTCCTTTACATAATCATATGGGTTACTATATTAAGCTTAGCCAATAGAAAGGGAAAAGAAATAAAAGCATATACTAATTAATACACTCTATGGTATAGCCCTAGCAACTAACTACCTAGGATTCTCCTCTGATTTGTTTATTATACTGATTCATTCCCTCAAAGAGGTAAGAGTTTCTCTTAATGCAGGGGGTAGAGTACGTATTACCACTCTGCAGCCTCCCTACACCCACATCTCCAGCTTTATCTCAGGGTTGTGTACAAGAATGCCTTTCATTCAAAATCAAATCCCTTTTTGGGGTAGAAATAAGTTTTTATTTTCCACCTCCTGCTGGTGAGCCAGGTACACACCTGGTGTATGCATAGAGAACAAGCAGATGCATTCTGCTTCTTTCACAGCCTCCAGAGGGACATTTAAGCTACTGGAACAATTACTTATTAACAAGCATCATCTTCATCATTTATTTTGAGATTTCTTCTCTCTCTACTCAATAACAATGGAGAGGCAGAAAGAATGCACTGATAATTAAGTTTTATTTACAACATTCTTCTATGCTATCAGCAATACATCTTCCATGAGCAATACAGTTACTAAATGGGGATAATTGAGCAAAGAAAATCTAAGTAGTATAGATGGAGAAAACATTTTAAACATTGAAACATTTAATTTAAAAACATTTAAACATTTGAAACATTGTTTCAAAATGATATAAAGTCACTGAAGTGGTGAGATGAATAAAATCCTCTTTGGGACAAAAGTTGCAGTTAGAACCACGAACACACAGTGGAAGAATGTGATTGTGATGGCCTAGCAAATGCTTCTAGGAAAATTCAAAAGAGCCTATGCTGTCTGTGTGGGTGACACATAACAGGAGAGATGAGAAAGAAGCTTAGAGTAAAAGTTAACACTCCAAGGAATGGAACCAATAGGTACAACCAAGGACAGAGATTCGGGATTAATTTATCCCCAGTTCCCACTCTGACCTGAGGCTTTCCTCCTCTTGCTTAATCAGTATCAAATCTTTTACAGCTAATCTTTCAAGGCCCAGCAATGACTCATTCCCTTTCCCAGGCTTCTCAGAACACCCAAGCTTAAGCATTACCAACATCATCTGAACACCCATGGTGTCCACTGTTCTTAACTATACATTTGATTCCCCTCTTAGTGTTATGTGTTCTTGATGTGTGTGTGTGTGTATGTATGTATTTCTTATTCATGCATTTATTGCATCCAAAAATATTTTTTGAATATCTGTTATGTGCAATGCTAAAGACACGATAGAAAATAAGAATCAGTATTTGGCCTCTAGAGGAGAGTCAGAAAGGAAATATATAATTTCAACACAGTATAATAAATAATCTGAAGAGATAAAGACAAATTTCTGTGGGAAACAAGTTTCTAAAAGGATCTAATCTAAAAGGATCAGAAACGTTTTTTCCAGGAAAGGTGAAATTGATGCAGAAATGTGCATTATCCAGAGGAAGAGAATTTCTCCACAGTGACTTGATAGGTGGTCTGGACCCACTGTGGACTCTCTGATTCCCATGAAACAAGCACCTTTTTTTATGTTCATTTCGTCCCTTCCTGAGCCCAGCCATCTCTATGGAGTCAAAATTTTTCTATATAAATGATAGATTACTGGTAGGAAGTCCTAGTAAACTAGCACCTTTAATTATCTGGTGTCAGTTTGTTACATTAAATAGTTTAGCTATAAAACTACCTTTCTCTTCACGCAGCATATTTTAAAATTGTGTATTTTTGCTTCTGTCTATGTTTTTTTAAGACAAAAGCTCTGGCTATACCTCCATTTATTTGCTTCCTATGGTTCTGATACATGAAGAGTGAAACCGAATCAATCAGCTCGTGGATTCCTTCCAACAAAAAACCTTTCAGCAAGTCCTCTTACTCCAGGGACTCACATTCAAAGGACAAGAGAAATCACCAGAATCTTTAGATCTTGTTTCCAGATTCATAAATTTGGAATTGAACCCCAACATAGAATCTCTTGTTTTTTCAAATGTATTCATATTTTCTAAAATTCAATCTTTGAACAAAATTTGGATATAAATACACAGTGAATTCAAACGAATTAATCAAGACCACACTTATGGTTCACTCCCCTTAGAAACAAACCCAAGAGGGAAATGTCTAACAGTCAGCAAATGCCTGTATCTCCAGACACTCCCACAGCTCAGTCATGTGCTTATTAATCCTTAGCAAGTCCCTGAAGCATGTAGTTAACCTGGAAACTTCCTCTATTGAAACTTTGCCTACCAAGAGGCAAGTTCATTGGCATGTGTATGCTACCTTGTGTGTAGATTGATTCTTCCTCTAGGAATAGATTTTGAGAATCAATAGTCATTTAAAAAGAACAACAGAATAACACACTGTGTACAAATCCACCTGATTATATGTGTCTGAAAAAAGACACACACTTGGTTCTGCAGTTCAGTACACATGAATGAGTCTACATGTCAGCATTGTGGTCTAAATCAGAAAACCTCAGTGTAGTCCGGGTAGCACCACTAAGGACTTCTGTGACCTAAGGAAATTAATTAACTGCTCTGAACCTCAGATTAGTTATCTAGAGTAGAGGCACTGGAATGACAGCTCACACCACAATACTTAAGACTAAAACTTTGGACTAAAACTAAGCTATTGTGTTATGGCCCTTTTCTCTTATTTATCAGCCTTGTTAGCTCTTTACTCCATTTTTTTCATAATAGGTGAAAAAACCCCACTTGATCATGGTGTATGATCCTTTTAATGTGCTGTAGGATTCTGTTTGCTAGTATTTTGTTGAGGATTTTTGCATCTATGTTCAACAGTGATATTGGCCTGTAGTTTTCTTTCTTTGTGACATCTTTGTCTGGTTTTGGTATCAGGGTGATGGTGGCCTCATAGAATGAGTGGAGACAAAAGACCTGTATGCAGAAAACTATAAGACACGGCTAAAAGAAATTAAAGATGATACAAACAGATGGAGAGATATACCATGTTCTTGGATTGGAAGAATCAACATTGTGAAAATGACTATACTACCCAAAGCAATCTATAGATTCAATGCAATCCCTAACAAACTACCAATGGCACTTTTCACGGAACTAGAACAAAAAATTTCACAATTAGTATGGAAACACAAAAGACCCCGAATAGCCAAAGCAATCTTGAGAAAGAAAAACAGAGCTGGAGGAATCAGGCTTCCTGACTTCAGACTACACTACAAAGCTACAGTCATCAAAACAGTATGGTACTGGCACAAAAACAGAAATATAGATCAATGGAACAGGAGAGGAAGCCCAGCAATAAACACTCGCACCTATGGTCAATTTATCTATGAAAAAGGAGGTAAGAATATACAATGGAGAGAAGACAGTCCCTTCAATTAGTGGTGCTGGGAAAACTGTAAAGCTACATGTAAAAGAATGCAACTAGAACATTCTCTAAAACCATATACAAAAAGAAACTCAAAATGGATTAAAGACCTAAATATAAGTTCAGGTAATTTAAAACCCCTAGAGGAAAACATAGACAGAACACTCATTGACATAAATGGCTGTTATATCTTTGTGGATCTGTCTCCTAGTGTAATGGAAATAAAAACAAAAATAAACAGTTGGGACCTAATTAAACTTAAAAGCTTTTGCACAGAAAAGGAAACCATAAACAAAACGAAAAACAGCCTACAGAATGAGAGAAAATATTTGCAAACCAAGCGACCAACAAGGGATTAATCTCCAAAATATACAATCAGCTCATACAACTCAATATTTAAAAAAACAAACAACCCAATCAAAAAATGGGCAGAAGAACTAAACAGACATTTCTCCAAACAAAACATACAGGCACATGAAAAGATGCTCAACATCAGTAAATATTAGGGAAATGCAAATCAAACCACAATGAGGTATCACCTCACACTGGTCAGAATGCCCTTCATCAAAAAGTCTACAAATAATAAATGCTGGACAGGGTGTGGGGGAAAAGGAACCTTCCTACACTGTTGGTGGGAAAGTAAATTTGTACAGCCATTATGGAGGACTGTATGGAGGTTCCTTAAAAAACTAAAAATAGAGCTACCATATGATCCTCCAATCCAACTCCTGGGCATATATGCAGAGAAAACTATAATTTGAAAAGGTACATGCACTGCAATGTTCATTGCAACACTATTTACAGTAGCCAAGACATGGGAGCAACCTAAATGTCCATCAACAAATGAAAGAATAAAGAAGATGTGTTATATTTATACAATGGAGTAGTACTAAGCCATAGCAAAGAATGAAATAATGCCATATGCAGCAACATGGATGGACCTAGAGATTATCATACTAATGAAGTAAGTCCGACAGAGAAAGACAAATATCATATCATATTGCTTACCTGTGGAATCTTAAAAAAAAAAAAATGAGACAAGTGAACTTATATACAAAACAGAAATAGACCCACAGACATAGAAAACAAACTTGTGGTTACCAAAGAGTAAAAGTTGGGGGGAGGGATAAATTAGGAGTTTGGAAATGACATATACACACTATTATACATAAAATAGATAACTAAAAAGGACCTACTGTATAGCGCAAGAGACTATACTCAGTATTTTGTAATAACACATAAGGGAAAAGAATCTGAAAAAATATATATGTATGTATAACTGAATCACTTTGCCAAACACTTAAAACTAACAACATTGTAAATCTACTATACTTCAACTAAAACAATCTAAAATTCTAAATTTAAAAAAAAGATAAGAAAATAGCCTCCAGTTGAGAAAGCAGTAGGCAAAGTCGTGCCATTGGAGGTTTCAATCCTGCAAGGAATTCGAGGGAATGTTCTAGTCACACAAGTATATCTAGTCACTGAACTCAGGTCTTCAGACTCCAAATATAGGTCTTTTTCTACTTTATCACAGTTGCTATATGATAAATATACTTTTTCTTTTTGGCTTTTGGCCCTGTTTTGAGGCTTTTGTGATAGTCCTGGAGACAAGTAGAAAATCACTGAAGATGGTCCTGAAATATCTCTAAAGTATATATGAGATTTAAATCTTAATTGCTTTATAATATTATATGCATTTATGTTATCTTTTCAGCATTGTAAGTAGAAATAAGTTAAAATAGAAATAATTAATTGTTTTTGTTTAACCTGATTTTGAATTAATGAAAAAGTGTCAGAAGGCCCAGTATTTGCACCTTCCCTTCTATTTCTTTCCTCCTTTAATCCCATGTTAACCCTCTGCTTAGACATTCATATGTGAATCCTTCCTGACAACTTTGGCTGCTCCTAGTCATTTTACTTGCCCCGAAATCCTCATTTCTCTTGAACTCATATTTCACTCCTTTTCAGAACATCTGTGACAAATTCTCCCATCATGATACAATGTTATGTATTTAACAGGTTAAAATATTAGAAATACATGCTCACACATACACATACACATAAATACATGCAGACTCCAAGTTTTGCCACTTGCTAATGGTATGACCTTACCCTAATTTCTTAACAGCTTAACTGGTCTGTAAAATGAAGATAATAAAAGTGCCTGTACCATAGGGTACTTATGGGAACTAAATAGGAAAGTGCATATATAGAAGTCATCACAGAGCCTGAGCCACAATGAGAAGTCAGTAAATGCTAATGCTGACGTGTATGACATATGCACTGCCCAGCAAATTCACACACATGTGCACACCTAAGGAGAGGGATAGACTTCTCCTGAATTACAGATGTACAAGTGAAAGCTCTTTTATGCACTTCTCTGTCTTCCTTCACAACACTATTCACAAACATTCCAATCTGGATATCGTGAACATCAAATCATGTGTGGGTTTTCACATTCAGAACAACCTATCAGCTCCTCAATTTCCCATCTTTTCTCAAATTTCATTCAAGAGCTCCTTTTTCTTCCTTTCCTCTACTCCTTAGGATTTTTCCCCTTTGATTTTTAACCATTTAAAATCTGAAATAAAATGCTGTTAGAACTAGTGTAATCCAAAAAAAACAGTGTTTATTTAGCAATCAGTTTTTAAAAGTTCCTTTTAAGTGAGCCACAATACTTCAACAAAAATTGAAAATTAATTTCTCTGTTGGTGTTTTCCCCTGACATTCGCTGGTGAACATAGTCATCTAATTAAGTGTATCTTTCTCATTCATATGTCTTGCACTGCAGTCCAGACAGGAAATGAATAGATTTAGGGTGGAAACAAAGCTTGAGATATAAGATCCTCTCAAAGGTGACATGACCATAAGAGAGCTCTCCTCATAGGAATCTGCCAACATGAAATTAAACTTCAAGTTCAATGTTCTAACATTTACTTCTGTGAAAACAACATAATCTTCCCTGAATTCTGTCAGAGATACACAGATGAGTAAATATTCCCTTAAATTATAAGCATCTGCAAGTAACTGATGAATGAAAGGTAAAGAGAACTATTTAGGACATGATACTTAGCTCAGTTTTAAACTGGTAAAAGTGGTGTGACAAAGTACTGCTGTTTCAGAAAGGAGCTGGAATTCTTCTCACTTTCACCTTTCCCTGGGGTTCCTTACCTTGGTCAGTGAAAGTCTTCAGATGAAATATTCCTATAAACTGAGCTATAGGGTAAAAAGGGTACTGAACTAGAGACCAGAACTTCTGATTCACATGAAATTAAGGTAGGGAGAATGGAGGGGAAAGGCTAAATGTTTGACCTCCTAGACAGTTTTCCCCTAAATCTAAATCAGGTTAAAAGGAATTTGATTATTCAAATTCAAAATAAATTTTAATTTGATTATTCAAATTCAAAATTCCTTTTGATTCAAAATCAAAAGGAATGTGATTATTTCTGCTTTAGCATCTCTCTATTTGTAATGCTAAAAAGAAGAGAGAGAGAGGATTAGTGTGCATTTTATCTAACACAGTTAAGATCTGGTTCTATTCCCATTATTATTGTTAACTTTGTGAGGGAGTATAGATTCACTTCTATTTTCTGTAAAATTTGTAGGGAGAACTAGATATCATTAAAACTTCTAAAATTGACCTATATCTTTTTTTTTTCTTTAAGAAGAATTGAGATAAGACCTGCCTTGACAACAGAGTCAAAGGAGATAATGTATGTGAAATTGCAAACTACATACTGTTAGTCAAATGTAAGTCCCTCTTACTTTTCTAACTGAGCCACATAAGGGTTAGGGAATTTTCTAAGATAACACTGCTAGTGCATGGTATTTCTTCACTTCCCCAAACAGAGTCCAACTCAAATTAGAAACTAAAAAATATATTTTTTGATGAATAATACATGAGCTGGGGTTTGAACCCAGGATATCTGGCCCACACCTGGGAGCTTAACCACTGTGCTATGCTGTGTTGCATTTACCACCAAAGAAAGATAAGTTAAAGTTAGCTATGGAGAAGAGATAGAGTAATTCTATGGGGTTAGTACCAACTTAATTTAGAATAATGGAAGCAGAGAGCACCACACTAACTAAGGCATGGGGAACTATTCTACTGGAGAAATACTTTGGAATGAGAATAATTTTCATGGGTTAAATACATCTGGGAGGTTAGACAATTCCAAAATGTCCCCATGTTTCAGATACTGTGGTACAGTAATGTTCTGCCTTTCTCCTATAAAAGGGGAAAAATACGCAGATTAAACTACAGTTATTTCCCCCAGTACACTGACCCATCCCTGAGAGGTAGTAAATTTACAGGATGGAAAACAATGCCAAGGTCTGCTCCCAGACAGGAGAGGCCAAGGTAATGGCATAGCTCAATAAAGAACAATTAAAGGAAGTTCCATTTTGTCTGACTTAAGCTCAAACCAAAGTTGCTGAAAAGACCAATATGACCTTTGTTCTCCTTCCACACTGCTTACATATACAGTCTGCTTCTATGCCAGTGGCATAAGATACTGAAAGCTGACATCTCCCCTAGGAGTCAGACAATTGTCTTTAGCCCAGTCCAAATAAAACCTTTCCTGGCCCCAGATCATCTTCTGAGAATAAAAATGTCTAGTAGCTTAACTTTCTGTTAGGTTCTTAAATATACTTTGCTAAAGTATTTATTTTAAAAATAAAAGGTCTTTTTCTTAGTGTTAGTAAAGTATTGCAGAAAACCTAGAAAATATTGAAAAGCATGTATAATGAAACTGGATCAACACTATGATATATTTCTTTCATATGCATGCATATATGTGTAATCTTAATTTTGTATTTAGTATATATGTACCATGTATATACCATTCATTTCTTATATTTAAAAAACAAAATTGTGACTCACTTAATATAATATCTTTTAAATTTAATACTATACTGGGAACACGGTCTTATATGATGAAATATTTTAAATCATGGATTTTTAGGAATTTCTTCCCGCTGTAATGGAGTAGGTTATATCAAATTAATCTTTTGAAGAAAGCAATTATAAAAGCTGGGTAAAATATCAGAACACAACAGTATAAAGGTTTTGGAGAACTACCAAGACAGACAGGCCTTGAGGGGCCAGTATTCCAGAGAGAGGGGAAATGAAATGTTGTAAGATCAATATTTCCCCTGATTTGCCCCTTGAGGCATTTGCTATTTGTAAGCACTTCAGGGCATATAGGCCAAATAGAAAGCTGGGAAGCAAAAATTTACTATGTTCCAGAGCTTCAGGGGTCAAAATAAAAGAAAGATGAAAAAAGAAAACTGCACTGGAATAATTCCAGCACTCTGCACTGCTTTCCCCCTCAAAGCATATGTCATTTCTTAAGTTGTAAGTCATAAGAGTGAGGTTTTCCAAAAAGCCAACCAGGAAGTGGCTAATATAAACATCAAGGACTAAGTACATTCTCATGGTGCTGGTGAAATAAAAATTGGACTTCAGAAATCCCAGGAAGAGGAGGTCCCAGTAAACAACTTAGGCCTTTAGTTGAGACCAAGGAAGAGTCAGATCTTAGGAGAAAAGGCAAACAAGTAAAAGACCAGCCATCACAAAGATTATGAGCCAGTCTCAGACTACCCAAATAGTCAAAGTAATGTGGCCTGACTCTGCCTGCCAGAAGAAAATTAATTTCTATTTCAAAAATAAAGTAACCAGAATCTCTATAATTGTTCATATACAATGTTGCAACATTAAAACGTTACCATGTATCAGAAGATTGGACCAAGTAAATAAAAACTATGAAGAAAACACATGAAGTTATCAGGATAGATTTTAAAATAATTTTGATGAATATGCTCAGCAAATTAGATGACAAGATATGGAGCTTCAGAAAATAACTGGAAACTATAAAAAAAGAATTCAGTGAAAATTCTATAATAGAAAAAAATAAGAATACAATAAATACATAAGAATACAATAAATACGTTTATCAGTGATCAGACATAGTAGGAGGGGGGATTAGTCTTCTGAAAGATAGAACAGTAGAAAATATGAAACCTGAAGCACACAGAGAAAAGATGGAAAATACAGAAAAAAAATACAAGAAATATGAGACAGTGTGAAAAGAAAATATGCATATAAGTGGATTCCTAGAATGTGGGTAGAAATAGAATGAGTGAAGAAAAATCCAAGAGAAAATTGCTGAGAAGTCTTAAAAATGGATGAAATACACCAGACCACAGATTTAGGTAGCATTACAAATGCTGAGTAGCATAAATAAGAGTAAACAAGATCAGAGCATTTTATAATAATACTGCTGAAACTAAGGAAAATAAGAAAATTTTAAATCAGTCAGAAAAAAGCCTATATTTTTACAGAGAACAATAATAATATTGAAACTGAATTCTCAAAAAAATTGTGGAATCAAGAAGAGAATGGAAGAATATCTTTACAGTAATGAAGGAAACACACTGTCTTTGTAAAATTTGGTATCCAGAGAAATATTCTGTATAACTTAAGGTGAAATAAAGGCAGTTTTAGACAAACAAAAACTGAGAAACTGTGTTGTGAGTGAACTTATATTTAAATAAATACTAGAGGAAAGTTTTTAGGCAGAAGTAAAAAAATGATCCTCTATTGAAATACAGAAATTCAGAAAGAAATAAAGATCACAGATGTGGTAAAAATGTAGATAAGTATAATTTAATACTGACTGTAAAGGGGAATAATAGTAATATTTTGTAGAATTCTAAGTATATGTAGAATTAAAATGATGACAAAAATAGTAAAAAAAAAAAAAAAAAGAGGAGGATAAATAAAATTAAACTATCTCAAATAGTTTTTGCACTGTTTGAGAAATGGTAAAAGTGCTAATTTATAGTAGATTAAATTAACAAAGGATGCATGTTTAAATCTTTAGGGTAACCACTAAAAGAAAATGGAATGATAATTTTAAAAACTATTAACACAAAGCAGGTTTAAAAGAAAAGAATAAAAAGGGAAAGAAAAATCAGTCAAATAGAAAACAAATAGTGATTTGGTAGATATAAATACAGCTCTGTAGGTAATTACATAAAATATAAATGGACTACCTATGCTAAGTGGAAGACTATCAGACTGAATAATAAAAGTCTACATTGCTTATAACAGATACATCTTAAATTCAAGACAGAGAGAAGTTAAAAGTAAAAGGATGGAGAAAGATTTACCATACAAACACTAACCACAAGAAAACGAGGGTGGCTATATTAATATCAAGCAAAGAAGACTTTATGAGTATTACTAGAAATAACAGGGGCATCTCATAATGATAAAAAGTTAACATAATAGTAATATATAATGATTCTATATTTTATGTACCTAATAACATTGCCTCAGAATACATAAATGAAACCCCACGTAAGTAAAAGGAGAAACAAATTCACAATGATTGATAGAGATTATAATGCACCTCTTTCTGTTACTGATAAGGCAAGCAGACAAAACATCAATAAGTATACAGAGGATCTGAACAAAATTATCTTTTTATTGGCATAATTCACACACATGTACACACACATAAAAGACTGCACCCAACAACTAAAGAATATATTTTTTGTAGCATATTATCAAAGGAAGCATTACAGGAAGTATTTACCAAAATAGATCATGTTGTTCTATACAGCAAAGTCCTATGACCATAGTATACTTAAACTGGAAATCAGTAATAATCAGATAATAGAAAATCTTCAAATAAAATACTTGGAAATTAATAATCTATTAGATTAATAATGTGACCAATAATCAGATTAATGCAGAAGTTGTAATGAAAACCATAGCATATTTGAACTAAATGATAAAGAAAGTACAACACACAAACCCTGGCATGGAAGAATTCTGCTTCTGCTTAACATCTAGAAAGTGACAAGGGCACATAGCCCCCATATTAACAATTTAAAAATCCAGCTAATGTACAAAGTTATAACTTTTAAAAAATCTTTCAGAGAGCTAAGGTCTTAAGGCAATAGAGTATTCTGACTTCCAGAGAAGGTGAGCCCTTCCAGAAGGAGACAGGACACATCACTTGCTTCACCTTTGGAAGAGCTCAGAAAATAGTAGAGGAGGGAAGACTTTCCTAATCTTTTTATGAAACCAGCATTACTTTAATACTAAGACCATACAAAGACATTACAGAAAAAAAAAAAATACACATCAATGTTCTTTATCACCATGTATGCAAAAGTCATTAACAAAATATTAGCAAGTCAAAGCCAGGAATGTAAAAGGAGAGAAAAACCTCCTTTGGTTTATTCCAGGAATTCAGGACTGGTTCAACATTCAAAAACCAATCAGTGTAATTCATTATATCTACAAAATAAAATAAAATAAACAAATAAAATAAAAACATATAATCATCTCAATGCAGAAAAAGCATTTGCCAAGATTCAACATCCATTCATTAGAAAAACTAAGAGAAAATTAAGATTAGAAGGGAATGTTGTCAAGAAGGCATGTGCAAAAACCTAAAGTTAACCTTATACTTAATGGTGAAAACTGAATACATACCTTCCCCATAATATCAAGAATAAGACAAATTTGTCTGATCTCAACACTTCAGTATTTTACTGGAGGTCCTAACATGTGCAGTGATGCAAGACATAAAAGGAATACAGTTTGGAAAAGAAATAAAGTATTAGTAGATGATATGATTTGTAGATAATTCCACAAGACTCTACAAAAAATCTACTAGAACCAGTAGGCAAATGTAGCAAAGTTGCATGATACAAGACTGCTACACATCAATCAATTTTATTTCTATATACTAGCAATGAACAACTGGAGATTGAAATAAAAAGTACTATTTACAATACCATAAAAGCATGAAATGCTTAGGGATATATACAACAAATTATATATGCACAAAGCTTTGCATTCTGAAACTACAAAACACTGATGAGAGAATTTAAAGAAGACCAAAATAATGGAGTGATATATCTTGTTAATGGGTCAGAAGACTCAATAATATTGAGATGTCAGTTTTCTCTACATTGATCTATAGATTCAATACAGTCCCAGTCAAAATCCCAGTAGCCTTTTTGGATAGAAATTGACAAGCAATTCTAAAATGTATATGGAAAACCAAAAGACCTAGAATACCCAAAACAACTTTGGAAAAATAAAACATTAAGAAAAAATTGCATGAGCTGAATTAAAGATTTTATATATCTAAATAATCAAGACAATAGGTATTGGCCTAAGGATAGACATAGATATCAGTGGAATAGAATACAGAATACAGAAATATACAGATCTCTACAGTCTCTTCACACCATATATAAAAATAAAATGGATTGTAGACTTAAGTATAAAACCTACAACTATAAAGCGTTTACTAGAAATCACAGGATAAAATCTTTGTGACCTTGTGTTAGGCAAAGATTTTTTTAGGTAAGACACAAAGAGCACCGCTCATGAAAGAAAAATATCTTTGAAAGATACTATTTAATAAAAAGAGAAGCCATAAATTGGGGTAAGATATTTGCAATACATATCTCTAATTAAAATATGTACTGAAAACATATAAAGAAATCTTCTTAGAAAGTCAAAGAACCCAGTAAAAATAAGGTCAAAATATTGAGCAGACACGTCAATAATGAAGATATGCACATGGAAAATAAGCATGTGTTAAGACACTCAGTATTAATTAGTTATGAGAGACAAGCAAACTAAATCCACAATGAGATACTAAAAGCTGCCTAGGAAGAGTGTGTTTATCCATATGTGGACAAACAAGTCCATACAATAAAAAGAAACAAATTATTTAAACATGGAGTAACAAGAATCAATCCTAAATGCTAAATGAAAAACAGCCATACACAAAAGGTTATACATTGTGTGATTCCATTTATATGACATTCTGGAAAGGCAGAGCCAGAGGGACATGAAACAGATCAGTGGTTGAGAGGGCCTGGAGAGGAAAATTGGAGCTGACTACAAAAGGCATAAAGAAACCTTTTGAGGTGATGGAAATACTCTGTATGTTGGTTTTGGTGGTAGTTAGAGTGATCTATACGTATATAGAGTGATTATATATGTGTCAAAACTCATCAAATTGCACACAAGAAGGGTGAATTTTTATGTATAACTTTCCTTTAAAAAGAATAACACTTGTGAAGTATAGATACAGATAAAGTTGTGCTTAAAAAGGCATTTATAGCCTCAGATCCATACATTAGAAAAAAGGAAAAATAATCTTCCAAATACCTCTCTCAAGAAACTAGAAAAAGTAAACAAAGTAAACCCCAAGAATGTAGAAGGGAGCACAGTGTAACATGGACCACCATGCTAGACAATGGACCATGGTAGAGATGAGAGTCCAGAAACCAGCCCACACATATAAGTGTACCTGACATATGACAAGGTGCCACTGATGTAGTAGGGAATGAATAATATTTTCAATAATCGGTGCTTGGTCAATTGGACATACAGATTTTTTTTTAAAAACTGGTTATTGGTCTCTACCTCACACTATGTACAAATATCATTTATAGGAAGGTTGTATATATAACAATATAAGATAAAAGAAAACTTCTAGAAAATTATATATATCATCTTGACCTTGGGGTGGACAAATATTAGATAGGAAAATTATGTTCACCATAAAATATGGAGAAATTGGACTTTATTAAAATTAAGAACTTCTGTTTATCAAGTGATACAATTAAGACAGTGAAAATGCAAGCCACACAATTGGAGGAGACATTTGCAACACACACACACACACACACACACACACACACACACACAGACAGAGTAAAATAGTCATTTCCAGAATATACATGGAACTCAAATTTCAATAAGAGTAAGTGTCAACCTAATAAAAATGGGGGAAACAACTGACAGGAATTTAACCCCCCCCCCCCAAAAGGATAAAATGGTCAATAAATATAAGAAAATATCTTAACCTCTTTAGTCATTAAGAAATACAAAATAAAACCACATGAGACACTGATGCTGAAAACTCGGCCTCTGTGCACCACTGCTGAAATGAGTCTCAGAGACAGAGTTTTGGGTGAAGTAGAAAAGAACAGCTTTATTGCTTTGCCAGGCATAAAGGGACACAGCAGTCTCGTGCCTCTCAAAACTGTGTGTCCCAACCCAGGAGGATTTGGTGAGGAGTTTTATAGCAATGGTTCAAGGGTGGGGTTGCTGAAAAGGATTATGGTGTGTACAGGGCATGCATTCCTTTAATCTGGCCTCAGGTGTTCTCCTGATGAGCTTCTCTGGAATGAAGAATGCTAACATCTTCCATTAGTTGGGGGTTTTAATTCTGTAAAGAGCTCAAAGATATTGTCATGTGTATCCCTCGAGGCAGAACGAGGACCTGCCCCAAGGCCACAGTATTGTTTCTTGACTGCTCTTTCCTTGTCTCTGCATCCCCTCCCTTCCCTGATTAGCAACTGTTCGAAAGGCCTCCATGCCTAGGAGCCCCAGAGGGTCCTGCTCGGTTTCACTTCCCACTTTTCTCTGGTACTTCTCAATCTTGAGGAGAGCAGATATTGGACAAGAAAGGGAATGATCATTTTGGATAGAGATGTTAATCATAAACTTGACAGAGGAACTCATTTTAGGGGGACTTGGTTTTAATGCTCACTTCTGTTTTATTTTTCCCCAAATCTTTCAGGGAACAGGCCGGTGACCACTCTGGCTACTTCCTGCTGGAATGGGGCATAGTCCTGTGTAAATTTGGGGGAATGGATACAGAATTAGAAATATTTGGGTTCCAAGTCCTGGGTCCCAGTCTTGTATGATTAAGATCTCAATCACTTGGTCCACCATTTTGGTGCAACAGATCCAGCTAGAAGTAGGAGGAGTGAAAACTGGAACTTTAATAGATAAAATAAATCTCATTCCCTGAGGAACTCAGAACAAGCCTGAAACCCAATCTGGAACTGGGACTTCAGGGAGACTTGCTGTAGTCAGTTGTCTAATTTTACCTAAGTAGATTTTAACTTTTGATGTAACCTTAACATATATTGGGTTGGCCAAAAAGTTTGTTTGGGTTTTTCTGATGTTATGGAAAAACCCGTATGAACTTTGGCCAACTCAATACATAACAGGAGCTATTGGCTACTACACATATGTTTTATCTTTCTGTTAACATCTGATCTAATTTCATTGCCTAAAAATTTTAAAGTTATGAGAGAAGACCTTGAAAACATAAGGTTGCAGCTACCAGCTACCAGCAGATATTGTTTTGAGAATGGCTAGCGGCATTCTGAGTCTGACATAGCTCAGAAAATTCAAGCTCTCAACAATACTGGGCTGTGTCTGAAATCACATCCACAATGGTCATTTAGTTTTACCTTGGATGTCTGAACCATAATTACTCAAATTTGTACTTTTGAATGCATTCCCCTCTTCAACGGCCAAAGCAGATGTACCAATGCATGTCTGAAAGGCCACAGAACAGGCCACTTTGTTCAGTAAAATTTAAGTTAAACCATTTATAAGCCAGAGTGACTTCAACAATAACTGTCTATAAATGATAGAAAGACTTAAAAAGTCACAAAGATCTAATTACCATGCTTTTGACAAAATAAACAGTTATTCCTGCAACATGCAACATTTAAAAATAACTAGAAATATGACTGACAACATTTTTTACCGGGACATACTAGATTTTTAGGAATTACTCACTTGACAATGTTTCCCAAGTAATTCAACATGTTAATTTAGTATTTCTCTAAGATGCCTCAACGTTCCTCTGAAGCATCTCAAAGTTGGCCGGAGGTCAGAAGAACTTCTAGAATCTGCCAAAAATACTTATTTATTTAATCAAAGTGAAAAGATTTCAAAGGCAAATACAGATCACTTAAAGGCAAAGGAACTCACAAGTTATCAAAAGCAGTATTCCAAGAAGACTTTAGAGGGAGAAACCAAATCCAGCCTTGCCCTAGCCCACTCCCAACAAAATCCATTTACCCAACTAAATTTAATCCAATCTTAGAAAATCCTGATCATGCACAACACTTTTCTCAGTGTCCCCTTTTCACAAACTTTCCATTACCTCTGTATCCATATTATTTTGTCCCTTATTTTCTTTTCCCATTCAGAAAAAACCAGCTATAGGCAAAATGACTTTCTTTTTCCCTTTAATAAAATATACCTTCTTTACTGAAAACACATATCCTACTTTCCTTAAGCAACCATGAACTGTCTTCTACATGAGCATTCTATATATTCGTAAACCTAAATACCAACAATTTCTAAAAACATGTGCTTTCTTATAGAGAATATCCCAGGGTGGCACCAAATGTATTCTTTAATAGTCCTAAATACCTTAGGTTTCTCTTTCTGATGTCTCAGTATCTTATTTTACTTGGAAATAACCTAGCTTTTCAACAAAGTTCCATCATTTAACTTAATTTAACATAACTCTAAAATTTCATGTTACCAAATATCTGGAGAGATCATCCTCAAGTAGAAATTCCTAAAACGTAATTAATCCTGTAGCGTTTACCTGAAAGCTCTTATCATTTACATTTACTTCCTTTAAAAGTTTTTTTTCACATGAATTAGTTTCCTGGTTGACAAATTTGCAGCAGATATAAGGTCTTATTTGATCTCTAATAAGCCTAGGTACAATAGAAGTGTTGTACTTAACATTGATGACTCTAAAGACATGTCTATATTAATCAAAGCTAGCTTCAATACCAAATATTTATTCAATACTGAATATGTCCCAGGTCTGAAATTCATCCTGGCCAATTTTCTAAATATTTAGATTTAATTTTCAAGAGCTTACTTTTAAGTCAATTAAATAGAGCTCAAGTTAACAAGTTAACTTTTACATAAAGACAGAACCAGAGATCTCAATTTTTCTGCTTGAGTTTAAAAAGGCCTTCTTGCTATGAGACTAGATATCAATTACAAGAAAAGATCTGTAAAAAATACAAACACATGGAGGCTACACAATACACTACTTAATAACGAAGTGATCACTGAAGAAATCAGAAAATACCTAGAAACAAATGACAATGAGACACAATGACCCAAAACCTATGGGACGCAGCAAAAGCAGTGCTAAGAGGGAAGTTTATAGCAATACAAGCCTACCTCAAGAAACAGGAAACATCTCGAATAAACAACCTAACCTTGCACCTGAAGCAATTAGAGAAAGAAGAACAAAAAAATCCCAAAGCTAGCAGAAGGAAAGAAATCATAAAGATCAGATCAGAAATAAATGAAAAAGAAGTGAAGGAAACAATAGCAAAAATCAATGAAACTAAAAGCTGGTTCTTTGAGAAGATAAACAAAATTGATAAACCATTAGCCAAACTCATCAAGAGAAAAAGGGAGAAGACTCAAATCAATAGAATTAGAAATAAAAAAGGAGAAGTAACCACTGACACTGCAGAAATACAAACGATCATGAGAGATTACTACAAGCAACTCTATGCCAATAAAATGGACAACCTGGAAGAAATGGACAGATTCTTAGAAATGCACAACCTGCCGAGACTGAACCAGGAAGAAATAGAAAATATGAACAGACCAATCACAAGCACTGAAATTGAAACTGTGATTAAAAACCTTCCAACAAACAAAAGCCCAGGACCAGATGGCTTCACAGGTGAATTCTATCAAACACTTAGAGAAGAGCTAACACCTATCCTTCTCAAACTCTTCCAAAATATTACAGAGGGAGGAACACTCCCAAACTCATTCTACGAGGCCAACATCACCCTGATACCAAAACCAGACAAAGATGTCACAAAGAAAGAAAACTACAGGCCAATATCACTGATGAACATAGATGCAAAAGTCCTTAACAAAATACTAGCAAACAGAATCCAACAGCACATTAAAAGGATCATACACCATGATCAAGTGGGGTTTGTCACAGGAATGCAAGGATTCTTCAATATATGCAAATCAATCAACGTGATACACCATATTAACAAATTGAAGGATAAAAACCATATGATCATCTCAATAGATGCAGAGAAAGCTTTCGACAAAATTCAACACCGATTTATGAAAAAAGCCCTGCAGAAAGTAGGCATAGAGGGAACTTTCCTCAACATAATAAAGGCCATATATGACAAACCCACAGCCAACATTGTCCTCAAGGGTGAAAAACTGAAACCATTTCCACTAAGATCAGGAACAAGACAAGGTTGCCCACTCTCACCACTATTATTCAACATAGTTTTGGAAGTGTTAGCCACAGCAATCAGAGAAGACAAAGAAATAAAAGGAATCCAAATCGGAAAAGAACAAGTAAAGCTGTCACTGTTTGCAGATGACATGATACTATACATAGAGAATCCTAAAGATGCTACCAGAAAACTACTAGAGCTAATCAATGAATTTGGTAAAGTAGCAGGATACAAAATTAATGCACAGAAATCTCTTGCATTTCTATACACTAATGACGAAATATCTGAAAGTGAAATTAAGAAAACACTCCCGTTTACCATTGCAACAAAAAGAATAAAATATCTAGGAATAAATCTACCTAAGGAGACAAAAGACCTGTATGCAGAAAATTATAAGACACTGATGAAAGAAATTAAAGATGATACAAATAGATGCAGAGATATACCATGTTCTTGGATTGGAAGAATCAACATTGTGAAAATGTCTCTACTACCCAAAGCAATCTACAGATTCAATGCAATCCCTATCAAACTACCACTGGCATTTTTCACAGAACTAGAACAAAAAATTTCACAATTTGTATGGAAACACAAGAGACCCCGAATAGCCAAAGCAATCTTGAGAACGAAAAATGGAGCTGGGGGAATCAGGCTCCCTGACTTCAGACTATATTACAAAGCTACAGTAATCAAGACAGTTTGGTACTGGCACAAAAACAGAAATATAGATCAATGGAACAGGATAGAAAGCCCAGAGATAAACCCACGCACATATGGTCACCTTATCTTTGATAAAGGAGGCAAGCATATACAGTGGAGAAAAGACAGCCTCTTCAATAAGTGGTGCTGGGAAAATTGGACAGATACATGTAAAAGTATGAAATTAGAACACTCCCTGACACCATGCACAAAAATAAACTCAAAATGGATTAAAGACCTAAGTGTAAGGCCAGACACTATCAAACTCTTAGAGGAAAACATAGGCAGAACATTCTATGACATACATCACAGCAAGATTCTTTTTGACCCAGCTCCCAGAGAAATGGAAATAAGAACACAAATAAACAAATGGGACCTAATGAAACTTAAAAGCTTTTGCACAGCAAAGGAAACCATAAACAACACCAAAAGACAACCAGCAGAATGGGAGAAAATATTTGCAAATGAAGCAACTGGCAAAGGATTAATCTCCAAGAATTACAAGCAGCTCATGCAGCTCAATAACAAAAAAACGAACAACCCAATCCAAAAATGGGCAGAAGACCTAAATAGACATTTCTCCAAAGGAGATATACAGATTGCCAACAGACACATGAAAGAATGCTCAACATCATTAATCATTAGAGAAATGCAAATCAAAACTACAATGAGATATCATCTCACACTGGTCAGAATGGCCATCATCAAAAAATCTAGAAACAATAAATGCTGGAGAGGGTGTGCAGGAAAGGGAACACTCTTGCACTGTTGGTGGGAATGTAAATTGATACAGCCACTATGGAGAACAGTATGGAGGTTCCTTAAAAAACTACAAATATGGAACTACCATACGACCCAGTAATCCCACTATTGGGCATATACCCTGAGAAAACCATAATTCAAAAAGAGTCATGTACCAAAATGTTCATTGCAGCTCTATTTACAATAGCCAGGACATGGAAGCAACCTAAGTGTCCATCATCGGATGAATGGATAAAGAAGATGTGGCACATATATGCAATGGAATATTACTCAGCCATAAAAAGAAATGCAATGGAGGTATTTGTATTGAGGTGGATGGAGTTAGAGTCTGTCATACAGAGTGAAGTAAGTCAGAAAGAGAAAAACAAATACAGTATGCTAACACATATATATGGAATCTAAGAAAAAAAAAAAAAGGCCATGAAGAACCTAGTGGCAAGACGGGAATAAAGACACAGACCTACTAGAGAATGGACTTGAGGATATGGGGAAGGGGAGGGGTGAGATGTGACAGAGTGAGAGAGTGTCATGGACATATATACACTACCAAATGTAAAATAGATAGCTAGTGGGAAGCAGCCGCATAGCACAGGGAGATCAGCTCGGTGCTTTGTGACCACCTAGAGGGGTGGGATAGGGAGGGTGGGAGGGAGGGAGATGCAAGAGGGAAGAGATATGGGAACATATGTATATGTATAACTGATTCACTTTGTTATAAAGCAGAAACTAACACACCATTGTAAAGCAATTATACTTCAATAAAGATGTTTAAAAAAAAAAATTTCTAACCAGAAAAAAAAAAAGGCCTTCTTTCTTCCCTTTTTCATTCAGTGTCAGGAACGAGAGATGGTCTAGATAAGATAAGTGTTCCTGAGGGCCCAGGCACAGGGGGAGAGAAATACCAATTCCTTTACATGGGAGCATAGCTGAAGATCTCCCAATTTTGTAAAAATAACCTAGGGGCAGCTACGAGATGGAACAGAGCTCTGGTAACCCATAACAAGGCTAGTCCAAAAGGGAAAATCCCAACGAATGCTCCACCACAGGTGAAGCCCAATATAATAGGGAAGGATACTCTGGTGTCATTACACATGAGCCCTGTTATTCACCAAAGACTTCTCAGCCAGTCAATACAAGTACTGACACACATACATACAAACAACAAACATAGTCCCACAACAAAATATCAGACAAGGTATAGTTCAAAGATTCCAATTCTACTCCCAGACAGAGAACTCAAAGTCTCTCACAATGAGCAGGTAGAATTTTCCTATCCTGAGCTAAGCCAGAGTGGCTCACCCCCAAACAATACACACAAAAACACAAATGACAGATAAGCTATGGTCACACAGACAGAAAATCAGAGGCAGTATAGTCTAAAAATTCCACTTCCACCCCCAGACTGAGGGTTCCAAACAGATTGGCTCAGATCTTGAAAAAGAACAAACCCAGAGTTGTTCTCTCAGGGAGCCCAGAGTGGCTAGTCCAGATGGAGTGGAAAGAATTCCCAACATTTCTATTCCTGTGACAATACAATTCTAGCTGAAGATAATAATTTAGGCTACCATACAAAGGTCACCTCTCCCCATTTTTAAGAATATATATTATATTGGCCAAACAGAATTACAATAGAATTTAATTTTTTTTTTGTCATAGGTTTATAACTATGTGTCAACCAGTCTGCCAGGATTTTCCCCAGGGTGTTATCAGATGGAATTGAAGAAGAAGCACTTCCCATGTTTGACTGATAGAACACCCACATGTTCTATCAGCAATGGAAGCCTCAAACTGAAGAAACCAAAAACCAAACAGAAACCAGAAACCAACATCACAAGGCTCAAATAGGTCTTCAAGTCCCAACTTAGCCCATGACCTCTATCCAAGCAGTGAGCCTTCCAAATGGGATTTCCCAGAATGAAAAATCCCCCAAATGGGAACCAAGGTCCCCCAAATGGACAGGGCCGAAGGGGGCTTGGAATGCATGATGGGGGGCTTACCACATGCTGGCTGAGGTGTAGTGATGTCCCAGACACTACTTTTCTCCTTCCCCAGAATAATTCCTCAGAGTAGGAAGTCCAGGGTGGTCCAAGCAGGAGGAAGAGATGAATGTCCTCAAGGCAAAGACGGCCTCAGCAGCTGCTATGGTGGTCCCTGTTCCACCATCTACTCTTGCCCCGGAGTTCCAACTGCTGGGATAGTGAATGGGGTATGACTGGGGTTCAGCCTTTCCAGGCAAGGGTCTCAGGCGATCTGGCCTCTAAAGGAATTCTCCAACCCTCCACTCTCTTGAAAGTGGCTGGTGGGGAGAAAACCTCAGAGCATCCAATCAAGCCAGGGAACCCTGTGGGGCCTTCTTTGAGTTAACCCCACATTAGGTGCAAAATTTAATGCCAAATTTATCCCCCCCCAAAAGGATAAAATGTTCAATAAATATAAGAAAATATCTTAACCTCTTTAGTCATTAAGAAATACAAAATAAAACCACATGAGACACTGATGCTGAAAACTCGGCCTCTGTGCACCAGTGCTGAAATGAGTCTCAGAGACAGAGTTTTGGGTGAAGTAGAAAAGAATAGTCTTATTGCTTTGCCAGGGAAAAAGGGACACAGAGGTCTCGTGCCTCTCAAAACTGTCTGTCCCAACCCAGGAGGATTTGGTGAGGAGTTTTATAGCAGTGGTTCAAGGGTGGGGTTGCTGATAAGGATCAGGGTGTGTGCAGGGCCTGCACTCCTTTAATCTGGCCTCAGGTGGTCTCCTGATGAGCTTCCCTGGAATGAAGAATGCTAACATCTTCCATTAGTTGGG
Organism: Balaenoptera musculus; assembly: GCF_009873245.2. NCBI lineage: Eukaryota > Metazoa > Chordata > Mammalia > Artiodactyla > Balaenopteridae > Balaenoptera > Balaenoptera musculus. The sequence goes on from NC_045785.1 coordinate 155,981,234, forward strand.
GGTTTTAATTCTGTAAAGAGCTCAAAGATATTGTTATGTGTATCTCTTGAGGCAGAATGAGGACCTGCCCCAAGGCTGCACTATTGTTTCTTGACTGCTCCTCCCTTCCCATATTAGCAACTGTTCAAATGGCTTCCTTGCCCAGGAGCCCCACAGGGTCTTGCACATTTTCAACACCACCATAACCACACCAGAATTGCTATAATTAAAAAGTCTGGCAATATGTATTGACAAGGATATAATATAATTGGAATTCTCAGACACTGCTTGAGAAAGTCTAATTTTAGATAATTCGGCACTATCAACTAACGCTTAACAAATACATGCCATACCCCAGCAATTTTACTCCTAGGTACACACCAACAGAAATAAATACACATGGGCACCACAAACATATTTGAGAATGAATATTCAAAGCAGCATTATTTGTAGTAATTTAAAAACCAGAAACAACCCAAATGTCCATCAAAAATAGAGTACATAAATATAGTGTGGTATATTTACATAATAGAATAAAATGCAACAATGACATGTTACAACATGGGGAAAAACTCATAAATAGTTTATTTGAGCAAAAGAAGACACACAATAGAGTATATACTGAATAATTCTACACATATAAATTTTAAAAATATGCAAAACTAATCTATGGTGTATAGGAGTCAGGATAGCGATTGCCTTTGGAGGTGTAATGATCAAGAGGGGGCATGAGAGACTTCTTGGGTGCTGATAATGTTCTATTTCTTGATCTGTGTGGGGTTCCATGATTGTGCTCATTTTGTAAAAATTTGTGGATGCACTTATGGTTTGTGCACCTTTCTGCGTGAACATTATATTTCTATTTTTATAATTTTACTTAAAAACAGTTTTTCAGGACTATATAGTATTTGACTATATGGATATCCATTGTTTGTTTAACCCACTCTGATTGTTCATTTTAGATGTTTGTTATTTTTGCTGTTATGAAAAATACTTAGCTTTTTATTTTGTAAATATCTTGTCTTACTTTTCTAATTCAAATCTTTGACTATTTTCTAAACATATGTTCCTGGAAGTAGAAGTGCTGAGTCAAAGAATCCAAACATTTAAAACACACCAAATACATATTGCCAAATTGCCCTCCAGAAAGATCATCTTACTATTAAAATATCAAAGGTCAGTATTATCAAGATGTTAAATGTTCATAGTCCTTCTTGTTTACTAACTGTATGAATTTAAATGCATATTAGGAAGTGACTGGCTGAAATCATGTTTTTAATATGTGAGCCAGAACCGCCTGATTTATAATTGGTGCTTCAACCACTGTGGTCTCCTATGTTATGTCTACCCAGCCGGCTGAGATTTTAAGGGCTGAGTTAGCCTGATGTTTAGGAGCCCTGCAAGGCTCTTCTTGAAACTTTTCCTCTCCTTTGTTTTGTTTTATTTTGTTTTGTTATAAAGGTAACAGATCATCAAGTTTATTTGCCTACATTCTACACTGGAAAGCAGAATACTCACATTAATTTACTTACACCTGTCACCATATAATACAGAACTCTGTCTCTTTAATACACACACACTCTCTCTTTCGTCACATCTTCATTCCCGTAATACCACTCAAGAAATGCCTGCTATGAAATTAAACAGTAATGAGGTGCTCAGAGAAGAGAAAGCTTTGTTTGTGGCAGAGAAACCAAAAGCATTAGGAATTGGTCTTAACACCAGGGTCTGAGGAAAAGGTGGTGTTGTACCACTGCTTCTGTGGAGAATGGGATCTGTGCTTCTCAGGCACAGCACTTGACATCTGCAAAGCTCTTACTGATTCTTCAAGACCAGATCAGTCATTGTTTTGTGTGAAGCCTTTCATGACCTGCAAGAGGAATTAATCACACACTTCCCTTGACTCATATGTAGTTTTGAATCCAAGGCCCAGAATTTCTGAAGGCCTGGGTGTCAGCTGGCTCCCAAACTACAGAGAGCATAGTAGGACTCCTTAGTATAAAACCAGGAGGAGAATTTGTTTGAGACTCTGAAGAGGGGGGAACGTCTTTGGGGGTCCACATGTATAAAACTGGAGAAAGAGGAAGAGTGGTGAAGCCAATATTCCCTAGATAACCAACAGTCAGGGTTAGCTAACACCAGACCATAGCTCTATTATTGTACTTAAATTGTATAGCAGGACTTTCCTGATCATAAGTAATACCCCTAAAAAGCAGGGACTTTGTCTTATTCACACTTTTATACTGTCAACCCAATAGAAAGCTGGAACAGAGAAGACACACAGTAAATGTTTGATGAATGAACAAGTAGGTAGAAAATGATACTCGAGCCACAGACACTAAGAGAGAATCAAGCTCATTATCATCACTTTCCCTACAGAGAACACAAAATAGAGATCACTAGCTATTCATGAATGTCACAACATCTTTTCCTGTACAAAGAGTTTTCAAATTTGTACAAAGTTCCCTGCCCAGCTCTTTCCTGTGCATCCCAGCCAGGTCCCTGGGAAATTTACTGTGTGACTGGCACTGTGAAACCCCTCAAGAATATATCTCCAGAGCAAGGTGACAACTATGTATTAAGTCCAGATTACATTTTCTTAACTGGCTTGCAGACCTAAACACTTTGGAGTTAGTGGAAATTTTCCTTGAAATGTTATAACAGACCAAAGCAGAGCTGAAAGTAAAGCAGGTGTTTGCCTCTCTGAGCCATGGAGCTGAAGTGGAGACAAGCCTCTCAGCTAGCTAGGCCTCTCATACTTCTGCTATTGATCAAAAAACCTTCTCATAGGAAAGACAAAAGGAGACAGGGTTGGACTATTTAAACATAATTCCTTTAAGAGTGCTCTTTTACAATCAAAGACTGTGATTGCTTTTCTCTGAGGCCCCTCTTTCTACAGGGAAGCTTTCTTGCTTGCTTGCTTTTTAAAATTTCTAGCTAAAAAGCAAATTTTTGGACTCAAGGGAAAGCTATGAGGAAATGAGTAGGGAAAGCTGAGGACTCTGGACAACATTAAGACTGTACAACTAAGAGGGTATAATTCTACGAGCATCACAGCAAGAGGTAGAGCCCTCAGTCTATGGCATGGATCATTCATCCAGGTGAAGATGAGTGGAACCAACACTGGTCCACTCATCCCAACAAGGAAGCTGTTTATTCTTGAGCAAATAGGCTTCTCTTGGAACAAAAATGAAGCCTAAAGAGGAATAGTAAAAAGTGTGAGAGGGGAAAGGACGCCAGGACACTACCACAACCATGCCCTTGCTCCTATAATGTTCCTTTCTCTACACACACCCCTAACTCATCCCCGCCAATCTCCAACCTGCTCTCAGAAGGGACATTTTCTAGCCACTTTCCTCTCAGGACAAACTTAAGCCTAATGCTTTCCTCGATCAGTTGCATTGCAAATCTTCATTCTGATTGCAAATTATGACTGACCTCCTCATAATGGCATTTAAAGTGTCAAGGAGAAGGTATCACCTTCTCCATTACCTCCAGATACCAGGGTAGGTAATGGCTCATTCCCATTCCACTAGTCCTTTTTTTTTTTGATCCATTTGTAATTTATTTGATATTTCTTTTTTTTAAATTTTATTGAGGTATAATTGTTTTACAATGATGTGTCAGTTTCTACTGTACAGCGAAGTGAGGTAGAGTTTCCTGTGCTATACAGCAGGTTCTTATTAGTTATCTTTTTATACATATTACTGTATATATGCCTATCCCAGTCTCCCAGTTCATCCCCCCCTTTCCTACCTTAGTGTCCATACATTTGTTCTCTAAATCTGTGTCTTTATTTCTGCCTTGCAAACCAGTTCATCTGTACCATTTTTCTAGATTCCACATATATGTGTCAATACATGATGTTTGTTTTGCTCTTTCTGACTTACTTCACTCTGGTCCATCCACGTGTCTACAAATGACCCAGTTTTGTTCCTTTTTATGGCTGAGTAATATTCCATTGCATATGTGTACCACATCTTCATTATTCATTCATCTGCCGATGGACATTTAGGTTGCTTCCATGACCAGGCTATTGTAAATAGTGCTGCAATGAACATTGGGGTGCATGTATGTTTTTGAACTATGGTTTTCTCTGGATATATGTCCAGTAGTGGGATTTCTGGGTCATATGGTAATTTTATTCTTAGTTTTTAAAGGAACCTCCATACGATTCTCCATAGTGGTTGTATCAATTTACATTCCTACCAATAGTGCAAGAGGGTTCCCTTTTCTCCACACCCTCTCCAGCATTTATTGTTTCTAGATTTTTTGATGATGGTCATTCTGACCAGTGTGAGGTGATATCTCATTGCAGTTTTGATTTGCATTTCTCTAACAATTAGTATTGTTGAGCACCTTTCCATGTGTCTCTTGGCCATCTGTATATCTTCTATGGAGAAATATCTGTTTAGGTCTTCTGTCCATTTTTTTTATTGGGTTGTTTATTTTTTTGATATTGAGCTGTATGAGCTGTTTATGTATTTTGGAGATTAATCCTTTGTCCATTGATTCATTTGCAAATATTTTCTCCCATTCTGAGGGTTGTCTTTTCGTCTTATTTATAGTTTCCTTTGCTGTGAAAAGCTTTTAAGTTTCATTAGGTCCTATTTGTTTATTTTTGTTTTTATTTCCATTACTCTAGGAGGTGGGTCAAAAAAGATCTTGCTGTGATTTATGTCAAAGAGTGTTCTTCCTATGTTCTCCTCTAAGAGTTTTATAGTGTCTGGTCTTACATTTAGGTCTTTAATCCATTTTGAGCTTATTTTTGTGTATGGTGTTAGGGAGTGTTCTAATTTCATTCTTTTACATGTAGCTGTCCAGTTTTCCCAGCACCATTTACTGAAGATACTGTCTTTTCTCCATTGCATATTCTTGCCTCCTTTGTAATAGATTAGGTGACCATAGGTGCATGGGTTTATCTCCGGGCTTTCTATCCTGTTCCATTGATCTCTATTTCTGTTCTTGTGCCAGTACCATATTGTCTTGATTACTGTAGCTTTGTAGTATTGTCTGAAGTCAGGGAGTCTGATTCCTCCAGCTCCATTTTTTCTTTGTTTTATTTTGTTTTTTAATCTAGGTTGCTTTGGATATTCGGGGTCTTTCGTGTCTTCATACAAATTTTAAGATTTTTTGTTCCAGTTCTATAAAAAATGCTATTGGTAATTTGATAAGGATTGCATTGAACATGTAGATAGCTTTGGGTAGTATAGTCATTTTCACAATATTGATTCATCCAGTCCAAGAACATGGTATATCTCTCCAACTGTTCGTGTCATTTTTGATTTCTTTCATCAGTGTCTTATGGTTTTCTGAATACAGGTCTTTTACCTCCTTAGGTAGGTTTATTCCTAGGTATTTTATTCTTTTTGTTGCAATAGTGAATAAGATTGTTTTCTTAATTTCTCTTTCTGATCTTTCATTGTTAGTGTACAGGAATGCAGGAGATTTCTGTGCATTAATTTTGTATCCTGCAACTTTACCAAATTCATTGATTAGGTCTAGTAGTTTTCTGGTGGCATCTTTAGGATTCTCTATGTATAGTATCATGTCATCTGCAAACAGTGACCATTTTACTTCTTTGCAAGTTTGGATTCCTTTTATTTCTTTTTCTTCTTTGATTGCTGTGGCTAGGACTTCCAAAACTATGTTGAATAATAGGGGCAAGAATGGACATCCTTGTCTTTTTCCTGATCTTAGAGGGAATGCTTTCAGTTTTTCACCATTGATAATGATGTTTGCTGTGGGTTTGTCATATATGGCCTTTATCACATTGAGGTAGGTTCCCTCTAAGCCCCCTTCCTGGAGAGGTTTTACCATAAATCAGTGTTGAATCTTGTCAAAAGCTTTTCCAGTATCTATTGAGATTATCATATGGTTTTCATTCTTGAATTGGGAGATTGAGATTGACATATAATTACATTAATATGTATTAAATAGATAACTAATAAGAATCTGTTATATAAAAAATAAAAGAAAATAAAATTCAAAAACATTTGTTAATATGGTGTATCACATTGATTGATTTGTGTGTATTGAAGAATCCTTGCATTCCTGGGATAAATCCCACTTAATCATGGTGTATGATACTTTTAATATGTTGTTGGACTGTGTTTGCTAATATGTTCTTGAGTATTTTTGCATCTGTATTCATCAGTGATATTGGTCTGTAATTGTCTTTTTTTGTAGTATCTTTGTCTGGTTTTGGTATCAGGGTTGGTGGCCTCCTTGTAGAATGTATTTGGGAGTGTTCCTTCCTCTGCAATATTTTGGAAGACTTTGAGAAGGAGGAGTGTCAGCTCTTCACTAAATGTTTGATAGAATTCACCTGTGAAGCCATCTGGTCCTGGACTTTTGTTTTTTGGATGATCTTTAATCACAGTTTCAATTTCATTACTTGTGATTGGTCTGTTCATATTTTCTATTTCTTCCTGGTTCAGTCTTGGAAGGTTATACCTTTCTAAGAATTTGTCCATTTCTTCCAGGTTGTCCATTTTATTGGCATAGAGTTGCTTGTAGTAGTCTCTTAGGATGCTTTGTATTTCTGCAGGTGTCCTGTTGTAACTTCTCCTTTTCATTTCTAATTTTATTGATTTGAGTCCTCTCCCTCTTTTTCTTCATGAGTCTGGCTAATGGTTTATCAATTTTGTTTATCTTCTCAAAGAACCAGCTTTTAGTTTTATTGATCTTTGCTATTGTTTTCTTTGTTTCTATTTCATTTATTTCTACTGTGATCTTTATGATTTCTTTCCTTCCACTAACTTTGTGTTTTGTTTGTTTTTCTTTTCCTAGTTCCTTTAGGTGTAAGGTTAGACTGTTTATTTGAGATTTTTCTTGTTTCTTGAGATAGGATTGTATTGCTATAAACTTCCCTCTTGGAACTGCTTTTGCTGCATCCCATAGGTTTTGGATCATCGTGTTTTCATTGTCATTTGTCTCTGGGTATTTTTTAATTTCCCCTTTGATTTCTTCAATGATCTCTTGGTTATTTAGTAGCATATGGTTTAGCCTCCATGTGTTTTTGTTTTTTGCGTTTCTTTTTTCCTGTAATTTATTTCTAATCTCATAGTGTTGTTGTCAGAAAAGATGCTTGGTATGATTTCAATTTTCTTAACTTTAACAAGGCTTGATCTGTGACCCAAGATGTGATCTATCCTGGAGAATGTTCCGTATGCACTTGAGAAGAAAGTGTAATCTGCTGTGTTCAGATGGAATGTCCTATAAATATCAATTATATCTATCTAGTCTCTTGTGTAATTTAAAGTTTGTGTTCCCTTATTAATTTTCTGTCTGGATGATATGTCCATTGGTGTAAGTGAGGTGTTAAAGTCCCCCACTATTTTTGTGTTACTGTCAATTTCCTCTTTTATAGCTGTTAGCAGTTGCCTTATGTATTGTGGTGCTCTTATCTTGGGGGCATATACATTTATATTTGTTGTATCTTCTTCTTGAGTTCATCCTTTGATCATTACATAGTGTCCTTCCTTTTCTCGTGTAACAGCCTTTATTTTGCAGTCTATTTTATCTGATAGAAGTATTGCTACTCCAGCTTTCTTTTGATTTCCATTTGCATGGAATAGCTTTTTTCATCCCCTCATTTTCAGCCTGTATGTGTCCCTAGGTCTGAAGTGGGTCTCTTGTAGACAGCATATATATGGGTCTTGTTTTTGTATCCATTCAGCCAGTCTGTGTCTTTTGGTTGGAGCATTTAATCCAGTCACATTTAAGGTAACTATCAATATGTATGTTCCTATTACCATTTTCTTAATTGTTTGGGTTTGTTTTTGTGGGTCCTCTTCTTCTCTTGTGTTTCCCACTTACAGAAGTTTCTCTAGCATTTATTGTAAAGCTGGTTTGGTGGTGCGGAATTCTCTTAGCTTTTGCTTGTTCGTAAAACTTTTGATTTCTCCATCAAATCTGAATGAGATCCTAGCTAGGTAGAGTATTCTGGGTTGTAGGTTCTTCCTTTTCATCACTTTAAATGTATCATGCCACACCCTTCTGGCTTGCAGATCTTCTGCTGAGAAATCAGCTGTTAACCTTATGGGAGTTCCCTTGTATGTTATTTGTCATTTTTCCCTTGTTGCTTTTAACAATTTTTCTTTGTCTTTAATTTTTGTCAATTTGATTACTATGTATCTTGGCGTGTTTCTCCATGGGTTTATCCTGCCTGGCACTCTCTGCACTTCCTGGGCTTGGGTGGCTATTTCCTTTTCCATATTAGGGAATTTTTTGACTATAATCTCTTCAAATATTTTCTCGGGTCCTTTCTCTCTCTCTTCTCCTTCTGGGACCCCTATAATGAGAATGCTGGTGCATTTAATGTTGTCCCAGAGGTCTCTTAGGCTGTCTTCATTTCTTTTCATTCTTTTTTCTTTATTCTGTTCTGTGGCGGTGATTTCCACCATTCTGTCTTCCAGGTAACTTATCCATTCCTCTGCCTCAGTTATTCTGCTATTGATTCCTTCCAGTGTATTTTTCATTTCAGTTATTGTATTGTTCATCTTTGTTTGTTTGTTCTTAAATTTTTCTAGGTCTTTGTTAAATGTTTCTTGCATCTTCTCCATCCTTGCCTCCATTCTTTTTCTGAGGTCCTGGATCATCTTCACTATCATTATTCTGAATTCTTTTTCTGGAAGATTGCTTATCTCCACTTCATTTTGTTGTTTTTCTGGGGTTTTATCTTGTTTCTTCATCTGAGACATAGTCCTCTGCCTTTTCATTTTGTCTATCTTTCTGTGATTTTGGTTTTTGTTCTGAAGGCTGCAGGATTGTGGTTCTTCTGGCTTCTGCTCTCCATTCCACTAGTTCTGATGAAAGACCATGTTCAAAGGACAACTTTATCCTTTCTCATGTGTATCCTGATATGTCTTACAGAGCAAGCTCTTTCACTGAAGCTTATAAAACTGCTTTATCAAAGGATACTACAATTTAAGGCAATATATACAAAGTCAAATACTCTTTGAATAATTATATGTGAATATTTTGACCATTAGTTATTCACCAAATGCTATAAGAAAAATGTTTCATTCATTGTTTAATAAGCATTTACTGAGGATGTTAAATGTATACCAGGTACTGGGCTAGATGCTGGAAACTAATACTTGCTGTAACTTAAAGATTTTAGTGTTACTTCATTTTTTAGTAGACTGAAAGGAGTTTAATTCAAATTAAGTAATTGATTTTACCTGGTTCACTGAAACCATCATATTGCTTTATTCATTCATTCAAACATTTTTGTAAGTTTCCATCATGTCCTGGGAACATAGAAGCTGATTGAGTGGCTTAATGTCTCACAAACTCCAGAATCTAACAAAGGCTCTCCAGTTTAAGTCTGACTTACTAGCTGTTAATGAATTCTTCTAAACTTCAGTGTTCTCATCTTCAAATCAGGCATAGTGATGGCATCTGTTTCATAGTGGTATGTTAAATATTTAATGAAGAAATCCAGTATAATGCCTAGCACATGATACACGTGAGTTATTTAGTTGGATGTAAGACATCATGTCCATAGTCATTTGGAAGAAGAACCCTGGAGTTCAATTTATATATCAGATTTAGAGAGATATATTTCAAGAAGAGGTGTAGCCATTGGAGGCTCATGTACTTAGAGAAACAGAAGTTGAACTGCAGTGGATATAGTGAACTCCACACCATCAGGTCTAATGAGTCTCCAGGGAAACTAAGCAACAGCAGCAGTAGCACTGCACCTTAGATTAATCATTACCACCTCTGCTGCCACAATCACCATCACCAACACCATCATCTCCACCACCTTCACCAATGCCATCACTTTCACCATCGCTACTATCATCACCATCACAACTACTATTATATTCCTACTTCCACTAATCTCCATCATTATCAACACCTGCACCACTCCTCACATTACAATTATTGCTAATATACATCCCAGTGTTCCTCAGAGAATGGCACATCACCACCTGATTCAGAATCCCCTGGGATTCTTATTAGAATGATAGCACACTATTCCTCACCCCAAACTTATTAAATCTAAAACCTGTTCATGGGGGGTGGAATCAAGATGGTGGAGTAGGAGGATGCAGAATTCATGTCTCCTCACAACTAGGGCACATACCAGGCACTGATGGGGGATATCAGACACCTAAGGGGACAGAAGGAATCCCCACGTGACCAGTTAGGATGTCAGGGGTAAAAGGTGGGGAGGAAAAGTGGAGGCAGGATGAGACCAGCATCCCTGAGGGGAGGCTGGGAGAAGGGAGGGGTTTCCATGCTTGGAAGGGACCACTCATGGTGAGGGAATCAGCAGGGATGGGGCGAGAGCTTTAGGGGATCCGGGGATCAGAGGGGAACAAGGCCAGCATCTCCCCCACATGCTCAGGTCCTGGCAAGCCTGCTGGGGACCTGGGCCTGAATCTCTGCCCTCTGGGGCCTCCTCTGGCTGTGTGGGTTCTAAGCCTAAGCCACTCCCCAGGGCCTCTTCCAGTCACGAGGTTCCTGGGCCTGAGCGCCATCCTCCCCACCCTGCTGCCAAGACCTTTTCCAGCCTTTTGTTTGTTTGTCTGCTGTTGTGGTTCAGTTTTGCTTTGTTGTTCTTGTTTCATTATTTTTATTTTTTTTAGTATATTTTTTATTTTTCTAATTTTATTTTATTTTTTATTCTTTGTTATTGTTCTGCTCTTCTTTGTTTGTTGCCATTTTTTTTTTTTTGGCTACACCACGTGGCTTGTGTGGTATTGGTTCCCAGACTAGGGGTTGGGCCTGAGCTCCTGTGGTGGGAGTGCCAAGTCCAAACTGCTGGACCAACAGAGAACCTCAGACCTCAGGGAATATTAATCAGTGTGAGCTCTCCTGGAGGTCCTCATTTTGGAACCAAGACCTGGTTTCACCCAACTGCCTGCAAACTCCAGTGTTGGACACCTCAGGCAAAACAACCAGCAGGACAAGAACACAGCTCCACCCATCCAAAAAAATGAGACAGCAAAAAATATGTTACAGACGAAGCAGCAAGGTAAAAACCTACAAGACCAAATAAATGAAGAGGAAACAGACAACCTATCTGGAAAATAATTCAAAGTAATGATAGTAAAGATGATCCAAAATCTCAGAAATAGAATGGAGACACGGATCAAGAAAATGCAAGAAATGTTTAACAAGGACCTAGAAGAATTAAAGAACAAACAGTGATGAACATCACAATAACTGAAATGAAAAATACACTAGAAGGAATCAATAGCAGAATAACTGAAGCAAAAGAATGAATAAGTGAGCTGGAAATAGAATGGTGGAAATAACTGTCAAGGAGCAGAATAAAAATAAAAGAATGAAAAGAAATGTGGACAGCCTCAGAGACCTCTGGGACAACATTAAACACAACAGCATTCGAATTATTAGGGTCCCAGAAGAGGAAGAGAAACAGAAAGGTCTGAGAAATTATTTGAAGAAATTATAGTCAAAAACTTCCCTAAAATGGGAAAGGAAATAGTCACCTAAGTCCAGGAAGCACAGAGAGTCCCATACAGGATAAACCCAAGGAGAACCACTCCAAGACAGATATTAATCAAACTAACAAAAATTAAATTCAAAGAAAAAATATTAAAAGCAACAAGGGAAAAACAACAAATAACATACAAGGGAATCCCCATAAGGTTATCAGCTAATTTTTCAGCAGAAACTCTGCAGGCCAGAAGGGAGTGACAGGATATAGTTAAAGTGATGAAAGAGAAAAACCTACAACCAAGATTCCTCTACCCAGCAAGGATCTCATTCAGATTCGATGGAGAAATCAAAAGCTTTACAGACAAGAATAAGTTAAAAGAATTCAGTACCACCAAATCAGCTTTACAACAAATGCTAAAGGAACTTCTCTAGGCAGGAAATACAAGAGAAGAAAAACAGAGCTGGAGGAATCAGGGTCCCTGACTTCAGACAATAGTACAAAGCTATAGTAATCAAGACAGTATGGTACTGGCACAAAAATAGAAATATAGATCAATGGAACAGGATAGAAAGCCCAGAGATAAACCCATGCACCTATGGCCACCTAACCTATGACAAAGGAGGCAAGAATATGCAATGGAGATAAGACAGTCTCTTCAATAAGTGGTGCTGGGAAAACTGGACAACTACATTTAATAGAATGAAATTAGAACACTACCTAACACCATACACAAAAATAAACTCAAAATGGATTAAAGACCTAAATGTAATAAACTCAAAATGGATTAAAGACACTATAAAACTCTTAGAGGAAGACATAAGAAAAACATTCTTTGACATAAATCACAGCAAAATCTCTTTTGATCCACCTCCTAAAGTAATGAAAATAAAAACAAAAATAAACAAATGGGACCTAATGAAACTTAAAATCTTCTGTACAGCAAAGGAAACCATAAACAAGATGAAAAGACAACCCGCAAAATGGGAGACAATACTTGCAAACAAAGCAAGTGACGCAAGATTAATCTCCAAAATTACAAACAGCTCATGCAGCTCAATATCAAAAAAACAAACAACCCAATCAAAAAATGGGCAGAAGACCTAAATAGATATTTCTACAAAGAAGACATACAGATGTCCAAGAAGCACATGAAATGGTGCTCAACATCAGTAACTGTTGGAGAAATACAAATCAAAACTACAAAGAGGTATCACCCCACACTGGTCAGAATGGCCATCATCAAAAAACTACAAACAATAAATGCTGGAGAGGGTGTGGAGAAAAGGGAACCCTCTTGCACTGTTGGTGGGAATGCAAATTGATACAGCCACTGTGGAGAACAGTATGGAGTTTCCTTAAAAAACTAAAAATAGAACTGTCATATGACCCAGCAATCCCACAACTGGGCATATACCCTGAGAAAACCATAATTCAAAAAGACACATGTACCCCAATTTTCATCACAGCACTATTTACAATAGCCAGGACATGGAAGCAACCTAAATGTCCAAAGACAGATGAATGGATAAAGAAGATGTGGTACATATATGCAATGGAATATTACTCAGGCATAAAAAGGAATGAAATTGGGTCATTTCTAGAAAAATGGATGGACTTAGAGTCTGTCATACAGAGTGAAGTAAGTCAGAAAGAGAAAAACAAATATCATATCTTAATGCATATATGTGGAATCTAGAAAAATGGTACAGATTAACCTATTTGCAGGGCAGGAATAGAGACACAGATGTAGAGAACAGACATGTGAACACTGGTGGGGAAGGGGAGGGTGGGATGAACTGGGAGATTAGGATTGACATATGTACACTACCATGGGTAAGACAGATAGCTAGTGGGAACCTGCTCTACAACACAGGGGGCTCAACTCGATGCTCTGTGATGACCTAGATGAATGGGATTGGGGTGAGGTGGGAGGGAGGTCCAAGAGGGAGGGGACATATGTATATATATAGCTGATTCACTTCATTGTACAGCAGAAACTAACACAACATTATAAAGCAATTATACTCTAATAAAAAAATAAAAATTTAAAACCTGTGAATATTCTCTGGAAAATTGACTTTAACCAAGCTCCCAGGTGATTTGTAGGGAGCTAGAATAGGAATATCACTAAACCTGGGGACATGGGTCTCCATGTAACCCAGGTACCTTGTCTATAAACTAGGATTCCTTAAGTTTCTGTTAAGTCCCTATTGGGTGTTTACTAAACATTAGGACCTGTGGGGTGTTAAAAGGAGAGTTCATAGACATCAATGTATGATGAAAATTAGGGCAAAACTAAATGTATGAATAAAAGCGAAATTGTATCCAGACTAAGTGCTTATGCATTCTAGGAAGTTATATCTGAAGTTTATCTCTCTGACCCTGAGGTCCCTCACCTGTAAACTAAGGAAATACCCAAAGTTAAATGGTTGCTAATGGCAGAGCTGGGACTAGAAACCATGTCTTCTGACTCTCAGACTGGTTTGGTTGGTTTTCCAAGGAGCTGGTCCAGGAGAAGGGAGGCAGAGGGAGATAGCAGCAAAAGCAGACTGATTTGGGCCCAGCTGTGACTCAGCTCATGGACAAGATATAGTGTGTAACATTATGGGACATAATGATGTGTAGCCAGGGACCAGACCTGGATAGAAAAATATGAGAGGAGAAATTTTCTTTGGACACTTTGATTTTTCTTGTCCATTTCTGCTTTTCTTTTTAATTCAGCCTCCCGTTAAGTCTCTCCCCTCTTCTATCTAGTGCCCATAGGCTACTTGCATCAGGGTCCACTCTCCCATCTAAATCTGCTGGTACATTTCCTTCATGATCTTCTCTCTCCCACCTGTCAAATCTCTGCTACTACCCTTCCCTGGACCTCTCCACTCCAGCCACACTGAACTCCTTGCCATATTCTCAGGGCCTTGACTCTCCCTGGTCCTTCTGCCCAAATTGCTGCCTGTTTCTCTCCCTCACTGACTTTCAGTCTTTGTTCCTATGCCAGCTTATTAAAAAGCTCTTTCCTGATAGCCCTGTGTAAAAGAGGTCATGCCTGACTCTATCCCTCACTATCCCTCTACCCTGCCTTATTTTTCACTATCTGACACATCATCTAAATATTTGGTCACTTGTTTCTCTTTCTTCTCACCAAAAAAAATTTTTGTCTGTTTTGTTCAAACAGTTCCTGGCACATAGTAGGCATTCAATGGATATCCAGACAAAGGAATCACTCGTGAATAAACAAATGCTCTCTCACTCTGTCGGAAGGCTAAGTTTTGCTAACATAGGTTAATACCTGTTAATACCTTACTCTTTTCCAGATTATACATTTACATTTGATAAGGACTTTCAGGAGAAAATGTTCTAGTTCAAAGAATTGCACCAATGGCAGATATTGCAACATCTGTGTCCATCCAATGAAGTTGACATTTTGAAGCACATGCTCAAGCCACCCTATAATTACCCTGCAATCACCATTCATCACTGTAAACTCAGCACCCTGTGTAGGGCCTGGCACATGGGAGTTGTTCCGTAATTGCCTGCTGAACTTGGCTGCGTGGGAGGCTCTATTTTGCCCACATGGAAGGCCTGCTCTGTGACTAATAATTCAATCATCACTTCCATGAAGCTTTCTAATTGATTACTGCTACCCCTTTTGCTTACAAAACTGTAACCTCATAGTCAGCCTGACAGCCAGGCACAAATTTAGGTCTCGCTTCTCTTTTTGCTGATGACTTTATGATCTGTTATGGCAAGTTTTGCTACATGTCACTTACAGGCAACATAAGGTGGTGACACAAAGAAGCCAGGCTTTCTTTAGAGAGCAAATAATTGCCTAAGTTCATGGGTATAATTAAGATCTCAATTATAATTGAGATCCAGTTGTATGTTTTGCTTCAGGCTTTCCTAGTAAGCCATTTCCCTAAGTGGGAAGGAAACAGTTGTGCCAAGCAATTGTACCTTAACCCATCTTACAGCTCAAGGATTTAGTTTTTAATCAGTGCTAAATTTATCATATCTTGCCTGGATTTGCAATAGAACAGCAGCCAAGCAAACTGTGAAGGAACAGAGAGCATCAATGTTCAGCTAAAACGAGCAAGGAAATCCTTCCTAATCAAAGCCAGCAGTCACTGTCAAAATGAGCACACCCTGACTAGTTGCTGCTAACAAATGGAATTCTGCACGCCCAAAGCTTCCGCAGAACACCCTGGACACATGTCCATGAGCAATTTTTCATCTGTAGTAAAGAATTTCCATTCTCTAGACAAAGATACCAAGATAGAGAGTCCATTTTTAAATGTATCTTAAGTCATGGGAATGGATAACTCCTACTGCTTTTAAGTTTTACCCACTAGAAAGACTTGTTTTCAAGCTCTTATTCATTTTACCATTTATCTCATTTAAATAATATAATTTAATGACTTCTGATTTAACAGTATCTATCTTTATTCTACTCAGGGTTGAGTTTTTCAAATTTAGCTAAAATATAGTTATCACTTGCTTGGTGAAGAACTCTGCTGACCCTATTTAAAATTTTAAGCGCCACCCCCCCCCCCCAATATTCTTTATGATTTCCATTTTATTGCCCTTCAGAGCACTTATCACTGTCTAACATACTATTTCTTATGTACTTATTTTATTTACTTTCTAAATTCTTCTTACCCACTCCCCTCAACTAAATTGTCAACTCCACCAGGTGGAGAATTTTGTTTGTTTTCTTTACTTAGAGTATTCCTGACCTAGAGAAGATGCTCAATAAATATTTGTTCAATGAATGAATCAATGAATAAAGGTTAAGAATGTTGGCTTCAGAGTCAGGCTACCCAAAGTTAAATGCCGGCTCTATCACCTGAGGAAGATGTTTAAACATTTTAAGCCTCAGAAGAGGAAACTCTTCTGCAGAACAGGGATGATAATAATAATACTAATACTGCAACTAATAATAATAATAAATCTCATGGTGTCATGAATAGCAAAGGAAAGATGCATGTAAAAAGTGAAAAACATTGTGTACAGAGAGAATATCCCTGGT
This sequence comes from Balaenoptera musculus, assembly GCF_009873245.2. Taxonomy (NCBI): domain Eukaryota; kingdom Metazoa; phylum Chordata; class Mammalia; order Artiodactyla; family Balaenopteridae; genus Balaenoptera; species Balaenoptera musculus. The sequence goes on from NC_045785.1 coordinate 155,997,658, forward strand.
AGAGGTAGATGCTATTGCTTGCTTTTGTGCTGCACTGAATATCCCCAAAGCCCTCAAGAGCCAAGGGGACATGACTGGAGGCCTTGGGGGTTGGGGATTTAGGCTCCACTCACAAATCCCTTCAACCAAAATAGCATCTCTGCTTTGTTAAAATTTTTTTCTTTTTAATTTTTTACTATTACAGGTAAGATTTCATCTAGGAAAAAAAAAAGTGTATTCTACACTTTTAGTTTGAAATTCATCACCATCAGTAGTTAGAAAAGAAACATTTCACTTTCATTCTTCTGGGATTGAGCATTTGTGCTTTATATTACAGCTTTGCATCTGTCTAGTGGACGCTGTTGTTCATCCCAGTCTAGGAGAGAGAAAGGGACTGGAAAGGTAGATAGCATGGAGAAAGAAAAAGAGAAAAAATAGAGCCAAGTTATATTGCTTGCCAAGTACAATACCTGGCACATAGCAAGTGCTCAGGAAACAGCAGTTCCCATCTCTTTCATTGTGGATACATAAGGTAGCCACAAACCCACATCCAAAAGAGCAGCAAACTAGCTTACTCTAGGTTTCAATGCCCATGATGTGAGGATTACCTGTCATTTGGGATCATACATAGCACAAATCCTATGCATAGTAGGAGCTAGGAGGGCACTTGTGATGTCTTGAGAAGATTTTAGAAACTTAGCCCTGATCTTTGTTTCCACTTTTTTTTTCTGTATTAACCAGAGAAACTGGAGTTTGTCTGCAGGCCCCACAGCAAAAGCCAGCTTAGCCAGTGTCCCAGGAAGAGCCACCTGCCAGCATACTCAACCAGCACTGGGCTGGACGTAAGGGAACACTCCTGGAGTTCTTTCCTGAATAAATGCTCCCAGAACAAAGAAAAGGTCAAGAGTGTATATTTGCTGCAGAAAGCCCCTCTCCTGGAATCAGCAGCCATGGCCATTAGTGCATTTCTGTGGCTGCACTCAATCACCTTAGGAAATGATATTGCCAGACTCTCAGGCTGAACCCTCTCCTTCTTTGCTTCCTCACTGCCATATTTCGAGGTTCTAGTGAAAGGTCTCTCGGCCAATAAAAGACAAGGAGGCAGTGAGGAATTGGCATGGGGCCAGCACATGAAGACAGGACTTGAAGAGACTAACCTGGGGAAAGAAAAACAGTGGGCTTTGGAAAACGAGTCCTATGTGTTATTGACAAAGAATGGAGTTCGGGAAATAACTCAGGACTCCTTCAAGCCACTGGGCCTGACTCAGGATTGGCTTAGAAAGAGAGTGACACTGAGAGTACAGAAGAGAGCAGAAGGATGGGAGAGAAAGGAGGAGGGAGAGCCGTGTGATCTCTTGGACCAGGTATGGTTAGAAATGACAAGGCAGACCCTGAGTTTCAAAACTCAAATCATAGGTTTTTACTTTCTTCAAGGTCTCTTTCAGATGTGAATCTCTACCCCCAACCTGGCCTGAATTATCTTGACTTCACCCTCAGGGTTCACTTTGAACACTGTTCAGTCCATCTGTATCCACTGACCCACATCATGAACGCCACCAACACGGTCTCCACACCTGGTCTTATAGCAGTGCTTACCTGGGCTGGACTAGCAGGCAAAGCTCCTGGTTCTGACGCTTGCGGGCAGCCCACCCCTTGCTCTGGCCTCCGGTGCCCCCAACTACTTCAGTAAGAATGTATTGCGGTCAGTAGTTCAAACCTCGTGTTAGGTACTACAGATACAACCATGAATCAGGCTCTGACCATATGTCATAGAAGTTTTAGTCTAGTGCAATGTTTTTTAAAACCTTTATTAACCCCAATTAACAAAAAGATACAATTTTATATCATTACTCAATACACATACACATATGTATTTAGGTATGTGTATGAAAATAATCACAATTTCACAAGACAATACTAACTAACGAGCCATAAAATGAATACTGTTATTTTCTATTCTAGTCTACTCATTTTTTCAATACCAGTAACAACCCACTAAGTTGATCCTATGACCTGCAGTTTAATACCCCCTAGATTAGTGGAGGATACAGACAAGAAAACAGATTATTATAATGCAGTTTTGGAGGTGTTATTATAAGGTCACAGCTGGGGTACCACTGGAGCACAAAGGAAAAGTAGTAGCCTGAAGACAATGCCAGTAATATGCTTAATGGCAGTCTGGACTGCAGAATCTGTGCTCTGAACCACTGTGCTCCACTGCCTCCCAGGGGCTCCAGGAAGGTGACAGCAGGTGTGACTTTTACATGGCTAGGGATGAAAGGAGTTGGATCATCAAAGAGGAGAATGATTGGAGGAACAGGGAAAAGTCTTGCTGGCTGAGGTGGCAACATATGGAATAGTCAAAGTCCTGAAAGCTAGCCTTGTGTGAGAAGGCAGACAGTTGGGTGTAAGTAGAACACAGAATGCTGAGAGGGAAGAGCTTCTTTCTGAGAGCCTTGGGAGAACCTGCAAAGGGTTTTAACTAGATCAGGTTTATGTTTTAGGAAAATCTCTTTAGGTGCTGAGTATAAGACAAAATATGTTCCATGGCCACAACAATTTGGAGCAGATACTTTCAGACCAAAATGCTCACAATTTACTCTGTGGTAGGTTTTTAATGTGGTTTTTAATAGTAGGGGAGAGAAAAAGGAATTAAAAGTCTAAGATGCAATGGTAATTTGTCAAGTTTCTCTTCCCAGACTTCTACTCTTACTTAAGTTCCTAAAATAGAATGAATTTCACACTAGAATTCCTCTCAGAATCCACTGGAGAAAGTTGAGGGCAGACAGACACTCACTGTGAAGAGGTCACCTGGCAAAGTAACAGTAGGAAGGGATCGTATAGGAGGGCATTTTTGTCCTAAATTTGTCCCTTTGAATTTGTGCTGTTCAATATAGTAGTCACAAGATCTTTGTGGCCCTTTATATTTAAATTTAAGTTAATATGAGTTAAATTTGAAAAATTTAGTTCCTCAATCATAAGTCACATTTCAAGAACTCATTAACCATATGTGGCTGAGGGTTACTGTAGTGGACATTTCCATCACCACAAAGCGTTCTATTGGACAATGCTGCTTTAGAGAGTCTCATTCAGTCATATGTTAAATCATTCTTCTTGTCTCACTACTTGTGTATTCAGAGACAAATCTGTAAGTATAGAACCATCCTTGGAGAACCAGGATGTTCTGCTTTACTCCAAATTGTTTCCAGTTATTTCTAGCGACCTTTTGTTTGAACCCAGGCCATAGAATGGACTCTCTCAAGGCTCATTCATTCTCAGTCTTTTCCTCTCACTCTTGTTCTCAACCTCCCTCTCTCTCTCACACACGCACACACGGAAATATGCACAAACACACAAAACAATCTTTTAACTTGAGAACATTTTCCTGTGGGGGGAAAAACATATTTAGTAATAAGCCAGGTCATATCTAGTAGGATTTGGGCATCTCTTCCCTTCCCCAACAATTAGTACAGAAAAAATCAGGTTACCATGAGAATTCAGGGCAACCTTGATCAACTGGACTTTCATAGAATAAATATTAGGAAGAATAATCATTAGGAAGATATGTTACAGAGGGGTAACATCCCACAAGGAGCCAGGAGGAACGGAATGCTGCTTCTAATTACATTTTCCATAACTGTAATTGGCAGTTTTTCCTCAAAGCTTGATCAGAGGACAGTCTTACTTAGGTCAGCAGGGAAGGCCCATGAGCTTTCAAAGGGCCTCCCCAAAACAGGCTGCATCCAGCAAACTCATGGGACTCCCACCCACCATGTACACTGCCCCTGCCCCTCACCTTGCCTCCTCATCTGCACCTGGACATGCTGGCCTGGAGTTCCAGTGGATTCCATTTACTGTCCTCATGTTACAGATGAGGGAATTATAGAAGAGGAACTGTTTGTTAAAGCTGCATGTTGGATAATTCCAAGTCAGGGCCCAGAACCTGGTTCTCCCAATACCTAGCATGGAGCTTTTCCCAGTGGATTTCAGAATATTTCATATTTAGTAAAACTCTATAAAATTATTAATTTTGGAAGAACTATTTCTTTTCTTCAGAGTCAAAAGAGAATGAGTTAAGTGTAATGTGAAAAATATGCATGTGAAAAAAATACACATGTGGTCACAATTAACACATAATTCTGCCATGCACTGAAGATTTTAAAAAGAAATTGTACCTAGGTAAGGCTTCTTACCATGTTTTATGGCGTCTTTGACAAACTGGTCATGTAAATGGAGATTAAGGCCATTCTTATCTTTGTGACCATGTAGTGGAATTTATACTCAGACAAACTGGGTTGAAGTCCAAGCCTGTCCATTTTATAGCTGGAGGCCTTGGAGCAAAACATATTCTAGAAAAAGGTGGTGTGGTGTAAAAGTACTTATGGGCAAATTTATATTAAATAATGTATGCCCAGAAAGTGAGCAATATAGATTAGTTGTTTTCCTCACTTTGACCTCATCATTAGTATCTTCAATGAGTGATCAAGTGTGAAAGCATATCTATTCTGCATTTAAAACCTTCACAATCCTTGACATGGGTCTTGGCAATGATTTCTTCTTCTTTTTTTTTTTTTTTTTTGGATATGATACCTAAAGCACAAGACAACAAAAGCAAAAATAAGCAAGTGAGACTACATCAAACTGAAAAGCTTCTGCACAACAAAGCAATCAATGAATGAAGTCAACCTACTCAATGGGAAAAAATATTTGCAAACTATATATCTAATAAGGGTTAATATCAAAAGTATATAAAGAACTCCTACAACTCAACAGCAAAGCCCCAAATAATCCAGTTAAAATGGGCAAAAGAACTGAATAGACATTTTTCCAAAGAAGATGCACAAAAAGCCAGTAAGTACATGAAAAGATGTTCAACATCACTAGTTGTTAGGGAAATGCAAATCAAAACCACAATGAGATATCACCTCATACCTGTTAGGATCACCATCATTAAGAAGATAAGAGATAACAAATGCTGGTGAGGATGTGGAGAAAAAGGAACACTTGTGAACTGTTGGTGGGATTGTACACTGGTACAGACACTGTGAAAACAATATGGAGGATCCTTTAAACATTCAAAATAGAACTACAATATGATCCAGCAATTCCACTTCTGGGAATATATCCAAAGGAAATAAAAACATTAACTAAAAAAGATATCTGCAGCTGTGTGTTCATGGCAACATTATTTACAATAGCCAGGACATGGAAACAACCTAAGTGTCCATCAATGGATGAATGGATAAAGAAGCTGTGGTGTATATATACAATGGAATATTATTCGGCCATAGAAAACTAGGAAATCCTGCTATTTGTGACAACATCAATGGACCTCGAAGGCACTATGCTAAGTAAAATAAGTTAGAGAAAGACAAATACTGTATGAGCTCACTTATATGTGGAATCTTAAAAACAAAAAGCAAATAAACAAAAAACATAGAAAAAGAGATGAGATTTGTGGTTACCAAAGGCAGGAGTGGGGGTGGGAGGATTGGAGAAAGGTGGTCAAGAGGTACAAATTTCTAGTTAGAAGATAAATTAGTACCAGGAATGTAATGTACAATATGATGACTATAATTAACACTACTGTATGATACGTATGAACTTTAAGAGAGTAGATCCTGATAGTTCTCATCACAAGGACGATTTATTTTCTTTTCTTGCTTTCTCTTTTTGATGCATCTATGTGTGATGGTGGATGCTAACCAGACTTATTGCGGTCATCATTTTACAAAACATGTAAGTCAAACCATTATGCTTATGCTTTAAATTTATGCAGTGATGAATGTCAATTATATATCAGTAGAACTGGAAAAAAAAATGTTAGACAAAAAACAAAAAGATTCAGGATAGCATCCTTAATATACTAGGAGCTGTGCTATTATAAACAATAAATTAAAAGCCCAACTGGTCTCTCATTCCTTCCACATGGCTTTTTCATACATTTATGAGAGTTTTTCACCTTGCTGATGGCACTGATTTATCTTACTGTCTTGCTGTTCTTATAATAATTAGAAGCATCAAATATGTTGTGTACTTTGCAAGAGAATGAAATGTTTACAACCTTTATGTTGTGACTATGATTCTTAAATGCATATGCAATAGGAACCCCTGAATCTCCTTCACGTTAAGTCCCTTGGCAGGCATGGCAGGCATAACTTCTTTTCTCCTAGAAAATGGTATCAGGGCCATCTAACTGGGTTACATGAATTGCATGCCGATGGCTCTGGATGTTTTATGGTCCTCTGTTAAATAGAAGGAGAACCCACTTCTGCCAGCCTTAATGACAGCACCAGATTGCTGTTGCTCCTAAAATAAAGAAATAAAACAAAATGAAATCTTCTGGTCTTAAAGGGCATGACTCTGAGGAGAACAAACATCTTGGTTTTTTTTCAATGCACATTTAAAGTGACAGTGACCACTTTAACCTACAACCACTGCAGATTGCATCTTATTGTGTTTAATATTCTGGTTTCTCATTACAATCTCCTTACTCTGCTCAAATGTTTCCATTTATTGTGCAAGCTTTTATCTCCAAAGCATATAGAGTTTTCTGTCACTTCTGAGACATGAAAATGATTTTTGCTTCTTTCCTTTGCAGTTACTTTTTAAAGTAAACGAATAAAACCAATGCATTATTCATCTTCTGGATGGATAGATGGGGGCCAAAGAGCACGCTGGTGCCTGTGGCTTCAGCCTGCCCCTGAAAAGAATGGAAAGGAGGGAGGAAATCCAAAGCTCCCCCATCTCTTCTAGTCCCCCACCACACACACACCAGAACTAACTGCAGCAAGGCCTTCATCCAAGTTTTCCAGAGACTTCTACCCTCCAGACTTCTTTTGAATATGGAAAGTTACACCAACAAAAGTAATGGCTGTTGTTAAATTGCTTCTAGGTAGCTTTTTTCAGAACTTTAGAGTTCACTGCTGATGTCAGCAAGTAGATTAGACATTTCTTACTCATTAAAATCTTCAGGAAGCCTGGCATACTGTTAAAGGAGCGATATTTAATACAACAGTCTTCAGGCTCTTCTGTGCCCATCTGTTTATGATCTTCAGACACATAGATCTAAAGCAAGTTTCATTTCACTGTGGCCTGAAGTTTTCCCCTGACTCTCCACAATTTAAATCCCTAACTAAGGAAGAAAATCAATCACATCAGTTTTATCAGTGCTGACTTTGTTTAAACATAAGGTGCTCATTGTTCTGCAAAAACATCGTGGTCAGAGGGTCAAAGAGGCCAAGCTTCTGAAAAGCAAGAAGAGTCACCTCAGTGCTTGCCTTGTCCACCAAGAACCCATGGTCCTCTCAAATGGTTTATTCAGAACCTCAACACAGATGGTCCCAGACTTATGATGGTTTGACTTACCATTTTTTGACTTTATATTGGTGCAAAAGTGATACACATTCAGTAGAAATCGTACTTCAAATTTTGAATTTTTATCTTTTCCTGAGTGGGAGCTATGTCCTATAATCCTCTCTCCCAGTCAGCCATGTGATCACAGGGGTAAACAACTGATACACTTAAAACCATTCTGTACCCACACAACCATTCTATTTTTCACTTTCACTACAGTATTCAATAAATTATATGAGATAGTCAACACTTTACTATAAAATAGGCTCTGTGTTAGATGATTTTGCCCAACTGGAGGCTAATGTAAGTGTTCTGAGCACATTTAAGGAATGGCTAGGCTAAGCCATGATGTTCAGTAGGTTAGGTGTATTAAATGCATTTTTGACATGATATTTTGTAACTTAGGATGGGTTTATCAGGTTGTAACCGCATCATAGGTTGAGGAAGATCAGTGTATGAGACGCGTTATGGTGGAATTGCTCCAGTGGGGAGGACTGGGTGTTGGCAGAGGGAGGTGAGGGAGACAGTCATACCTCTACCTTGAGTAAACATGAAACTTTCAGGTGCTCAGTGAGGAATCAGTCACTACACTGGTCAGAAACTATAACGGTCTGGGATTATCAATCATTCCTTCCTTTAATTTTTTTAAGCACTGGAACTCTTTCTCCAGAAAATTTATGTAGCTTATTTTTTCAGCACTTGATCCACATTCTAGCATCGGTGACTACTGAGAGAGTTCCAATCTGTCTCTGGTTTGCTTTACTATGCTCATTCTTCAGCCCAGTTTTAGTTTTACTCCTCGATGACTTTTTCCTAAAAAACCCAGGAAAAGATTAGGAGGCACTGTGGGATGGAGGCATTCTTGAACAGTGTTTCCCATTGAGGAGCCCTAGGAACACAGATTTGGGCCTAGAAACCTGCTGATCCTACAGCACAGAGCAGGAGAGAAGGATGGCCTTGTTCAAACAGGCCTGGGGCATCAAGGAGCATTTTAGTAGAGAGGTAGTGAAGGAGGAGGCGGAGGGGGAGAAATTGCGTGTTGCTCTCAACCAGAGTTGCCAGGTTTAGCAAAAAGAAAGCAAGGAGGTAAGGAAGGAAGGAAGGAAGGAAGGAAGGAAGGAAGGAAGGGGGAGAGGAAGGAAAAAGAAAAGAATAAAAAGGAAATAAAAAGAAAAGAAAAGGACACTGTTGGACACACTTATACTAAAAAATTGTTCATTATTTATCTGAAATTCAAATTTAGCTGGGCACCCTTATTTGACCTGGCACCCATATCCCTAACTTCCCCTTGTCTCTGCCCTCCCACTGGAGCAGCTCCACAATTATCCATTTCCTAAATTGAGGTTCTACATAAAATTGCTTTAAAAGGGGGGTCTGAGGGTTTAAAAATATTTAAATGTGGGAATAGATGAAAATTACCACTACACTCCAACAAATAAGTTTATCTGGGTATTTAGGAAAAGAAAAGTGTGCACATATGCTATAACTTCATGGTAAGAAATTTTATATTTTATTTTATTATAATTTGACACAGTCTAAGAAAAGCTGCCTGTGGTAGACTTCAGCCTTTTCTGTAACCATGCCTGTTGCCCTGTGTTTTCACAGTTCCTCCCACTAGTGGCAGAATGTACTTCCCTGCCCATGACTTGGGTTTGGCAGCATGTCTGCTTTGGGCAGTGGGATATAACCTGATGTACTAGCATGATTAGGCTTGTGCTCTTGCCCTCTGTCATCACCACCAGAAGAACATGCCTCAAGGGTTAGTCCACCTGTCCTAGAAAAATGAGATGCTTGGAGCAGATCTAAATTGAACCCATGGCCTTGAGTCAAGCCCAGCTGAGCCCAGACAAGTTGATTCATATATTCATGAGCTAGAAATAGGTACTTTGTGTTGTATTTTGGGGTGGTTTGTTATGAAACATTACTGTGTCAAAAACTGACCTATACATTCCACCTCATCACTCTCAGGGTATCGATCAAGGCTGCCAGTTCCTTTAGGAGCCGAGATTTACAATAGCATGCATGACAGAGATTTTCTATTTAGGTAAGAAATTTTTGAGCAGAAATTTTAGGAGCGATGAATAATAAAATTTCCAAAGATTCACAGAGAAGCCACCTACTAAAGGAAAATTACCATCCAGATTGCTAATAAGATTATCACTAATCTGCTCAGTTTAAAAACTAAATGTTCTTTCCAAGATTTTAAAAAAGTATTTCAAGGATGGAAATGAGGACTAGTCACCATGAGAAATTATAAAACTGAACAGCTGTGCAGGCAATGCCTTTATTAGAGTAAACATTTAAGCAGGCAGAAGTTGGTGATTGTTATTCCCCCTTCAACGTATTTTAGATTCAGGAGGTATGTTTTATTAAACTTGTTATTTGCAGGAGAAATACAATGTGTAGCCGATGGGAAAGTTGAAGAATCATTTTTCATTTTAGTCAGTGGTGTTCTCCAGAGATGCCTGCCACAAAACCTCCTCCCTTTAGCCCCTCCTTGAAAAATATGTCAAAACCCCTTTTCAATTTCTATGCTATTTGCCTCCTACAATAACACTTCTCAATGTGATAAAGCCAAATATTAGTACTAATATTTCTAAGTGCTGTTAGAGGGATTGGACCTCTTCAAAAATCACACTGTCAACTGCATTATGAAATTTTCCCACATTTGGAAACCAAAATGAATTCTTCAAGGAAGCCCTTGTGCCAAAGATTCCACTGGGAATGACATGAAGTGGCCACTGTAAATGAGGAAACTTGATCATTTTTAAACATGAACTGCAAAACTGTGAAAGAACATCAAGTTTACATTAAGCAAAACTACAGTGTGTTTCCAAAACTACAATGTGGTTTTCAGGAGTTAGTGTGCACAGGAGCTTAAAATCTTATTTAAACATGATACCACTCACCCTAATCTATAGTGTCAAGTAAGGAATGGTAGATTATTGAACTAGAATCATGTTTCTCAAACATTTTTACTAAAAATATTCTTTTAGACAGAGAGAAAAGGATTTCCATTGGTCTGATCTCAGTTTATACTGACGTGATTGACTGCAAGTTAGGTGTTTTATTGTCAAAATTCATAATTTTTGCATTCTATTTCATAATATATCCATGTAGTTTAACATAAAAATAACATTTTCAATTACCATCAGGGAAAATAAACAAATTTCTTCAAGGCTCCTTGGTTAAATAATGAAAGATATTGTGGTAGTGGATCTATCAAACTTGGAAAATTGGGCTGCATTCAAGAGCCCTAAATCTGCATAATGGTTAAAACATCTCTGACTTGGTATCACAGATTCTGAGAATTCACAATCACATAAATATCAAGATCAAATAGTTCCTTTTCTCCTTTAAAAATCCCTCTGGAATGAAGAGGTAATGACAACAGTTTGGGTCCAATTGGCCGCGAGCCACTCTTTCACCTACTCTACTTGAAAGCCCCACAGTTCATGGATTCAAGCTAAGGAGATTATTCCTTCCAGTGCATATCTCCCTGGGACTTTAAAGGTGAAGCCCTGACTTTAGGAGTTGCATGGTGGTGTAAGAGTGAAGCTGGTGATAATTGTGGGTTCTTTTGGTGTTGATAGTTCTCACTTCTAGGGAGCCTTCTCCTTGAACTAACCAGAGATGACACACACTCACAAATTAGGCTTGGCCTTGAGTCCTTCCCAAAAATGCATTACCCTTAAGGAAATACGGGGGATATTGGGGGGGATTGGACAAAGACTTGAGGAAATAAAAAGATGTGTCCATAGAAAATTCCAAGTTAAAAGTCTAGACAATCTATTTAAACCAAGGAGAAGGATGGAAATCAAAGGACATGAGAATATGCCAATATTTAACAGTTGGAAGATATAGATGCCAATTTTTTTTCCTCATCCAATTATTATGAACTATAATTCACATACCATAAAAGTGGGTGTGAGGTGTACTTCATTGTGGTTTTTATTTGCGTTTCCCTAAAGACTAATAACGTTGAAACTTTTTATATGCTTACTGGTTATTTATATATCTTCCTTGGAGAAATGTCTATTCAAATCCTTTGTCCTTTTAAAAATTTGATTATTTGTCTTTTTATCACTGAGTTGTAAGTGCTCTTTATATACTATGGATAGTAAATCCTTATCAGATTTGATTTTCAAGTATTTTCTCCCATTCTGTGCATTGTCTTTGCACATTATCAGTGGTGTCCTTTGTAGTACAAAAGTTTTATATTTTGATGAAGTCCAATTTATCTATTTTTTCCTTTGGTTGCTTACGCCTTTGGTGTCATGGCTAAGAAGTAATTGCCCAATCCAAGGGATCAAAGATTTACACACATCTTTTCTTCTAAGATTTATACAGTTTTAGTTTTTACATTTAGATTTTTGATTCATTTTGAGTTAGTTTTTTTGTATGGTGTGAAGAAGTCCAAATTCATTCTTTTATATTTGGAGATGCAATAGTTCCAGTACCATTTGTTGAAAAAACTATTGTTTCCACAATTGTCTTGGTACATTGCTGAAGACCAATTAACCATGGATATATGGGTTTATTTCTGAACTCTCAATTCTGTTCCACTGAGCTGCATGTCTGTCCTTATACCGGTAGCAACAGCCTTGATTACTATAATTTTGTAGTAAATTATGGTATCAGGAAGTGTGAGTCCTCCAGCTTTGTTCTTATTTTCCAAGATTACTTTGGTTATTTTGGATCATTTGCATTTCATATGACTTTTAGGATCAGCTTGTCAATTTCTGCAAAGAAAGAAAAACAGGATTTTGAGAGTCAAAATTTGGGGAATAGCGCCATCTTAACAATATTAAATCTTCCAATACATAAACACAATAAATAAATAAATGTCCTTCCATTTATTTCGGTATTTTCTTTCAATGATGTTTTACACTTTTCAGTGTTCAAATATTTCACTTATTTTCTTGAATTTATTCCTATGTATTTTATTAGTTTGATACTATTGTGTGTGGAACTGTTTTCTTATTTAACTTTTGGATTGTTCCTTTCTAGTTTATAGAAACACAATTGTCTTTTGTATATTGATTTTATACCCACAACCTTGCTGAACTTGTGTATTTGCTCTAATTGCTTTTAGGGTTTCATTAGCATTTTTTACATTCATGATCACGTTTTCCACAAATAAAGAGAGTTTTACTTTCTCCTTTCCAATCTGGAGGTCTTTTATTTCATTTTATTGCCAAAATGTGCTGGCTAGAACCTCCAGTAAAATGTCGACTAGAAATGGCAATAATAGATTTAAGTGGCAATAATTGTCTTGTTCCTGATGTTAGAGGGAAAGCTTTTAGTCTTTTACCATTAAGTAAGATGCTAGTTCTGAATTTTCATAGAGGTTCTTTATCAGGTGAGAAAAGTCCCCTTCTATTTCTCATATTTTGAGGGGTATTCTCATAAAAAGGTGTTTGCTTTTGTCAAATGCTTTCTGTGTCTATTAAGATGATTATGTGGCTTTATCTTTTTTTTTTTGGTTTATATGGCCTATTACAGTGATTGATTTTCATATGTTGAAACAATCTTGTATTGCCAGGATAAATCCACTTGGTCATGGTGTATAATCATTTTTATATATTGCTGGATTTGGTTTGATAGTGTTTTATTGAGGATTTCTGCATCTATATTCATGAGAGATACTGGTCTCTAGTTTTCTTTGCTTGTGATGTCTTTATATGGTTTCAGTATCAGGAAAATACTACAAATATTCGTTCTAAGTAATGAATGTATAATAATGAATAAATAATACTCATAGAATGAAATGAGATGTGTTCTCTTCCAGTTTTTTTGAAGAATAGAAATCAATTTTTAAAAGAAGATGGAATTGATGTACTTTTTTGTATTCCTTCTGCTAAGTACAGCTAGAAGCCCTGGACAGTATATTTAAAATAAACATAAGAATATTCTGAGACAGACTTGCTAGGGATCTCAGTATCCAAGGAATAACATAGTGGTGAGTTCCCTGGGGTTGTTTTTTATTTTTTGTTTGTTTGCCTCAAACATCTCATATTTGGGGCCGAAAACCTGGAAATGCCAATGGACTCAGACAAAATAACCCAAACAAAAGCTTGCCCTCTCTAGCTAAAAGATCAGGAAATGTGCGGTCTATGAAGACAAAACACTTTAGACAATAACTGTTCTATTCCATCCAAAGCCACAGAAAAAACTGTGGCCCCATCCTCACCCATATCATCAAAGGCCAAGGGAGGAGCCTAGACTTCTACTTTCATGAAGCTGTAACTGCCTTCAGGGTAGTGTCAGAGAAGGTCAAGTATGGAGTTACACTTTTATCGTCTCAAGGCAGTAACAAAAACGCCCCACCATGATGTCAGTGGAGAAGTGTTAGAATTATCTGACAGGATTTTAAAGCAGCCATCATGAAAATGCTTTAGCAAGCAATTAACAAAATTCTTGAAACAAATGAAAAAATAGAAAGTTTCAGCAAAGAAATATAGAATATAAAGAAGAATCAAATAAAATATTTTTAAACTAAAGAATAAATAACTGATATAAAAAACCCAAACAGTTGATTTCAGCAGCAGAATGGAGAGGAGAGAGAAAAGAATCTGTGAACTTGAAGACAGAATGATAGATATTACCTAATCTGAATGAAAGAGGGAAAACAAACTGAAAAAATGATCAGAGTATGAAAGATCTGCGGAAATATAAAAAAGATCTAAGTATTTTATCAGTAGTATCTAGGAAAGAGAGAAGAAATGGGGCAGGACTGAAAAAGTACTCAAAGAAATAATGACTGTATACTTCCCAAATGTAGCATAAATAAACAGATAAATAAGTACCCATCAAAATCCAAGCAAGATGTTCTGTATTTATAAAAAGATTATTCTAAAATTTATATGGAAATGTAAAGGAACTAGAATAGCTAGTTCTTTTTCTTTTGAAAAATAAGTGGGAAAAAACATGTACCCAATTTCCAGAGTTGTTATATAGCTATGTTAATTAAGACTTTGTATATTGGCAGAGGGATAGACACATATATCAATGAAACTGGAAACAGAAGCCAGAAATTAAGCCATTCAATGCAAAGAAAGATAGCCTTTTCAACAAACAGTGCTGGAACAATTGGATATCCATAAGAAAAAAAAAAAAAAACTTTAAACCTCACAGCTACCACAAAAGTAACTGAAAATGGATCATGGACTTAAACGTAAATTTTTAAAATGTGAAAATTTTAGAAAAAAAATCATGAGAAATCTTCAGGACCTAGGGCTAGGCAAAGAGGTCTTGAACTTGACACCAAAAGCATGATCCATAAAAGGAAAACTTGATTAACTACACTTCATCAAAACTGAACTTTAGCAAAACTTTGTTCTGCAAAAGGTCCTGTTAAAATGATGAAAAAACAACTACACACTGGGAGAAAATATTTCCAGACCACATATCCAGCAAATGATTAGCACTTACAATATATAAAGAACTCTCAAAGCAATAGTAAAAATAGAAACAATTCAATTAGGAAATGGGCAAGAGACATGAACAGACATTTCACTCAAGAGGATATACAGATAGCAAATAACCACATAAAAAGATATTCAATATTAGTAACCATTAGCAAAATGCAAACTAAAACCACCATGAAATATCACTACACACCTATCACAGCAACTAAAATTAAGAATAATAACAACAAAAATGCCATCAAGGATGTAGAGAAGCTGTATTACTCACTTACTGCTCATGAGAATGCAAAGTGTTACAGCCACTCTGGAGAATATTTTAGCAGTTTTTAAAAAAGTTAATATGCAACTACCACATGACCCAGCAATTGCACTCCTGGGTATTTAACCCAGAGAAATGAAAACTATGTTCACACAAAAACCTGTACACACATGTTTATAGCAGCTTTATTCATAATAGTGAAAAACTGGAAACAACCCAGATGTCTTTCAATGGGTGATGGTTAAACAAACTGTGATACATCCATACTGTGGAATATTACTCAGCAGTAAGAAGAAATGAACCATTGACATACACAGCAACTTGGATGAATCTCCAGAGAATTATGAGTAAAAAATATCCAATTTCAAAAAGCTACATACCATGTAATTCCATATATTACACTCTTGAAATAATAAAATCATAAAAATGAAAAAGAGATTAGTGATAGCCAGAGGTTGAGGTTGGGGGAAGGGTGTAGTAGGAAAGCTGTGGCTATAAAAGGACAAAATAAGGAATCCCTTTGGTGATGAAACTATTCTGTATTTTACTGTGTTGATATGAATATCTTGGTGTGATAATGTGCTTTAGTTTTGCAAAATGTTACAATTGAGGGAAACCACAAAGAGTATATGAGAGCTCTCTGTTTCTAATAACTACATGTGAATTTACAATGTTCTCAAAACAAAAAGTTTAATTAAAAACTTCCAACTGCTTTCATTAGGCCAATATAACTTTGATACCAAAATTGGACAGGAACAACCTAAAAAAGAAAATCACTGGCACAATGAACACATGACTATGCATTAACAAACTTAATCCAGTAGTGTATAAAGGAGATATTACATCCCCAAAAATTGGGTTTATCTTATCTGGTATGTTCACACAATGAAATATTATATTGTAGTGAAAATGAACTATAGCTACCTGAAACAATGCATGTGTACGTATTTTTTAAAGCAGGCAATCAATAACCCCCAAATTCAACATGCTGGGAAGGAGGCAGGGCAATGGAACAGAGAAAAGCTCATTGGTAGATGTAGGTCATTAATAAGGTTCTAGTTCTTTAACTGGTGGTGAGTTTATAGGTGTTCATAACATTATTTAAAGTATTTTAAAATAAATAACATAAAAGTGGTTTATGGGTAAATTAAAGATAACTGTCTAACATGAAACAGGTTGATGACTCACCAATATTGCAGCCCTGAGGTCCATTTGGGAAAAATAAATTCTGACGAACACATTCTCTTGGCTAAGCCAGCTTACATATTTGCAGTACAGGCAGCTTTCAGAGACATTTCTGGTTTTCTGACAAATTCATTTTTAAAAGATGAGAATTTTAAGCAATTTATGACTTTTTAGAAAAGTCACAATTTTATGTCCTCCACCCCCATTGAACACTCTGAGAAAGTGACAGTTTCTGAGGTGAGGTATTTTGGTAAAAGATCCAGTGGATGCTGGTCTTTTCCTGGGTGTACTAACAGTCTTGGTGTGAGGCATTCCTCTTCTCAGCTTTGCCTTTCCAGATTTACTCCATCTGTGCACATGGCCAAGCATTTTTTTGTGTGTAATTGATACAGTGCCTGCGAAATACCTCATACATCTTGTTGAGAATGTCTTCACCAGTTATTTTGCCAAAAGTCCTTTTCAAATTAACACCTTCAAGGACAACATAACTATAAATATGGTAATCTATGACCAATAGTACAAGTATATTATTCATGCCCACACCTTCAGCTATCTGTAATGGAAGGAACAAGGTCAACTCCAATCTCCAGCCAGCTGTTTCAGTATGTCTGTTGAGCACATTAAAGTGTATCATGGAAAGTGTCACTTAATAATTGCCTCCTTTAAGCTAGGTAACTACTTTAGACCCAAAACAGATTCGAGGTTTCATCCAATGGTCTCCTTTTAGGTAAGTGGAACCTAGAGATAAGTGCTGCAACTGACTTTATTGGAAGCTTCAAAACACTTTAAAAAATGTTTATTTAATGCTGCTTCTCATTGGTCTAACCAACATCTGTCATATTCAGTTGCAGGTATTTTATTCTAAATTAACATTATAAATTTTTATATTGTGTTGTCCAAATGGTTCGCTCGGTTTTTTCCATAAGATGGTCTAGTATCACTTAGTTGTCTTTAACTTCATTCGAAATAATTTTGTTAGATTGTATGTGACAGCTGTCATATCAGCATGCATTTTAAAAAAGACATCAAAATCAGTGAATTTTTGTTTAGCCATTTTAATATTGAAGATGGAAGAAAAAAAGCAACATTTTCAGCATATCATGCTTTATTATTTCAAGAAAGGTAAAAACGCAGCCAAAACGCAAAAAACGATTTGTGCAGTGTATGGAGAAGGTGCTATGACTTATCGAACGTGTCAAAATGAAAACGTTCCGTTTTTAAGACAAATTGTCTTAAACAATTCCGTTTTTAAGACAAATTGTCTTAAAAACATCACCCATTGATGGGCGATGAAAATTGGATACTGTACAATAATGTGGAACAGAAGAGATCATGGGGCAAGTGAAATGAACCACCACCAACCACACCAAAGGCTGGTTTACATTCAAAGAAGGTGATGTTGTGTGTATGGTGGGATCAGAAAGGAGTCCTCTATTATGAGCTCCTCCAGAAAACCAAACAATTAATTCCAACAAGTACTGCTCCCAATTAGACCAACTGAAAGCAGCACTCGACGAAAAGCATCCAGAATTAGTCAACAGAAAACGCATAATCTTCCATCAGGGTAACGCAAGACTGCATGTTTCTTTGATGACCAGCCAAAAACTGTTACAGCTTGGCTGGGAAGTTCTGATTCACCTGCCATATTCACCAGACATTGCACCTTCGGATTTCCATTTATTTTGGTCTTTACAAAATTTTCTTAATGGAAAAAATTTCAATTCCCTGGAAGACTGTAAAAGGCACCTGGAACAGTTCTTTGCTCAAAAAAGATAAAAAGTTTTGGGAAGATGGACTTATGAAGTTGCCTGAAAAATGGTAGAAGGTAGTGGAACAAAAGGGTGAATACATTGTTCAATAAAGTTCTTGGTGAAAATGAAAAATGTGTTCTTTATTTTTACTTAAAAAAACGAAGCACGTTTTGGCTCACCCAATATTATGAGTTTGATGCCATCAGTGCAATAGGTTCTTACACGGTTCAGTCTTCTTTGCATCCCCACAAAAATGAAAAACTTTTGTATCAACTGCCACCATGGCCATTGATTCTCCAGGAGTGCTTCAGGAGTGCTTCTCATTTTCACTGTCAGATGAACAATGGGGAGCTCCTCTGATGATACCTGACCCAGTATGATCTTGGTCATTCCCTCTGTATTCAAACTAACGCCTCTAACTTCCTGCTTTTAGCCATAATTGTATGTTCCCATTTAAAAATATAATTTTGAAAGTTATTTCTCTTTTAGAAGATAAATATTGCCACAAATTTGTGAAAAAATAAAATTTTGGGGGATGGAGACCTTATGGTATTGGCAAAATCAGTGAATTGTTAACTAAATGGTTAATTGAAATCAAGGCAAAACATACTGATTTATGGTAGCTAATGGCTTTTTGGTCTAATTGTACGCTTAAAAATCATTTGTTGGTATGGTGAAAAGTGCATTAAGACAAACAAATAAGCAAAATTCAAACCCTACCTTGCCAGCCACCAGTATCTCTGGGAATGCTGATACTGTAGCACCTCCTCTCTGACAATACACAGCACGCTGCATGAGCCAAACTTCATTTGTCCTCATAGCTCTTTTGTTACTAGCAGGGCTAAGAGCACTAGATTTCCTGAGATTTCAAAACAACCAGATTTTCCACTCACTTGCTCCCCTTGAATTGTCCAACAGATATAAATTGCAGTATGCGGAATTTACCTGCACATTCATTTTACAAAATATTTCAATGTCATAAGAATCCAAATCTTCATTTCCCCAAATTGTCAGATAAAATTAATTCTCCAGGACTGTATACCACTTTCATCCTTCTGTTTTTAGCTACCCTCGACTGAATCAGTATGAGATATGCCAGATTAAAGAACCAGTGCTTACAAAAAGCACTTTGGAAATACAGATAAAATAGAAATTTCCAAAGAAAAATATTTTTAAAAGCTCTTAAAATCCTAAAGTTTAGCTCTTAAGACAAGTAACCTCACCTTATACTGTATATGTTATTGAATAAATTTTAAATTTAATTTTGATAAACAAATCATATTTTGAATGTGCTAGAAACATCACCCTTTAAAACAATGGAATACTTTGGCATCCAAACCAATCACAGCACACTCTCACCGTATTAGTTATCTACTGCTGTGTAACAATATTACCAAAATTTGGTGGCTTAAAACAACACCATTTATAATTTCACAATTCCTGTGAGTCATGAGTCTAGGCACAGCTTAGTTGAGTCTCCTGCTGCAGGGCCCCACAAAGGCTGCAACAAAGGTGTCACTGGGACCATGGTTTAATCAAAGAGTTAGACAGTTATGTATCCCTGAAATAACACAACTGAAATTCAACTGCTGCTCTTCCCTTATCAGCTGCTCTTTCTGCATCTTCCTCATTACAGTTGATTACAATTTGACCACAAATGTTGGAGTTATCTTTGGCTCCTCACTTTCTCTTATACCCCTCATTCAATCTGTAGCCAAATCCCGATGACTCCACCTTCAAAATGTACCCAGCAACTGATCACTTCTCACCACCTCCACTGCTTCTACCCTGATCTGAGCCACCAGCATCTCTCAGGGGGATTATTGCAGCAGTCTTCTAATTGATCTCCTAGAATCTATCCTTCAGTCTGTTCTTTACATAGAGGTCCCACAGTGATCCTGTTAAAATGTTAGTCATTTCTGCTCAGAATCTTCTAATATCTTTCCATCTCACTCAGGTTAAAAGCCAGTGTTCTCAACATGACTGACAATGCCCCACATTTTCTATCTCTCACTTCCGGGTTACAACTCTGACTTATGTCCTACAACTGCCCCCTTGCTCACTCTCCTTACTAGAGGACACTGGCCTTCTGGCCATTTCTTGACCCCACCACAGGCCTACTTCTACAGCAGGATTCTTGCATTGAATATTCCTCTGTTTGGAGTTCTCCTCCTCTCAGACAGTCCATGGCTCTCCCCTCTCCTCTTCTGGATATTCTACAGAGGTTATTATCCACCTTCTCAGTGAGGTCTTTGTCTATTACCTTATTTAAAATTGCACCACTAATATCTGCCTGAAGTCTCTTCCCACCTCCCTGCTTTATTTATTTGCAGAGTATTTATCACCATCTGATAGCCCATATAGTTTATTTATCAATTTGTTTATCACCTGCCTTCCCCATTAGAATGTAAGCCTCATAAGGGAAGAATCTTAATTTTGTTCAGTAATGTTCTTCCAATACCTAAAACAGTATCTGGCTCATAGATGCATTTTGTTGAATGATGAGTAAACATAGAGCCCTATAGAACATGGTGAGGTATTTATATTCTTAACTAATTGAAATGGGAAGCCAAAGAAGGACTTTAATGAGATAAGGAAATGATAGTATTAGATTTATGCTTTAACAAGGTCACAATGGTTGCTATGTGGAGATTGATTTGAAGGGGTGAAGACTAGAAGGAAGTGCAGGAAACAGGTTTATTTCAGCCGGTCAGGTAAGAGAATAGTGACTTGACCTAGGATTGTAGCAATATGAATGGTGAGAAGTTATTGGATTCAGGCTATTTGTTGAAGTGATGTTCACCAGACTAGCTGATAGGTCAGACATTGGGCATGAAGAAAAGAATGGAATCAAAGATGACTCCTAGATTTTTGATGAAGGAGACTAATAGGGAGAAAGAGAACCTCCTGTGAAAAAACTGTGACAGAAGGAAAACCAGAAAACTGTGGAGCCTAAAGAAGAGGGTATTTTAAAGAAGACGAGTGTAATCGACTATATCAGCCAAGTCAAATTAGATATAGAGTAAAGGGAAGAACAGAGATTTGACAGTGGAGTCTGTTAAGGTGGAACTTATTAGATACCTCATTAAATGAAATTTCAATGAAGTGGTTGTTGGGATCAACAGCTCTATTGGAATGAAATGAGACAGGGCTATGAAAAGATAAGATAGCTGACAGTCAAATCTCACAAAAGCTTTTAGTGTAAAATGAGCAGAAAAATGGGTAGTAGGTAGAGAAACACATGGATTCAAAGAAGTCTTTTTTTTTTAAATAGAAAATATGAAGGCATGTTTATCTACAGATAGAAATGATCAAGAAGAAAGGAAAGATATAATAATGTAGAAGATGGACTGTGGGGTAAATTGTAGAATAAAATTCTTGAGAATGGAAGGGTAAATGGGATCCAAAGTACAAATGGAGGAGTCGGCTTTAGATAGAAGCAGGATGCATCTTCCAGTGCAGTGGGTATGAAAGCAAAGCATGAGGGCACAGATGCTGGTGGGTTGCTGGACTATTTGGTGGCAAGATGCAGAATTTCTCATTTGAGTGCTTCTATTTTGAGAATTGAGAGAGAGGCTTAGAGACTTAGAGAGAGAGAAAAAAAACATATGAAATAGTTGGATGGGGAAGGGATGCTAGGATTTTCTGGCAGCATTGAATATATTTATGAAATTTATGATAATAAATTAAAGCTTGGCCAATCAGCCTGGTTTCGTGGTTTTCTTCTGAAATATTTAGCTGCTCAGGTGCACGCACAGGGTAGGAAGATAGTTATTCAAAATCAGAACTGGAATTTTTCCAAGAAAAAAATTCCCGTTTTCTACTTGGAGGGAGAAAGAGACAGGGGAGAGACAACAGATGTCAGGAATTGATGTTGCTAAGCTGTGGTGTCTTACAGGGCACGATATGAAGTGAGGACGTGAGGAGAGAGATATGGGGAAAAGCGGTGGTGCCAATGGACTGGAGGCCCCATGCTCGAGAGATGTCTGGGGACGGGATTCTAGAGGATCTGGGCAGAGTGGTTAAGTGGTAGCAGTCAGAGAGCAGGATGCTTTATATCAAAATAACTCACCTGGAGAGTCTATTAAAAATATAAATTCTTGGGCCAAACTTAGAGAATCTGATTATGTAGATCTGGGATGTTGACCTGACAACCTACAGTTTTCATAAGTGACCAAGGTGATTCTGAGAGAGTCTGTCCAATAAAGGACATATGGGAACCACTGAGAGGAAGTAAATATGAGAGTGCCCGTAAAAGGATATGAGCACTTGGGGCTCAGGTGGTGAAGAAAGCGTTCCAAGAAGAGGGGAACAGGAGGGCATTGACACACTTACTGACTGGCTCACTTATTCCATGACATACACTAGTTGGCCAACTTCTTTGGAAATAAGATCCTTGGTTATTGGAGCACACAAATTTCTTCAGGGCTGGAGAGAAAAAAATTCAGTACAATACCTGGAAAGGCTAAGAAAGTTGACCAAATTTCCATGGATGGGAAAATATTAAATCATTCATCTATGGTGGAGAGGACAATCACCACTGGAAAACCACTTAAAAGACTGAACAGAAGCCAAAATGTCTCAGGAGAGCACTGAAATTTTGCACAGTCTGAGATTCTGTTGACAGTTAAAGGCAAATGCTTTCCTCTCTATGAAGTAATTTCCTCCCTCTGTATTCAGATGTCATGAAACATTTACCAGACCTGTTTCTTCTGCCTTACTGGGCTTATTGTTGATGGTGAATGCCATTGAGAAAACAGAAGATAAGCAGCTTTTCACTCTCTGCCAGATGAAGTTGGGAAATATTTTTTTCTGACTCCAAGTATATACGTCAAACAAGCTGCCAGGTTATCAGAAGGGCCAGGTCAATTTGAGAAAATTGTGTGGTACAGAGTGCTGACTTAATAGTATCTAAAAGAGGAAAGCTGCATGCCAGCAGGGTTTGACAGAAATAAACAGGTGTTGTCACTGCAGGAAAGCATGAACCCTAGAGTTATCAATATTGGCCACCTCAGGCTATTATGAATGGGTGTACAAAATTTTAGAGGGATCAAATAATATGAGAAACACATCAAAAAATGTGTGAGTCCCCAATTTTCCATAACTGTGTCTAGAACACAAATTTTTCCAATGATAATAGGGACTGGTTATAACAAGGGAGGTAGTAGAATGTGCTGAAGAACTCAGATTTTGTGAGTTTAATTCAGACTCTGTGACTTACTGGCTCTGTAGTATTGGTCAAATGATCTATTCACTGCATGTCTCAGGTTACTCATCTAAGGAAGGTTGACTGTCGCAGTATTTAGTTCATAGGATTGTTTTAAAAAAGAAATGAGACAATCCATGACAGATCTTAGCACAGTTCCTGGCTCAGAGTAAATGTTCAGTAAATGCTAAGGATTACAAGATTATTATCCAGTTTAGTAACAATCCCACAGAGTAATCCCAAGCACATTACAGCAAATTGTGACATCAACATGTACATTTACAGGAGAAAAGAAGTGTAGGCAAATGCTATATCTAAGACTCTTTAAGGAAAATGTTTGTTTGAGCTGGACGACATCAAGACCAAGATGGAAGGGTAAATAACACACAATATAGGAAAGAGAAAGATTTTTTTAAGAAGAAATGGGAACAAAATGTACTGCAGACTTTTTGATCCAGCAAATGTCCATATCATTAACTGTATCTCAATGACTTAGAGTTCCCACAAAACAGGTGCCCATCTTACCATCTAATTCAATGCAGCAAGCACTTTCCCACTCGGCCTAAGTTACAGTCTCAAAAATTGCAGAGAACACAATAAAGAGGGAGACGTGGGTATAAATAAAAGAATGCAAAAGAATATAGTAGTCAAAAGCATACATAGTGGATTCTGGGTCATATTGATATTGGACAACTTAGCCTTTTTAGGTCTCCATTTTCTCATCTACAAAATGGGGCTAATAATAGTACTTATTTCTATATAATTTTTATAATGATTAAATTAGATGATAAATACAATGCATTTGTTACAGTGGTGGTTATTATTGTTAATAATGATAAAAGCACATTCCCTGCCTGCAAGTTAAGGCAAGTATAATTGGAGGATTAATGATAAAGAGAACTAGCACACAGATGACTACAACATTAATTCATTTAACAAACATTATTGTGGTAGGAGTTGATGATACGATGGTAAATAAAACAAGTCCTTGAGGTAGTTTTAAGTCTATCAAGAAAGATAGGTAAATAGGACAATGTGGTAGATGCTATGGTAGGGGCTGGAATGGGGTGCTATGGGAGCATTTAAGAGAAGACTCTAACAAGATATTAGGGAAGTCTAAATTATGATCGAATTAAAGCTGGGAAACATGAGAGAGAAAGAGCAGTCACCCACTGGTGTCTGAAACATATTAAATCTTTAAAACAAGGAAAGAAAAAGCTTTTAGGTAATGATCAGAAATTAATGGACATTCAACAATCATTTCTAGTGAAACATTTTAATAAATTGGCCCTGGAATGATATTATTGTCTCTTGATAAAGAAAATCTATTTCCAAACAAGAGATAACATCATAATTAGCAATATAAGATTAAGGTAAACCTATTAAAATGAGAAGGAAAGCAAAGATGTCCACCATCACCTTCCTCTAGAAGTTCTCTCCAAGGTCACAAGGCATGAAACAGAGAAGAGAAAATGGTAAATTTTTATTATTTGCAGAGATGATATGTTATTTATCTGGAAAACTCAGAAGTAGAGCAGAAAAATTACCGAATTTGATGTGATCTGTAAAGTGGCTGGATAAAAGACAAGCCTGCTACCCTGCCCATAGAAACCCACTTTCTCACTCTCCAAGATGAGCAATTCACATGTTTTCCTTTCTCTTCAAATCTCCCAGGCCCTTCCCCTCACTTCCCAGCTGACGACTCGCCTCAGAGGTGTTCGAGAGCACAGAGGCAATCACATCTCAAGAGCCTCATATTCTCAACGAACCGGCGAGCCACCTTGTCTGTAGCCTCATATTCTGTCTTTGTTCCTGTCCTAGAGGAGTAAACATCCTATTCCTTTCCAGGCCAACTCCCCGACGTGTGCTCAGCGCACACACCTCCATCTGCCCCAGGACGCTGCTCTGACAAACCTCCCCCTCTCACTCCTGCCCCATAGGGGTCTTCTTGTAACCAGATCGCTCTTACCTTCACATCACCCATCTTTAAAGAAAAAGCCCTCTATGCACCCTATTTCCCCCTCTAGCTACCACTCTTACTTTTCTGCTCCCTTTGAGAAGGAAACTCCTTGAAATTGTTGATGACGCTTGTATTCTTCACCTTCTAATATCTCCTCAGCCCACCCCAACTCTCTGACTGAACTTTGCATGTCACCCAAGAGCTCCACACAAACAAAACCCCAGGTCAGTCAGTTCTCTGTGGTCAGCTCACTGGCTCTCTCCTCAGCATCCCAGCTGACGACTCACGCCTCATTGAACATGGAGCACATTGAACCTCCCGTGACCTCCTCTCCCTGTTTTCTTCCCAACTCACTGGTTGCTGACTCCACTGCCTCTTTTGCTGAGTACTCTCTTCCTGACTTCTCTACTCATGTTCCCTTTGTCATTTAGTTTTAAATACTTCAATGTGGCATTGAATTCTGAAGGGACAGGACTAGGATGAGGCAAGGGAGTCACTGTAAGGGATATCAAAAAAACTCAGTAATAATGATAAATAATATTTTAATGCAATATTTATTAAAAACAAAATTAATGTCCCCCCAGGTGCATCGTGAATAAAATATCAACACCGATTGCTAAATAAAGACCAATCTATAGTCCCGATTTTTCCTTCAGCCTCAGGCCCCAACATGTCTCAGCTCTGCACTGCACTCTGTCTGACCTCTATCTCAGTTACAGAATTGTGCATCCAACTCTCTTAGTCTGTTAGGGCTGCTATAACAAATTGCCACAGACCGGGTAGTTTAAAAACAATAGAAATTTATTTCTCACAGTTCTGGAGGCTGGGAAGTCCAAGCTCAGGGTGCCAGAATGGTCAGGTTCTGGTGATGGCCTGCTCAAACATTCAGACCCTAGCGCCAACTGTCCATTAGACATCTTCACTTTCAAATTTAAATGCCATTTCACAATTAACATGTCAAAAACAGCTGCTGATTCTCCACTACAATCACTATTCCCCCATCCCACCCCAACACAAGCACACATACAACTTCAAGTCTTCTAGTCTTTCCTGTCTCAGAGAATGACAACATCATTCACTCAGGCAAAAAACTGAAACCAGAATCCTCCTCGATTTCACTTTTCCTTCACATCCCACAACAATCTATCAGCAAGTGCTGTCAACAACAATTCCAAAATTTATCTTGAATCCACTTCTCACATCTCCATCACTATAAACTCAAGTCCCCATCATTTCCACTCTCAGACACCTGCAATAACATCCTAATGTATTCCTGCTCCTGCTCCTACCCACCTCACATAGAAACCAGAATGACATGCTTAAAGGGCCACTCCCATGCATAAAATACAAATGGCTTCCCACGCAATTAGAAATAAAACCCAAACCCTGGCCTCATCTTCCACTACCCTGTTCACCACAGTCCAGCAATAATAGTCTTTCTTCTTTGCATTAAACAAGAAAGAGCAGCCTGCCTCATGGCGTTTGCCCTTGCTGTTTCTTCTCCCTGGAATGCTTATCCCTACATGTCCTCACTGCTCACTCCCTACTCATCCAGATCTCTGCTTAAAGGTCATCTAAGATAGGCCTTCCTTCATCTTTCTTTTTTTTTTTTTTTTAAACCTTTCTTACAACACTTCTTAATTTTATTCATTTATTTATTTTTGCTGTGTTGGGTCTTCGTTTCTGTGCGAGGGCTTTCTCTAGTTGTGGCAAGCGGGGGCCTCTCCTCATCGCGGTGCACGGGCCTCTCACTATCGCGGCCTCTCTTGCTGTGGAGCACAGGCTCCAGACGCGCAGGCTCAGCAACTGTGGCTCACGGGCCCAGCCGCTCCGCGGCATGTGGGATCCCCCCAGACCAGGGCTCGAACCCGCGCCCCCTGCACTGGCAGGCAGACTCTCAACCGCTGCGCCACCAGCGAAGCCCCCATCTTTCTTTTTAAAATAGCACCCCACTTTCTCATTTTCTTTCATAGCACTGATCACCACCTGATATATTATATGCTTACTTGTATATTTGGTAATCCTCTATCTCCCCTGTCAATTGTCTGAGGTCGGGGACTTTGTTGTATGTACTGTTGTGGCTCTGGGGCATATAAGAGTGACTGTCAGACTTCCCTGGTGGCGCAGTGGTTAAGAATCCACCTGCCAATGCAGGGGACATGAGTTCGAGCCCTGGTCCGGGAAGATCCCACATGCTGAGGAACAACTAAGCCCGTGTGCCACAACTGCTGAGCCTGCGCTCTAGAGCCTGCGAGCCACAACTACTGAGCCTGCGTGCCACAACTACGGAAGCCCATGTGCCTAGAGCCTGTGCTCCACAACAAGAGAAGGCACAGCAATGAGAAGCCCATGTAACACAACGGAGAGTAGCTCCCAGTCGCCTCAACTAGAGAAAGCCTGCGGGCAGCAGCAAAGACCCAATGCAGCCAAAAATAAATAAATAAATAAATAAATTTAAAAAAAAAGGATGCTTAGAATTCACACAAAAAAGACTTTAAAAAAAAAAACCAGTAACTGTCACATGCATGAATATGAAAAATGGATTTAAAATGATATGTTTATTAAAGCTATTTGTAACAATATAAAGTTAAAAACAAGTTAAACAAAAGTTTGTTTAAATCTCAGTCTAAGTGGGATAAATGTTTAAAAATATAGATTAGTATAAACAAGTACATATGATTTAAGTATTTAAAAGGCATAAAATAGATTAAAAATCAATTTAACTATGGCTATCTTTTAATAAGGGAATTTAAAGATGATCACTTTCTCTTCTTTCCATTTTCATGTATTCTCCTTTTTTCTTTATTACTTTTAGATCTTCTTTAGTAAATACGTTATCATTTTAAAGCTTTAGAATAGAAAATATTTCTGATAATTAATAATATCAGTAAAGCTTTGAAAGCCTAATAATTTATGGATAACTGAGCAGAACTAGCTAGATAATATGAAACAAATCTATAATTTATAGTCACTTGAGTTATGTATTTTTTAAATTTTTTTAAGCTTTTATTTTATATTGGAGTATAGTTGATTAACAATGTTGTGATAATTTCAGGTGTACAGCAAAGTGATTCAGTTATACATATACATGTATCTATTCTTTTTCAAATTCTTTTCCCATTTAGGTTGTTACATAATACTGAGCAGAGTTCCCTGTGCAGTAGATCCTTGCTGGTTATCTACTTTAAATATAGCAGTGTGTACATGTCAGTCCCAAACTCCCTAACTATCCCTTCCCCTCCCCACCTTGGTAATTGAGGTATGTATTTTTAGTCAGTCAAAACAGGAAATGAATTAGGCTAGTGACTGAAGAAGGTGACAGTGTAAGAAGACAGTACAAACTTTGCTCAATGCCACAATTTTCATGCTCTGTCTGAGAGAGAAAAGGGCAGGAACAATGGATTAGTATCAGGAGCAAAATGTTTCTCCCAAGAAATGTCCCATATGGAGTTGCCAGATAAATTTAGAATAGCCAGATAAATTTAACTTTCATACAAATAACAAATAATTATTTGTTATATGTATGTCCCAAATATTACTTGAGTTGTACTTTAAAATTGTTTGGTTGTTTATCAGAAATTCACATTTAATAGGAATTCTATATTTTTATTTGTTAACTATTAGAGGAGTGGGAGGAGAATATAATGCCAGAAACCAGAGCTTCCCATTCCCCACAAATCCTTCCTATACTGGGATCAGGAAGAGATCTAGCAGAGATTTATTTTTTAAAAAATTGAACACCCACTCTGTGTTGACCTTGTGCTATGGATAACATGGGGAGTATGAAAAGCATGGTCCTGCCTTCAAGGAGCTTGTTTTCTAAGCAAGAGACATAGGCTCTAGAGTTCAATCATGAATTCAAATTTGCACTGCACCCCTTACTACCTATGTGATCGTGGGTAAATTATGGACCATGGAAGTACCGTTTTGTACTTCAGTTTCTTCATATGTGAAATAAATAATAATAAGTAGAACATATCTCATTTGTGTAGAATAAAAATGTAATTCACATAAAACATTTGGAACTGCACTCAATAAATGTTTATTACTATTTTTAAGTAAGTTAAAAATAATGCTTGTGATAAATGCTAAACTGGAAATGCACAGGTTTCTCGGATAGACAATTGTGGGGGAAAGAGCTGTTATGGATCACATAAACCTACAGATATTTTTAATTGGAGGAGTTTTTAAAAAATTACTATTAATTCAAAAGAGAGCAAGAAAGACCAAAGAGAAAAAGTGGAACTAATAGGAAACAAAAAATAAGATGATGAAAATCAAACCAAAATAGCCTTATTAAAATAATCCTGACTGGGCTATAAAACTCAGATATATCATGTTTAAAAGTGCCAACCCTAGAACATAAGACTGTATATACAAAGGTTCTAAATAAAATTATAGGAAAATAAATATCAGAACAAAGCCTACAGAGGAATGAACTAAAATCTTTCACAAGGATGCAATAATCAAAATCCGGAATATGGGAAAGTGTATAGGACAAACAAGACAGTTTTCAATAAATAAAATCCATGGAAAAAAAGGGAGAAGTTGGGAGCAGACATCTTAGATTAAAAGAGACATGAGAAACATATTAAGCTATTGCAATAAAAGGATCTTGTTTGGATTTAAGTTCAAACTAAGCATTTAAAAAGATGAGACAACAAGGGATATTTGAACAATGATGGATATTTGATGATGTTAAGAAATTAATTTTAATTTTTTAAGTGTAGTAATGATATTGTTATGTCTTTAAAAGTGTCATGTTGTTTTTCTGTTTTTTTGTTTTTAATTTTATTGAAGTACAGTTGATTTACAATGCTGTGTTAATTTCTTCTGTACAGCAAAGTGACTCAGTTGTACATATATATATATTATTTTTCATATTCTTTCCCATTATGGTTTGTCACAGGATATTGAATATAGTTCCCTGTGCTATACAGTAGGACCTTGTTGTTTATCCATCCTATATATAATAGTTTACTCTGCTAATCCAAAACTCCCAATCCTTCCCTCCCCTACCCCCCTTGGCAACCACAAGTTTGTTCTCTATATTTGTGAGTCTGTTTTTGTTTTGTAGATATGTTGATTTGTATCATACTTTAGATTCCGCATGTAAATGATATCATGTGGTATTTGTCTTTCTCTTTCTGACTCACTTCACTTAGTATGACAATCTCTAAGTCCATCCATGTTGCTGCAAATGGCATTATTTCATTCTTTTTGATAGTGGAGTAATATTCCATTATGTGTGTGTGTGTGTGTATGTATATATATATATATATATATATATATATATGACATCTTCGTTATCCATTCATCTGTTGATGGACATTTAGGTTGTTTCCATGTCTTGGCTGTTGTAAATAATGCTGCTATGAACATAGAGGTGCATGTATCTTGTTGAATTATAGTTTTGTCTGGATATATACCCAGGGGTGGGATTGCTGGATCATATGATAATTCTGTTTTTAGTTTTCTGAGGAACCTCCATACTGTTTTCCATAGTGGCTGCACCAATTTACATTCCCACCAGCAGTGTAAAATGGTTCCCTTTTCTTCACACTCTCTCCAGCATTTGTTAATAATGGCCTTTCTGACTGGTGTGAGATGGTACCTCATTGTAGTTTTGACTTGCATTTCTCTAATAATTAGCGACATTGAGCATCTTTTCATGTGCCTACTGGCCATCCATATGTCTTCTTTGGATAAATGTTTACTTAGGTCTTCTGCCCATTTTTCGATTGGGTTGTTTGTTTTTTTGTTGTTGAGTTGTGTGTGCTGCTTGTATATTATGGAAATTAAGGCCTTGTTGGTCGCATCATTTGAAAATATTTTCTCCCACTCCATAGGTTGTCTTTTGGTTTTGTTTTTGGTTTTCTTTGCTGTGCTAAAGCTTGTAAGTTTGATTAGGTCCCATTTTTTAATTTTTATTTTTATTTCTATTGCCTTGGGAGACTGACCTAAGAAAACATTTTTATGATTTATGTGAGAAAGTGTTTTGCCTATGATCTTTTCTAGGAGTTTTATGGTGTCATGTTTTATATTTAAGTCTTTAAGCCACTTTGAGTTTATTTTTGTGCATGGTGTGAGGGTGTATTCTAACTTCATTGATTTACATGCAGCTGTCCAACTTTCCCAGCACCACTTGCTGAAGAGACTGTCTTTGCCATTATTTTTAAAGAACACACATTGAATATTTACAAATGAAATGATAATATACCTGAGATTTACTTCCAAATAATCTAGGGGGAGGGAAGCATGACAGACGTAGATGGAGTTATAGATGAAACAATATTGACATGACTTAACTGTTGTTGGGTCTGGCTGATGGATGGATGAGATATATATTCAAATATATATAATGTAATATATATTTAAAAGTAAAAAAGAGAAAGATATGCCAAGGAAAAGAGAATTAAAGTAGCTATATTAGTATCAAATAAGATAGATATTAAGGCAAAAATCTTATTATAGATAGAGGTTCATGTGACAGAAGGATTAATTCCTCAGGAAACTATAATTATCCTACAATTTTATCCAATTAATAATATAGTTTCAAAGCTTTTAAAACAAAAATTGACAAAAATAGGAGAAACTGAAAAATTCACCCATCAAAGTGGGTAATTTTAACACAACTCTGATCAATAAAGGAAAGAAAAACATCAATACATATATGAAAACACAATTACTGGTTTAATAAACATATAGAATCCTTACTCAAAGAGGTGAATAATACACATTGTCTTCAAGCATACATATAACTTTTAGGAACAGTATCTGCATACCAAGCTATAAAAGAAGTCTTAAGACATTTTTTTTTTTTTTTAAAGCACTTTTCTTTTTTATAGCTACTTTATTTATTTATTTTATTTTATTTTTGGCTGTGTTGGGTCTTCGGTTCATGCGAGGGCTTTCTCTAGTTGAGGCAAGTGGGGGCCACTCTTCATCGCGGTGCGGGGACCGCTCTTCATCGCGGTGCGCGGGCCTTTCACTATCGCGGCCCCTCCCGTTGCGGGGCACAGGCTCCAGACGCGCAGGCTCAGTAGCCGTGGCCCACGGGCCCAGCCGCTCCGTGGCATGTGGGATCTTCCCAGACCAGGGCTCGAACCCGCGTCCCCTGCACTAGCAGGCAGACTCTCAACCACTGCGCCACCAGGGAAGCCCTAAGACATTTTTAAAAATTTGCATAATATAAACTAAATTCTCTGACCATAATATAATCAACTTAGAGAAATGAATAATAAAAGATAACTTTAAAGTTATCCCATACATTTTGCCAGTTTTTAAATGCACTTTTAAATCACTTTTATAAGTGACTTTTAGAAGTCTGAGTAAAATTTCTAATTTTACAACTAAACCACATATAAAGACATGTGAGATGCAGATTATGAAATAATAGAAAAATTGTATTGGTCCCTGCCACCAGTTCCTGGCACAAAACTACTAAAACTCTTATAATTTCCTAAGTGACAAGAACACTATTAGCATCTTGTTCTAATATTAGCATTTTGTTCTAATATTTGGTCTTTGACCCTGGTTCCTGACACAAGGCTTTTGAAACCCTTGGAATCTCCTGGGGTTAGGGTGTCTTTTGTTCTAATGAAGCAACTCTGGGTGGGCTCCTGCATGGCTCCTGGATGAGAACTGGTCACCAGAAAGACCAAGCCATGAGTAGAGGCTTGGAATTTTCAGGCTTCCTACCCCCTTTCTCATGTAAAGGGAGAAGAGCTGAAAATGGAGTCAATAATGGATCAGGCCTACATGATGAAGCCTCCACAAAATTCCAAAGGTTTGCAGAACTTCTGTGTTGATGACCACATGGAAATGCTGGGAAAGTAATGTGCCCAGAGAGGGCTTGGAAGCCCCATGCCTCTTCCCACATACATGCCCTACATATCTCTCCCTTCTGGATGTTCATCTATATCTTTTATCATATCCTTTCAGAGTAGACTGGTAAATGTAAGGAAATGTTTCCTTGAGTTCTATGAGCTCCTCTAACAAATTCAAGAACCTGAAAAGGGCATCATGGAAACCTCCAATTTATAGCCAAGTCATACAGAAGTTATGGATAACCTAGGGAACTACCACTTGTGATTGGCATCTGAAGTGAGGTGGGAGGCAGTCTTATGAGACACTACCTCCAGGTAAATAATGTTAGAATTGAGTTAAGTTGTGAGACGCTCGGCTGGTGTCACAGAGAATTTCTTAGTGTGGAGAAAACCCCCCACATGTGGTGACCAGAAATGTCAGAAGTGAAGTGTTCTGTGTGAGTGTGGTAGTAACACAAAAGTAAAGCAGACACACCGGTGAAAGACTGAGTTTGCACCAGTAAGGAGGAACTGAGTTTTTCTAAGAGTGAAAAAAACTGGGGAGATTTTTCCTTTTACACAGATAAGGCATTACATAGAAATTTATAGCTTTACAAGCTCATAACAGAGAAGGAGAAAGGCTGAAAATTCGTGAGCATTCATCTTAAATTATTAGGGAATAACCCAAGAACCTGGAAGAAATGAAGGAATTACTAAGGATAAGAGCAGACCCTATGAAATAGAAAATAAAAATAAAAGAAAAAGAAGGAACAAAACTAAATTTGATGACTAATAAAATCGCTAAATCTGTAGTGAAAAGGAAAAATAAAAAAGGAAGAAGGCACAGTAACAATTCTAGGCATGGAAAGGGAGATACAATATAGAGCTAGTTCTAACTATTTTAGCCATAAGAATTTGCAGCAAGCAGTTTTGCCACAAAACTAATTGGCTGTAAGGATATTTGCCATAAAAGATAAAATGACTGGTTGATTGACAGTTTTGGTTTCAAAACTAGAAAATGATAACCTATCATTGTTTGAAAATTCTTTGGTGAGCATGGTCATCTCCACCCCTTGAAACCAAGCTAGGCAAATATAAAAGAAGCAGCAAATAATTCATAACAGCCTTTGAGGGCATTCGTGATCGATTCTTTGGCTAATTTAGATACAATAGCTTGTTTTCTCCTGCCATCTTTCCAAAATTTATCATGTAATAATTAGAAGTTGAAGACAAAAGAAATCAAGTTCTTCCTATCCTCCCCCAAAGAAATGGTTGCATGATTACTGACAAGTATAAGTTTCTTGAAAAGGGTGAAATTTTTTTTCTACTTGATAGTGGAGAACATGATGGAGAAAGAATTTTGGTATTTGGCATAGAATCTGGCTTAGATGATTTGGTAAAATACAAGGACTGTGGTGTATGTAATGGAGCATTTCAATGTAGTCCAGATATGTACTGCCAGTTACATAATGTTATATGTATTGATAAGAAACAGAAGCATCTCTCATCTGTTCGTTTTACTTCCAGGGAAATCTGAAGAGTTTTTCAGCAGATTGTTTTATATAGCGTCTGACATTAGATCCTGAATCCTAATGATCATCTTCGGAAAAGGAAATATTATTGATTTCTCTAACATATACAAGGATACAACTATAACCATGAATCTACAAACATGTTTAATGTGTTCAGACAGTTTTTGAATTTTCATTTTTCACAATGAAATCTCTTTAAAATTTTAAAATTAATTTTTCATGTTTCATTATGTCCTTTTAAATGTCTCTCTTTTATTTTATTTTATTTTCATGATTTTATCTTTTACGGTAAAATTGTCTTATGGCCAAGTTGTTGTGCAGCGAAACTAAACTCTATCAAATAGTTGATAAAGAGATAGTTCCAGTATTTCAGAAACTCTGCCTTAGGATTGAAAAAGAGGGAGTAATACGCAACTCATTTTATAAGGCTAGGAAACTTTCACCAAAAAATCATGCATACAACACACACACACACACCATATATACATACAAAGTACTTGGGGCTTCCGCACAAGGTCAAGGGATGCTAAAGACCCTAGGAGAAGTACTCTCAGGCCACAAGCAGCCTAAGCTCTTTACCCTAATGTGGTGTAGAAATACTCCATTTTCTCTGAGTCCTGGTATAACAGCTCTACAAATCAACATGGCTAAATCTCAAAAACATAGTTTTGAGGGTAAAAAAAGTAAGTTGCTGAAGAGTAGAAACAGCTTGATGTAATTTACATGAAGTTCAAAACCAGACAAAAGTAAATGATGCCATTTGGTATAATTACATGTGTGTTAAAATATAAAAACATAAAAGTAAACAGTTAACCTAGAGTTCACTAGATAGATAGTCCTAGAAAGGCAGAGAAAGGGATACATTTATGTAGAACAAGGAAAAGACCCTCCACAGTACTGATAATGTTGTAGCTCAAGTTGGGTGATAAGAATACAACTCTTTGTTAAATCATAATGTTTTATAATTGGGATATTTATTATATTCCATGCGATTACTTTCTGGGTGTAACTTACACATAGTACAATACACAAATCTCAAATCTTAAGTTTACAGATTGGCAAATTTTCACTTGTGTATATATCCATACCACATCTTTTTTCATCAAATATTTCATAATACAATGAAAAGAAGGTTGATTCTGAAGTTAGTCTGTAATTTGGACTTTTTTTTTTTACTATGTTCACTAACAGTAAATCCATTGACACTTAATTCTTTGCACTAAGGATGTGGCTGCTCTAAAAAGAAACCCAATATTTATGATAAAATTCCAGCATCACTTGAGAATTATGAGCTCAAAGTGACTTTCTCTGAAAGGAAAACTTTTTCATCATAAAATAAAATTTGTCTACAAAAGACATCTTTTTATAAATGACCTTGCTCCAAGATTGACATGAAGGGAGTTATAACAAGGCTACACAGCGGCCCACATAAGGAAGAGCACTCAAGAAGTAGAACCCAGTGGATTTTACAAGGACTACTGAGTTTCAATTTCCTCGTACATGCTTCACACACCCTCTGTGGATGGGCAGGCAGGCTTTCTAAATCTCACCCATTCTTAGTCAAGCACGCAATCATTTAAAAAGATTACCTACCATTTAAAATATACTGATACTGAGCTTGTGCGTCTGGAGCCTGTGCTCCGAAACAAGAGAGGCCGCGATAGTGAGAGGCCCGCGCACTGCGATGAAGAGTGGTCCCCACTTGCCGCAACTAGAGAAAGCCCTAGCACAGGAACGAAGACCCAACACAGCCATAAATAAATAAATAAATAAATATTTAAAATATACTGAATTTAGCATAAACCTAATTTAAAATATTTTAATCTGTGTATTTCTTGAGGAAAAGTTAACTAAAATTTACCCCAACTCTTCCATTCACATTAAACCTGGATTGCATAATTATCATCATGCTGCCATTAGCCAGAAAAACAGGCCATAACCCAAGCAATCTGACAGCCCACAAGACTTGGAGAAAGGCACGAATGGCCAGTGTAGAGTTTCTTGGCAGCTATGGAAGCCATGCAATGTACAGAATCAGTGGGAGGAAAGAGTAAGTTATTCATTTTTCCAGAGAAATGGTTGCCTCATATGTCAATTGATTCTGCATATACATAAGCCCATCCAACCTTGGACATTTTTATCATGGAGAAAAATATGTTTTTGTCCAAATGCAGAAGGATGAAGTGTGTTTTCCTTATTTTACCACGTTGAAATGAGGGCAGACCTCCTGGGGGCTTTAAGATCATGGACTGTTCCTATCTTTAATTCAGAGAATTTTTATAAATGGTATCTTCCTATGAAATTAAGCTGTTTAATATGTTTACATTATAATGTGCAAATACTTGAGTTCAAGCTCATATTTCCTTGTATTTTCCACATGACATGGAAGACTACTTTTTACATAACATGTGCTTAACAAATATCTTGCTAATCCATTGGAAGATGGCAGTTGTAAAAGATGTCTGCTGAGAGATAAAACTCTGATCCCATTTTGTCTTAAGAAAACAAGGACAGGACAAAAGTGTTAGGAGGAAGAAAAGGAAGCTGATTTGTTTTGTCAGGGATGGGCATGATATCAGGCATTTTTTATTCCTTGTAATTAATTCATACAAATGCAATATGAGGTGGGTGTTATCCCATTTACCAGCATTGTTATGACTCTCGATCTTGCTCTAACTGATGAGTAAATAGATATTGAGGGAGGTAAAGTAAATTATTTGAGGCCACTTAATCACTGAATTCAAACCATGATTTTCTGGCTCCAAACCTCATGCCTTTGTTTTATTTTTTTTCCCACTAAAATGTTGCCTATTTGTTGTCTATGTATATCAAATAGTCTGCATCAGACAACTAATCAAATTCTATTCTTCTCTGGTTTTACCTCGATTGGTTAAGAGCAAGAGATGGTATGGTTCTACTGTTGGGTTTTAGGATTTTTATTTTATGATAAATTCCCCCATACCCAACTATGTATAAGAACTTCACACAGCTCTAACCAGACAGGGTGCAAACACTTGATTGCAAGGCCTGCTCTGTCCCGGAGGGGTATCCTGGGAGGAGAGCACCTAGGTTTTGGATGGGGTTTGGTTCCTGGATGATAGATTTTGCCAAGATAAAGAGAACAGTTATTAAGACAGATGACTTATTTTATCTGCCTCTTTGCCAGGGTTGAAAATGATTGTTGGTCATTAATACATGAGTCAAAGCAGGGAAAGGACATTAACCCAGGTTCACAAAATCTCATCCATGAGAGTTGATCTGCTTAGCAATGCATCTGGCATACATGAAGTTTTCAGAGATGGAAGAAAGTACTTGGAAGTAGTGAGTGGCCTAAGGAATTTGCTCCGAGATTAAGCTTCATGTGATTAGATCCAAGGAGAAGAGTCAGCCTGAAGCAGGTCAAATAAAGTCTCCTTACTTTAAAAGATGAGGATTGCTGGAAGCCTTACCCCTCCTTTCCTATCCTGATGTATAAAATTACAACATTAGAGTCTAATTTGTTTGTGTTGGAGTCTATATTTTCTCATTAGGTCTATTTTAAAATATCTTTTGAGAGACTCTACACTGAGTTTCTTATAATTAGGATGAGTTTGTCAGACCTTTTCGCCATTAGAGAGACAGTCCTCAATCTCAGAGCATAAAAGTGGAGAAAATGACTGGCAAAGGAATGACTGCAGGAGAATAACTGATTTCCCTGACTTTCCAATTTTATTTAGGGCAGGACCAAATAACAGGTCCTTGATTGTTGTTGTTATTATTGTTGTTACCAATGAAGTTAATAGCCTAACAGAGCACTCCCCAATGTAATAGATAACAGCCGTGGAGTACAGAGGCAGTCTGGGGTAAGGCTGGCAAGAAATGTTTCTAGTGAAGCAGGCCTTTCAGCAGGCTCCCTGTAACCTTGGGAACCAGGTCTAGTGGACCTCAAAAGTACCTCTGCTGCCAAGTGGAAGATTTGCATCCAGATACCATTAGCAAAGATTAATGATGGTTACACAACCTCTTATCTCCCATACCCTTGCAGCTGATTCTCTTCTTC
The DNA here is from genome assembly GCF_009873245.2 of Balaenoptera musculus. Lineage (NCBI taxonomy): Eukaryota > Metazoa > Chordata > Mammalia > Artiodactyla > Balaenopteridae > Balaenoptera > Balaenoptera musculus. Next base: position 156,036,163 of record NC_045785.1, read on the forward strand.
AGAGGGTAATATGTTCTAATACAGCACTTGGAAAAATCTAAAGATCATAAAGGTGACCACAAATTAACTTTGGATATGCTTTCTGAAAATTGCATTTTTCAATAGCAGAATCACAGAATTTTAGAGCAGAAAAGAACCTCAGAGATTACCAGATCCAACTGTTCTTATTTTGCAAATGAGGTAACCAGCAAAATATTTTAGAACTGTACCAGTTTCATGATCTTTCAACAGAAACACACAATAACTTTTTTCATCCTGTTTTAAACTTCCTACAGAGAAAACAGTTAAGAAAGGTAAAAGTCCTGCATGTTATTAATCAGAAAAAAGGCATTGTGCCTCTAATCAGCATTTTATTTTGTATATGAAAAATCTTCATAAAAAGGACTATAATGTTAAACACTTGCTATTATTCTTAGGCATTTTACAGCACATTGGCATTCAGGCCACCTGTGTCTCTGTCTTTATATGGGTTACTCGAGTTGGTCTCTTGAATCATGCTGATTCAAGGTGAGAGATAGCATTACTTGTCTTTTGCTTCAGAAACCAAGAGCCTTATTGATAACAGTGAAAAAATCTCTATGTTGTCTTTCTCTGATCTCTGAATTGCAGCTACCAGTAAAAAAAAAGCACTTGAGATCTATATCTATATTGATATTGATATCTACATCTATCTATCTCCACATACATAAATGTATGTGTTATGTAGATAAATACACACACACACACATATAAACCATAGCAAAGAGACGGAGATTTCTACATTAGCATGGTAGCAAATAAGCAATGCACAGTAGGACTGCTCACAACTTCCTATTTAAATACCAAAGAAGATCAAGGTAAGTGAAGAGTCAAGATGAAACTCTATGAAGAGTATGAGTCTAATTATATCCTAAAACATAACTTATATATATCTGTGTGTGTATGTGTTTGCAATACATATACACATCAATGCTACAATCTTAATCATCATAAAATAGGCTACATATAATAATAATAACTTCAAACTTTCAGTGATTTAACACAATAAAGATTATTTCTCACCCACAAAAGTAATACAAAGATTGCTCAGCCTTCTTTTGTGGCTATATCACCTTGGACACATGGCCTCCAAGATTTCAGTAGTGGAGGAAGAACACACAGAAAGAGGCACACAGTTATAAACTGCCTTAGTCCAAAAGCAACCCATGTTGCTCCCACACATTGATCATTAGCTAGAACTGATCACATAGGACAGACTCAGTTGGAAGAAGACTTGGAAATGAAGGGGAGCACAGTGATATATGGTGAACCTTACTATCTCTGCCCCTAACCTTTTAATCACAAATCTGGAGGCTCAGAGGTTATGATTCACCCCCACTGACTACCTCTAATTCTGTATTCAGGAGTCCCACTAACCAATAAAACATGTAGGATTCATCTTGATATTGTGTAATGTATAAACTACATTATAAAGTAAATCATCACAGCATACCCTATATTTTAAAAGTGGAGGAAAGGGACAGGAAATAATAACAAAATTAGTTAATCTAGAATACATAAGTGGCACAGCTAGAGATAAAGTATACATCAGTGTTATATCCTTATTTCTGCAGCTGTTCACAAGGCTGTAGTTGGTTTAATTGATTTTCTTTCTCTATTCTATGTTCTAAGTTCCTCAGCCAGCACCAAAAGAGGCCAGGTGTCTATACCTGGTAGGGAGACCCAACACTTAGTTCCCAGAATTTCAGAGACCCTTGATAGTCTTGTCTGTGTATTGCTATAAACTTCAACTAACCTTTCCTTGAGACATGGCAACACCAAGAATTGTCCCAGAGGATCACTTCTTCTCCTGACATGTTCTCCTTCCTGCCACAGTATAGGAATAACCCTGTTTCGCATTAGTAATTTGGATGAATCAGTGCATTAATATAGTAACCCTCTCTGTTCCATATTCATGATGTGGTATAAGGACCTCTAAATGGAAAGGTAGCAGTTTTTAACATTGAACTTATGGAATATTTGTGATAGCCCATAGGACAGCATTTACCCCTTAGAAACTAAGATCTCTAAACCAGCAGAGTTCCAAGTTGCAGAGGAAAAGAAAGTAAAGAAAGAAAGTGAGTGAGTAAGGCATCTCAAAAATAGTATAAGATGTCTCTATAATTTATTTTCAATTTTTGGTTGGGCAACGGTTGTATTCTGACTATGGAAGAAATCAGACAATATATTGGCCACCAAAATTGAGCATACTGCAACTTGGAGAACAGTTCCTCAACCTGAAAAATAGTCTCTTGGCCAGTGTCTACTGAGATTTCAATAAGTCATTCTATTTGCACTAAGGCCAGTTGCTTATAGGAAATAAGTACATTGTAAGATTCATGAAGCCTGTGTGCATCAGCTCATTGCATTACTTATTTCTCTGTGAAATTAGTTTCATTGATTAGGGGACTTATGATTTAGTTCTGCTTGGGGTGTAGTGAACTGGAAATAATGTTTCCCTCATCCTTACAACAAAAACAAAAAAAGAAGTCTGACAAACTATAAGTCATGACTTCTTAAATCCATCACAAATCAGAGTTTACCAACTAGTCTGATCTGTAAAGAAAGATAGGTGCCTTCAGGGAGAGACAGAACATGTGCACTTGCTTAGATGGGAAGACACAGCAGAAATCTGATAAGAAGAAGAAAGCTAGAATTGTAAACAAAACTAAAACTAGTGACAGACATTAAACCACAGATCCAAGAAGTTCAATGCACACAAAGATGCTAAAACACTACACACATCATATTCAAAGTGCTAAAAACAAAAGATAAAGAGAAATTCTTGAAGGCAGGCAAAGAAATAAGACATATTGCATAGAAAGTAACAAAGATAAGAATTACAACAGACCTTGTCCGAAAACATACAAATCACAAGACAATGGAGCAGTACCTTTAAAGTGCTAAAAGGGGAAAAAAATAACCTGTTGACCCAGTATTCTACATGTAGAGAAAGTATCTTTCAAAAATAAAAGATAAATAAAGATATTTTTCTTCAGGCAAATAAAAATTGAGAAAGTTCATTGTCATCAGACCTTTACCACAAAAAAAGGTTAAAAGAATGTTAAAATGTTTATCCACTTGACAAATTCTTACTGGGCAAATATTGACCTACTATGAGTCAGGCATAATTGTAGGTTCTGAGAAAACAGTGGTAAGCTGAACAAAGTTTGTGCTGTTAAGGAACTTACTTTCTGGTTGAGATTTTACCCAAAACCTGGCTCTGACCTTTGCATTGTTCAATGAACAAAGCACAAGTCTCCCTGGCATCTCAGGCCCTCAACCACAAGGCCCCAACTGCTTTCCTCATCTTTTTATCTCACAACCCCTCTTGATGTGTCTCAGAATATTTCCAGAGTGGAAAGTTCACTATTCCTGACATTTCTCACAATTCATAACGGCCTGCTTACTTGCCTTTTCCCAAGTTGTTTTATTTTCCCAGTAAGCATTTGTCGAGTGGATAATCAAAGGTCAGCATTTAAATTATTACTATTGTTGATGTTGTCATTTTGCAAGTTTCGAAGTTCCACGGAATGACCTCGGGAACTCCAATTTTAGCTATTTACAATGTGAGAAGTCATTGTTTAAAAGAGACCCCACTATCAAATAATGATTTTAAAACCACCCATCTAGTTTATTTGCCTCCTTTTCCAGATGAGATGACTGAGGCCAAGGGAAGTAAAGGAACTTGCCTCAAGTCACCCACTCAATTGAGGAAAAACCAGGATAGAACCCAATTGTCCATCTTTCTAATCTTGAGTTCTTTCCACAACCCTCGCTGCAGTATGCCCAAAAGAATCTGTTGTACCCAAATTTCACTAAATGTAACTATGCAGACATTGTGACCCATGTGCGCTGTTGGTGAAATGTATGTTGGTGCAGCCACTATGGAAAATAATGTGGAGTTTCCTCAAAAAATTAAAATTAGAACTACTATATAATTCAGCAATTTCATTACTAGGTATATATCGAAAGGAAATGAAATCTGTATCTTGAAGAGATATCTTCACCCACATGTTCATTGCAGCATTATTAACAATAGCCAAGACATGGAAATAACTCAAGTGTCCATTGACAGATGAATGGATAAAGATGTTATTATTCAGAGATTAAAAGAAGGAAATCCTGCCACTTGCCACAACATGGATGAATGTGGAGAACATTATATTAAGTGAAATAAGTCAAACAGAGAAAGATAAATACTGTATGGTATCACTTATATGTGGAAACTTAAAAAAAAAAAAAAAAAAACTCATAAAAACAGAAAATAGAATGGTGGTTGCCAGACACTGGGATGTGAGGAAAATAAGATGTTGGTCAAAGGATACAAACTTTCAGTTATAAGATGAATAATTCTGGAGATCTAATATACTTCATGGTGACTGTAGTTTATAACACTGTCTTGTGTACTTGAAATTTGCTAGAGAGTAAATCTTAAGTGTTCATCATCACCACCGTAACAAGAAAAGAAACTATGTGAGTTGGTGGATGTGTTAACTTGATTGTTATAATCATTTTATAATGTATATGTATATCAAACCATCATGTCGTATACCTTAAATATATATAATTTTCTTAATTATATCTCAATAAATCTGGGGAAAAAATGAAAAAAAAATAAAATGTTAAAAGAAGTTCTTCAGGCAGATGATACTAGATAAAAATTTAAACTTATAGAAAACAGTGTGTCAGAAATGAAATAAATTAATTTAAAAATAAAATTTATTTTTCATACTTTTTGCTCCAAAATATAACTGTCTAAAGCAATAATAGTAGAAATATATTGTGTTTTTATCTAATCCAAAAAAACACATGCACCCCAATGTTCATAGCAGCACTGTATACAAAAGTCAAAAAATGGAAACAACCCAAGTGCCCATCAACAGATGACTGGTTTAAGAAGATGTGATATAGATATAGATATAGATATGATGAATATTACTCAGCCATAAAAAAGAATAAAATATTGCCATTTGCAGCAATGTGGGTAGATCTAGAGAATATTATACTAAGTGAAGTAAGTCAGACAAAGAAAAACATTATATGATATCACTTTTATAAATGCTATCTAAAAAATAGTACAAATGAACTTATTTACGAAACAAAAACAGACTCACAGACATAGAAAACAGACTTATGGTTGTTTACCAAAGAGGAAGGGAGAGGGAGAAGGGATAAATTAGTTGTATGGGATTAACAGATATAAACTACTATACATAAAATAGATAAGCAACAAGGGTTTACTGTATAGCACAGAGAACTATATTAAATATCTATAATAGTAATAGTCTACGAAGGAAAATAGTTTGAATATATACATAACTGAATCACTTCACTGTACACCTAAAACTAACACAATGTTGTAAACCAACTATACTTCAATAAAAAGAAATATATTGTGTTTTCAGACCATATACAAAAGCAAAGTGTATGATAAAGATAGTACAAAAGATAGGAGAGAGAAATTGGGAATCTGTTGATGTAGGATCCTTAAACTACATGTGAAACAGTACAGCAATATTTAAAGGTAGATTCTGATTGTAAATTGTAAGTTTTATGCCAAACTCTGAAAATAAATATTTTAACAAGAAGTATAACTAACACTTTATCTTATTTTAAATGTAGTCATAAAGAATTCTCAATTAACCCAAGGAAAGGATAATATATATATATATATATATATGATGGAACAAAAAATCTAGCAAGATGGTATATTTTATAATTCAACCATATAAATATATTAAGGATAAATAGTCTACACAAGCCAATTAAAAGACACTGATCAAAATACTGTCATATTGGATTTTTTTAAAAAGCATGACTCAACTATATGCTATTTACAAGAACCTCACTTAAGATTTAAAGACATAGTAGGTTAAAACTAAAAGGATGGGAAAATATGTAACATAAAAACCCTAAACAAATAAAGTTGGAGTAGCTATATAAATAGTAGAGAAAGTAGACTTCAGAGCAAGAGACATTTCCAGGTATAAGGAGAAACAATACATAACAATAGAGGTCAATTCTCTAACAACATGTATCAATCCTAAAGGTATATACATCTAACAAGAAAGTATCAAAATACATAAAGTAAGAACTGGTAAGACAAGATAGAAAGAAAAATTCACAATTACACTTGGAGAGTTCATATACCTCACTCAATAACTGATAGAACAAACTAACACAAAATCAGTAAGGATAAAGAAAACTTGAGCAGCATTATCAGCCACCTCGACCTAATTGACATTTATAGAACAATTTACCCAACTATAGCAGCATACATATTCTTTTCAAGTGCACATGGAAAATTCACCAAGATTGATCATGTTCTGAGCCATATACCATAAAAAATGTAAAAGTATAGAAATTTGGCAAAGTATGGTCTCAGACCAGACTGGAACTAAACAATAAATTAATCAGAAAGATATCTGGAAAATCTTCAAATTTTTGGAATTCAAAAAGGAATATAGCTACAGACCCTGCACACATTTAAAGGAAAAAAAGGGAATACTACTAAGTCTATTCTCATAAATTCAAAAATTTAGATAAAGTGAGCCAATTCTTTGAAAGATAAAAACTACCAAAACTTACAAGGAAATAGCCTGAACAGTCCTAAATCTATTTTTCCAAGTAAATTTGTGATTTAAAATATAATAACAAATAAATTCCAAGCCAAGCTGGTTTCACTGGTAAATTCTACTAAAATTTTAGGAAAAAAATACCAACTCTACATAATCTCTTCCAGAAATAAGAAGATAAAACACTCCAATTCATTTCATGAGGTCAGCATTACCCTGATACCTGATACTTTGATACATTGATATTTTGGTTTTGAAAACTACAGAGCAGCATCCTTAAATACATGGATTTAAATTCTCTAAACAAAAGTTTAGGAAATGGAATCCAAAGGCATATAAAAAGATAACACATCATGACCAAATAGGTTTATCCCAGAAATAGTACAAGGTTGGCTTTACACTTAAAAATAATTCACTATATTAACAAATTAAAAGGAAAAAATTTATATGACTGTTTCAAAAGAAACAAAAAAGCATTTAACAAAATTCAGCATCCATTAATGATAAAAACTCTCAACAATCCAGGAATAGAAGATACTTTTCTTAATGTGATAAAAGGCAACTACAAAAACCTATAGCTAACATCATACTAAATGGTAAAAGATTGAATGTTTTCACCCTAAGTTAAAGAACAAGGCAAAAATATCCTTTCTCACCACCACTGTTCATCATTATAATAGAAATGCAACAAGACAAGAAAATTTTTTGAAAGGCAGCAATATTGGAAAGGAAGAAACAATATTGTTTCTATTTACAAAATGTTTGTGTAGAAAATCCCAAGAAATTCACAAAGTGACCTAAAGTTAGCGCTGAATTCAAGTGAGCTCAGCAAGGTCACAGGACGCAAGATCAATATAAAAAAGTCTATTGCCTTTTTATTTATCAATAGTGAACAGCAAGAATTTGAATTTTTTAAAGTACCATTTTCATAGCACCAAAAGGAAGGAAGAGGAGATGGAAAAGAAGAAGGAGGGGGAAGAGCAGGAAGAGGACCATCACCAACACCACTGCCAACAACTACAACTTAGGTTATAAGTCTAGCAAAATCTGGAGAGGATCTTTGTACTGAAAACTACAAAACAATAATGAAAGGAAACAAATGAAGACCTAAATAAATGAAGATATAAACCATGCAAATAATTGGAAGACACATTCTCCCCACATTAGTGTACAGATATTATGCAATTCCAAAACTGCAAAATCAAAATCCCAGAGGGATTTATTATAGACATCAACAAGTTGATTCTAAAATTTATATGGAAAGGCAAAGGATCTAGAATTCCTAGGAATTAGGTATTTGGCAAATAAATAACCAAATTCTAAAACCTTCTAATTATCCTAAAAGAATAGAAATGAGATTGAATTTCTAAAAAAGATGGAAACAATTACATCTTGTAACAGCACTTCTCAAAGTGTGGTTCATGGATGCCTAGTGATCCCCACAATCCTTCAGGAGGTCTGTGAGTTCGAAACTATTTTTGTAGTAATACTATAATATATTCACCTTTCCCACTGTGCTGACGTTTGCACTAAGGTGGGTAAAACTTCTGGTGTCTTAGGATGAATCAGGGTCGTGGCTCCACACCATCCTAGCAGTCACTGTTCTTCACTACCAAGCACACACAGAAAAAGAAACGTCGGTGTCCCTTAAGGATACCCACAAAGAAGCAGTAAAAATGTGTTAATTTTATTAATTCATGAAAACATGTCTTTTTAATATTTTCTGTGATGAAATGGAAACTATACATAAAGTACTTCTGATGCACAGTGAAATTTCATGGTTGTCTTGGATATTTAAGGACTATTTATTAAAAATTTTTTATTTATTTGTTTATTAAAAATAAACAAAGTAAGCCAGGAACTTCAAGAAAACAACTGACAGTATTTATTGCCAAAGATAAAGTTCAAGTTCTCAAGTTTAAGCTGTTATTTGTCATTCACTAGTTTGCCACTGATACAGATCTGTATGTTAAAGAGCTAAAAGGTAGTATTAAGAAGGTAACAGCTTTACCTCTGAGAAGGTAAAATCAGATATATGAAGTTTTTTATTAGATATTGAAGACTAAGGAAAAGTCATTTGGAAGGATTTGATACCAAGTGTCTTAAAGACATTATGTGCCCTAGAGAAGTTTTTAATCCTCAGGAAAAATTAAAGTTAGTTATTTTCTCTCCAATCTGGCAATAAAACCATCAACAAATGAAGAATATTGGTATTTTGGTTGGCTTCCCACTTAGCTTCAATACTTTTTTACCATCTTTTTTTTTTTTTTTTGGCTGAGACTGTAATTTTGTGCAAGCCAACCATGGAGGTTTGCTGATGATGAAAATTACCAACTGGCAGCTGTAGTATATTTTCTGACAAAGGCGTTTCCTGGGCCCTGGCCTCATGAGTAAGGGAGAATTGAGGAGAACGCTGGTCCTGGATATCTTCCAATTTTACAAAGTGACAGACTTCCAACTGTGTGGGGAAATGGTACAAGGTGTTTATTTCTCAGATAATCTATTAGTTCAACTTCAGTTGGAATTTGGCAGGACAGAATTGGCTAGGATTGAAGAATTTCAGCTTGTTGATAAAAGTAATTACAGTTAAAGGTTATACAACTCAGCCCAATTTTCTCACTTATGTGAAGAAGAATGTATACATGTACATGCTTGGGGAAACAGGAGAAATAAGCAATTTAAAACATTCCTGCCTCCCCTTCCAAACACACATCTTTACAATCCTTCCTTCTTCTTAGAATGAGAAGAATTTCATTTTTATTCCTAACATTTGTGATTTTTCATATGTGGAAACTTCATCTTTGAAAACCTTCCACCAATTTGCCTTATTTCTAATCCTCCTCCAGAATAGGTTCTGTGTCTCCTTCCAAGGAAGCCTTTCCTGACTTTTCACCATAAGTCACATATCCTTCTTTAGCCCTCATAGGACTCTGTACTTTGCCTTCATGGCATTTAGAATATTTGTCATGGAGCAATTATTTCTGTAAGTGTGTTGCTTAATGTCTGGCTCCTGACAGAATGTGATTCCTAGGGGGCAGGGACATATCTATCTTATTTACCATTGAATCCAAATATTTTGCACATAATAAACACAATAAGTATTTAGTACAGTCTTGAGTGTGAGCCCAAGCTCTCAATGAAATTAACTACTGTACATAAAACATTTAGCCCACAAACTGGAGAATAGTGTATCCTTAATAAATGTTAACTTATTGCCTTACATAATCCCTGGGAAATAGGGATGGTAACATATAAATTCTCAATTTTCAAATAAGGAAATATAATCAGAGGGCATGTGACTTGCCCAAGACATATCACTTGTAACAAGTGGAGGCCAGATGGAAACTGAAATCTTCTCAATGCATATCCCACCCTCTTTCTAATGAACCAAAGTCTACAGAGAGTACACCTAGGATGCTCAAGGAGCCCGTGCTTCTACAACATCTACTAAACTGAGAAAATCTATCCCAAGTGTTTTCAGTTCTGGTCCAGAAGCAGGTATTGATGCAGCTTCCTTTCTGTGTGTAGCTGTCAAGCTGTTTTTGTTTTTTTTTTAAGCCCTGTTTTATTTTTATATAAATTTATTTATTTACTTATTTATTTTCAGCTGTGTTGGGTCTTCCTTGCTGCACACGGTCTTTCTCTAGTTGTGGCAAGCAGGGGTTACTCTTTGTTGTGCTGCACAGGCTTCTCATTGCAGTGGCTTCTCCTGTTGTGGAACACAGGCTCTAGGTGTGCGGGCTTCAGTAGTTGTGGCTCGTGGGCTCTAGAGAGCAGGCTCAGTAGTTGTGGCGCATGAGCTTAGTTGCTCTGTGGCATGTGGGATCTTCCTGGACCAGTGATCAAACCTGTGTCCCCTGCGTTGGCAGGCGGATTCTTAACCACTGTGCCACCAGGGAAGTCTGTCGAGTTTTCCAGACACTGTTTATTGAAGAGACTATTCTCTCCCCATTTTATATTCTTGACTCCTTTGTCATAAATTAATTGACCATATAGGCATGGGTTTACTTCTGGGCTCTCTGTTCTGTTCCATTGATCTATGTGTCTGTTTTTATGCCAATAACATACTATATTAATTACTATAGCTTTGTAATATAGTTTGAAATCAGGAAGTGTAATGCCTCCAGCTTTGTTCTTCTTTCTCAAGATTGTTTTGGCTGTTCAGAATCTTTTGTGGCTCCATACAAATATTAGGATTATTTTTTCTATTTCTGTGAAAAAATGCCATTTATAATTTTGGTATACATTGCTTTGAATCTGTAGATTGCTTTTGGAAGTAGGGAAATTTTAACAGTAGTAATTTTTCCAATCCAGGAGCACAGAATATCTTTTTAGTGCATTTCCACCAAGGAGGTATGCCCCAACTGGCCCTGGGATGATTGGGAAGGCTGGAAGGAAAGGTGGCTGGCAGGCCATATCTTCTCCCCTCCCTCTTTCCAGAGGGTGTTGGGGGACTGTGGTGGGCCCACCCTCCAAGTGTTACAGCCACCCGGCAGCAGAGCCCACCAAATCCTGGGGCTGAGGGAGAAAAACCGGTCACTGCACTCTCCCCTCTTCTGGTGCCCACACCCTAGGGGTTTGCCATGTGACTGGGGGGACTGGGCTGCCCCTCCCATAGCAAAACCACTCTCCCACACTGGTCTGCCTACCCCTGTGCTCCACATGGTGGGGGGTGGTGGTTCCAGTGGGTAGTGGAGTGGCAGACTGTCCCCAGTGCCTTCCGGGCGGGTCATGATGTTGGGCCTGGGAGGGTCTCCAGGCATTCATACACAAATGTAATATCAAAACCAGCAACCATGAGAAGAGGAGAGTACAAAAGCAGGAAATGAGAATTGCATTTGAAATTAAGAGAAGGGCAACTTAAAACAACCTTGTGTGTATGTGTGTGTGTGTGTATATATATATATATGTATAAACACTGTTTTTATCAAAACCTCATGGGAAATGCAAACCTAAAAACTACAATAGATACACACACAAAAAAGAAAAAGCAACCAAACACAACACTAAAGATGGTCATCAAACCACACTGAACAAAACAGGAAGGGAAAAAGAGAGACCTGCAAAAACAAACCCCCCAAAATTAAGAAAATGGCAATAGGAACACACATATCAATAATTACCTTAAATGTAAATGGATTAAATGATCCAACCAAAAGACAAAGACTGGCTGAATGGATACAAAAACATGACCCGTATATACAGTGTATACAAGAGACCCACTTCAGACCTAAGGACACATACAGACTGAAAGTGAGGGGATGGAAAAAAGTATTCAATGCAAATGGAAGTCAAAGAAAACTGGAGCAGCAATACTCATATCAGACAAAATAGACTTTAAATAAAGACTGTTACAAGAAACGAGGAAAGAACTACATAATGATCAATGGATCAACCCAAGAAGCAGCTATAATAATCCTATATATATATATATGCACCCAATATAGGAGCACATCAATATATAAGGCAAATGTTAACAGCCTTAAAAGGGGAAGTCAACAGTAACACAGTAAGAGTGGGGGACTTCAACACCCCACTTACACCAATGGACATATCACACAGACAGAAAATTAATAAGGAAACACAAGCCTTAAATGACATATTAGACCAGGTAGATGCAATTGATATTTATAGGACATTCCATCTGAAAGCAGCAGAATACACTTTCTTCTCAAGGGCACATGGAACATTCTCCAGGATAGATCACATCTTGGGTCACAAATCAAGTCTTGGTAAATTTTTAAAAATTGAAATCATATCAAGCATCTTTTCTGACCACAACATTATGAGATTAGAAATCAATTACAGGAAAAAACAACTGTAAAAAACACAAACACATGTAGGCAAAACATTATGTTATGAAATAACCAATGGATCACTGAAGAAATCAAAGAGGAAATAAAAAAATATTAATACCTAGGAACAAATGACAATGAAAACACGATGACCCAAAGCCTATGGAACACAGCAAAAGCAGTTCTAAGAGGGTACTTTATAGCAATACAATCCTACCTCAAGAAACAAGAAAAATCTCAACCAAACAACCTAAACTTACACCTAAAGCAACTAGAGAATGAAGAACAAACAAAATCCAAAGTTAGTAGAAGGAAAGAAATCATAAAGATCAGAGCAGACATAAATGAAATACAGACGAAGAAAACAAGAGCAAAGATCAAAGAAACTAAAATCTGGTTCTTTCAGAAAATAAACAAAATTGATAAACCTTTGGCCAGACTTATCAAGAAAAAGAGGGAGAGGACTCAAATCAATAAAATTAGAAATGAAAAAGGAGAAGTTACAATGAACACCACAAAAATACAAAGGATCATAATAGACTACTACAAGCAACTATATGCCAATAAGATGGACAACCTAGAAGAAATGGGCAAATTTTTAGAAAGTTACAACCTTCCAAGACTGAACCAGGAAGAAACAGAAAATATGAACAAACCAATCACAAGTGCTGAAACTGAAACTGTGATTAAAAATATTCCAACAAACAAAAGGACCAGATGGCTTCACAGGCAAATTCTATCAAACATTTAGAGAAGAGTTAACACCTACCCTTCTGAAACTCTTTCAAAAAACTGCAGAGGAAAGAACATCCCCAAGCTCATTCTACAAGGCCACCATCACCTTGATACCAAAACCAGACAAAGATATAACACAAAAAAGAAAAGTAGAGGCCATTATCACTGATGAACATAGATGCAAAAATCCTCAACAAAATACTAGCAAACTGAATCCAACAACACATTAAAAGGATCATACACCATGATAAAGTGGGATTTATCCCAGGGTTGCAAGGATTGTACAATATCCACAAAGGAATCAGTGTGATACACCACATCAACAAATTGAAGAATAAAAACCATATGATCATCTCAGTAGATGCAGAAAAACTTTTGACAAGAGTCAACACCCACTTATGATAAAAACTCTCCAGAAAGTGGGCATAGAGGGAACATATTTCAACATAACAAAAGCCATAATTGACAAATCCACAGCAAACGTCATTCTCGATGGTGAAAAACTGAAAGCATTTCCTCTAAGATCAGGAACAAGTCAAGGATATCCACTCTCACCACTATTATTCCAAATAGTTTTGGAAGTCCTGGCCATGGTAATCAAAGAAGAAAAAGAAATAAAAGGACTCCAAATTGGAAAAGAAGAAGTAAAATTGTCACTGTTTGAAGATGACATGATACTATACATAGAAAATCCTAAAGATGTTACCAGAAAACTACTAGAGCTCATCAACGAATTTGGGAAATTTGCAGGATACAATGAATACACAGAAATCCCTTGCATTCCAACACAGTAGCAATGAAAGATCAGAAAGAGAAATCAAGGAAACAATCCCGTTTACCATTGCATTAAAAAGAATAAAATACCTACGAATAAAGCTACCTAAAAATGTAAAAGACCTGTACTCAGAAAACTATAAGATACTGATGAAAGAAATAAAAGTTGACAAAAACAGATGGAGAGATATACCATGTTCTTGGATTGGAAGAATCAATATTGTGAAAATGACTATACTACCCAAAGCAATCTACAGATTCAGTGCAACCCCTATCAAATTACCAAGGGCATTTTTCACAGAATTAGAACAAAGAATTTTACAATTTGTATGGAAACACAAAAGACCCTGAATAGCTAAAGCAATCTTGAGAAAGAAAAACATAGCTGGAGGAATCAGGCTCCCTGACTTCACAATATACTACAAAGCTACAGTCATCAAAACAGTATGGTACTGGCACAAAAACAGAAATACAGATCAATGGAGCAGGAAAGAAAGTCCAGAGATAAACCCACACACCTATGGAGTGGGTTATTGTCACCTCATCTATGACAAAGGAGGCAAGGATATACAATGGAGAATAAACAGTCTCTTCAATAAGCAGTGCTGGGAAAACTGGACAGCTACATGTGAAAGAATGAAATTAGAACATTCCTTAACACCATACACAAAAATAAACTCCAAATGAGTTAAAGACCTAAATGTAAGACCAGACACTATAAAACTCTTAGAGGAAAGCATAGGCAGAACACTCTTTGACATAAATTTCAGCAAGATCTTTTTTGATCCGTCTCATAGAATAATGAATATAAAAACAAAAATAAACAAATGGGATCTAATTAAGTTAAAAGTTTTGCACAGCAAAGGAAACAATAAACAAAATGAAAAGACAACCCTCAGAATGGGAGAAAGTATTTTCAAACAAAACAACTGAGAAGGGATTAATATCCAAAATATACAAACAGCTCACACAGCTCAATATCAAAAAAACTAACAATCCAATAAAAAAACGGGTGGAAGATCTAAATAGACATTTCTCCAGAGAAGACATACAGATGGCTAAAAAGCACATGAAAATATTCTCACCATCACTAATTATTAGAGAAATGCAAATCAAAACTACAATGAGGCATCACGTCACACCAGTCGGAATTGCCATCATCAAAATATCTACAAACAATCAATTCTGGAGAGGGTGTGGAGAAAAGGGAACCCCACACTGTTGGTGGGAATGTAAGTTTGTACAGCCACTATGGAGAACAGTATGAAGGTTTCTTGAGAAACTAAAAATAGATCTACCATATGATCCAGCAACCCCACTCCTGGGCATATATCCAGAGAATAGCTTAATTTGAAAATGTACATGCACCACAAAGTTCATTGCAGCACTATTTACAATAGCCAGGACATGGAAGCAACCTAAGTGTCCATTAACAGAGGAATGGATAAAGAAAATGTGGTACATATATACAATGGAATATTACTCAGCCATAAAAAAGAACAAAATAATGCCATTTGCAGCAACATGCATGGACCTAGAGATTGCCATACCGAGTGAAGTAAGACAGACACAGAAAGACAAATATCATATGGTATCGCTTATATGTGGAACCTAAAAAAAGGGTACAAATGTGTGGCACGTATATACAATGGAATATTACTCAGCCATAAAAAGAAACGAAATTGAGTTATTTGTAGTGAGGTGGATGGACCTAGAGTCTGTCATACAGAGTGAAGTCAGAAAGAGAAAAACAAATACCATATGCTAACACACAAATATGGAATATATAAAAAAAAAGTTCTGAAGAACCTAGGAACAAGACGGGAATAAAGACACAGACCTACTAGAGAATGGACTTGAGGCTATGGGGAGGGGGAAGGGTAAGCTGGGACAAAGTGAGAGAGTGGCATGGACATATATACACTACCAAACGTAAAATAGATAGCTAGTGGGAAGCAGCCGCATAGCACAGGGAGATCAACTCGGTGCTTTGTCACCACCTAGAGGGGTGGGATAGGGAGGGTGGGAGGGAGGGAGATGCAAGAGGGAAGAGATATGGGGACATATGTATATGTATAACTGATTCACTTTGTTATAAAGCAGAAACTAACACACCATTGTAAAGAAATTATACTCCAATAAAGATGTTTAAAAAAAAAGGGTACAAATGAACTTATCTACAAAACAGAAATAGAGTTATAGATGTAGAAAACAAACTTATGGCAATCAAGGTGTAAGGGGGGCGGGAGAGGTAAATTGGGAGATTGGGATTGACATATACACACTACTATATATAAAATAGATAACAATAATGACCTACTGTATAGCACAGGGAACTCTACTCAATTCTCTGAGATGAACTATATGGAAAAAGTATCTAAAAAAGAGTAGATAGATGTATATGTCTAACTGATTCACTTTGCTGGACATCAGAAACTAACACAACATTGTAAATCAACTATACTCCAATAAAAATATTTTAAAAAGAATATCTTTTTATTTCTTTGTGTCTTACTCTATTTTTTTCATCAATATCTTATAGTTTTCAATGTATAGGTCTTTCACTTCCTTGGTTAAATTTATTCTTTTGATACACTTGTAAATGTTACAATACACTTGTAAATTGTAATTGTAAACAATTATAAATGTTTTCTTAATTTTTCTTCCTGGTAGTTCATTGTTAGTGTATGGAAATGCAAGGATTTTTGTGTATTGATTTTGTATCTTGAAATTTTACTAAATTTGTTTATTAGTCTAATCATTTTTTAGTGGAGTCTTGAGGGTTTTCCATAGATTATACCATGTCTTCTGAAAATTGATGCAGTTTTACTTCTTCCTTTCCAGTTTGGATATTTTTTTTTCTTTTTCTTGTCTAATTGCTCTGACTAGGACTTCCTATAGGATGTTGAATAGTGGGCATTCTTGTCTTGTTCCTGATCTTAAAGAAAAAGCTTTAAGCTTTTCAAAGTTGGTATGATATTAGCTGTGAGCTTTTCATATACATCCTTTATTATGTTGAGGTGTGTTCTCCTATACCTACTTTGTTGAGAGTATTTAGCATAAATGGGTGTTGAATTTTGTCAAATGTTCTTTCTGCATGTAGTGAGATGATCATATGATTTTTATCCTTCATTTTTTTAATGTGGTTTATCATGTTGATTGATTTGTGGGCACTGAAGCATTCTTGCATACAAGGGATAAATCTCACTTGATCATGGTGTATGATCCTTTTAATATATTGTTGGATTCAGTTTGCTAATATTTTGCTGAGGATTTTTGCATCTATGTTCATCAGGTATATTGGCCTGTAATTTTCTTTTCGTGTGGTATTCTTTTCTTGTTTTGGGAGCAGGTTAATGCTAGCCTTATACTGATAAAATGAGTTTGGAAGTATTCCCCCTTCTGTATTTTTTGGAAGAGTTTGAAAAGAATTTTATTAATTTTTTGATATTGTTTAATAGGATTCACCAGTGAAACCATCATGTATTAGAATTTGTTTGTTGGTAGGTTTTTGATTACTGATTCATCTTCTTACTAGTCTTTTAATCAGTCTGTTCAGATTTTCTATATCTTCATAATTCAGTCTTGGTAGGTTGTATATTTCTAGGAATTTATCTGTTTTTTCTAGGTTAACCAAGTTGTGGGTGTATAATTGTTCATAGTGGTCTCTTAAAATCTTTTGTATTTGTATGGTATCAGTTGTAATGTCTTCTAAAAATAAATTTCTAATTTTATTTGTTTGAGTCCTCTTTTTTCCTTGGCAAGTCTAGCTAAAATTTTGTCTATTTTGTTTGTTGTTTTAAAAATCACCTCTTACTTTCATCAGTCTCTTCTATTGTCTTTTTAGTCTCTATTTCATTTATTTGTGCTTTGATATCTGTTTTTTTCTTTCTTTCGTTTTGTTAACTTTGGGCTTAGTTTGGTCTTCTTTTTATAGTTCCTTACGGCATCAATTTAGGCGTTTTTTTTGAGATCGTTCTTTTTTCTTGATACAGGTATTTATTGCTATAAACTGGTCCTTATCTCCAATTGATCTGATCAACTAGTCTGATGTTGAACTCCTCTATTGAATTTTTTGGTGCATTTATTGTATTCGTCAGCTCCGTGGTTTCTGTTTGGTACTTTCTTATATATTTTATCTCTTTGTTGAAATTCTCACTTTTTTCTTGCATTGTACTCCTGACTTTGGTGAGCCTCTTTATGATCATTAATTTGATCTTTTTGTAGGGTACATCACTTATCTCTGTTTCATTAAGGTCTATTTCTGAAGTTTTATCTTGTTCTTTTTTTTTTGGAACGTATTCCTCTGTTTCTCCATTATTCTTTACTCCTGTGTTATAATAGTTTCTCTGTGTTAGATAATACAACCACCTTCTCCAGTCTTGACTTAATGGTCTCATGTAGGGGATGAACATTATCCACCATCCTGGCACAAGCTCTTGGTTGAGTTTTAAACCTTTGTGGTTGTCTAAGACACCTTGTTTATTCTAAGTGGCTCCCAGTAGTTGAAGGTATGCCCAGACTTGTCAGTGTTCCAAAGGCGAGGACTGCAGTTAACACCTAGATGTAGGATGACTGAAAGCAGACCCTCAGGTGACAGCTGGGAGAGTCTGTGGCTAGGGCCCTTCCAGGGAGAAATTGGGAAGTGAGCATTTTGGCCTGTTCCCTCTGCATTGGATAGCCACAGGGCAGGGGGATGCTTCTGTGCCCATTAAGAACTGATTTGTCACTTGCTAAAGTCTTGAGGGACTTGTGAAGGCAAGCCCCACTGCTCTCAAAGCTAGATGATCCAGGGACCCATGCTTTGGGTGGCAGCTGCAAAAGTTAAAGTACTCATTATGTGTAAAATCTCCTTCTAGAGAGATATTGGCAATTTGCAGTGGGCTAGAGGGAGAAGGCTGAGGTGTTGTCTGCTGGCTTCCCCTGTCTCTGAGGATCACAGTCAGCCCCTAGATGTGTGCTAAATTAGAAGCTTGACTCAGGCACCAGCTTTTAAAGTATGCAAATAGGCATCTTTCAAGGAAAGACTGGGAGATGGGCATTTTGTGCCTGCTCCCTATGTACTAAGTCCTGGGGCATAGCCATGGTGAGTCCTTGTGAGCCAGTTAAGAACTATTTCTTTGTTTGATAGAGTTTTGTGGGTCTTGTAGATGTGAGTCCCATTGGCTTTTAGAGATAGGTGTTTGAAGACTCCTCAGGTGGGAGTCTTAAAAGTTGGGGTGCTAGATGTGGGGTTTAAACCCTTTGCCCCTCAGGGAAAAGCTGGGAGTGGGAGTTCCCTCCTGATTATATGGCATCTTGCCTGGGGTGTGGTTTATAGAGAGAGTGTGTCTCAGTCTTTCTTACCCATTTCTATGTGGGTATTTTCTCATTTGCCCAATGTATAGGAGTCAATGTATAGTTTCTGGATTTCTTTCAGAGGAAATTGCTCTGTGTGCAGTGTAGATTTGGTGTGTCCATGGGAGGAGGGGAGTTAAGGAGACTCCAATGTTGCCATCTTGGACTGGAACCATGAAATCTATTTTAAATCAATAGCTTGAAATTTTGAATTGCAAATATTTCAACATGTCAGCATCATTAAGTCGGTGTGAAGTATGCTATTTCTGAACTCATTAGAGTAAGACTTATGAGATAATTTGGGGTCACATTTGTCTGTTTCAAGCATTTAATCAGTAGCATTTTTGGAAAAGATTCATCAGAACAGTAAGAGATAGAATTTGAAACAGTTTCTTCATTTGTAGAAGTTATGAATATAGAATTTTAAAGCAAGAAGTTGCCTTAGAAATCACTTAGTCCATCTTTATTTTACAGACAAAAAAAATTGGGGAATAATTATCATAAAGAACATTGTACTACTTTCCCACTGCTTTACTTTGCCATCCTCCAAGTCATTGATATGGTCCCTTCACTAGTGAATGGTGTCATATGTCGTTAACAGCCACTCTGAACTCTGAACCAATAGGATAGATCAAGAGATTATCTCTTCTGACTCTTCTTTGAACTTTTTCTGATGAGGCTAGGGGTTCATAAACTTGAAACATGCTCTTAACTTATGGGTGGTATGGCCTACATGCATGCCTGACTGCTGGCTGTGTAACAGCTTCCTCTACTATGGAAACCTGAAGGTAGTAAGATCCCAGTTTCCATTAGGGCAATGAAGGTAGTAACTACTTAGGCCACAGCTTAAGCTTCATCCTCTAACCCAGCTTTTACCAGTCATCACCAGAAATATTGGGTGCTGGCTTAGCACCTCGTTTCTTATTTGGTTGCTATTCCTTAAGTGTAACCCCTAAGGCAAGGGAGCTGCAGCTGGGGTGGATGAGGTGGGGCAGGGAGTGGGGGTGGTGTAGCAATTACTAGCTAGCCAATGTTTGAGCTGTTCAGAATCTCTAATCTCAATATCATGAAACATTTTCAACACTCTATTATTATCTCCCAAATTATGGTGAACGTAACTGACTACATGATATTTCATCATTTGAACAGGTCAGTCTAAACAGAAATTGACTGAAATAAACTGTTATAAACCAATATTGACTGAAAGAGAATAATATTTTTTAAATATTGCATATTTTCTTCTTGCTTCTTCTAACCTCCTTTTCCACTAATAATGCAGAGGTGAGTAAGAAAACTTAGCCAGATTCAGTGATTCCCTTCAATATTCACCTCTTTTCTTCCTCATCCCACATTTCCTTTCTCCAATCCACATTTCTTTCTTCTGTTCTTTGTTCTCCCTACATGTGCTCCAGGCCTTCCATGACACTCCAGCTGAAGTCCTCTGAGCTAATTGCATTGCTGCACCTCAGTAGACACTCTGAAGCTTCAGAACTGACTGCCCATTGCCCTTGTCCCACCACTTTCCTGGTCCCTTCCTTGAATGAAACAACTAAACCCTGATGCCATGTTGCTGTCATTCCATCACAATGACTCAGAACACAGTTAAGTTGTTACAGGGATAGGCAGGGATCAGATGGTCATCAAGGCCCTCCTTAATCTTAGTCCTCCTCATGCAAGAGATATTTCTAAATGATCTGCATCAGGGGTCAGCAAAGTTTTATTTATAAAGAACCAGACAGTAAATATTTTAGGCTTTGCATGTCATCCAGTCTCATCTTAACTACTCAACTCTGGCATTTTAGCATGACAACAGCCATAGACAATAAGTAAATGATTGAACATGGTATTCCAATAAAACTTTGTTTATGGACACTGAAATTTAAATTTTATATCATTTACATGCTCAGACATATTATTATTCTTTTGTTTGGGTTTATTTTTCATTTAAAACCACTAAAAAATATAAAAACCTTTCTTACCTTGTATACTGTACATAAATAGGGCCAGATTTGGCCCATGGACCATTGTTTGCTGACCCCTGATATACATGATAACCTTTGGTAGTCTTTTTGAATGCATTTTCCTTTTTACTTATAAAACAGATTTTTAGAAAGTCACCCACACTATTGCTACCTTTTTACTCATACTGTATTATCAATTCAATAGCCTTATAAGCCAACTCAAATCAGTTCTGGAGCAAAGGGGAGTATAAATAAAATAATATAAATAGATTCATTTTGTGAAGAAGAGTTACTAAATTTAAAGTTTCCATCATGTAAATTTTGGACACAGATATTCATCTTGGGGATTTCCATCAAAAGAATTGTGGCACACATTGGTCATAGCATGCCACTGGCTTGCTCCCTGCTAATGCTAATCCAGGTGCTATTCTTTTAGTTTCTCTTTAAAATGTTACTTAATTTTCAACATGTCAAAATCTTTATGGGCTTCAATATATCTCTCCCTTCCCACCTCCTTCCCGGTAATAAAGAAATGCTAAAGTAGTGCTCAGAGCTCTTTGGAGAAAGGCCCTGTGGAAACAGATTATACAGTAGACAATTGGCATTCATTAGGAATACTTCCCAAGGCCTTCAAATATCCTAAATGCATAAATACCACTAGAGCATATATTTTCCTGAAAAATTTAACAATAAATTGTTAAAAATTTTAAGTGATTTGTTTCAATCCTTTATACTTAATAAATATAGGATCAAAGTCATTTTTATAAGGCTATTTACTCCTTTCATGAGAGTTACTATGAACATAAAGAGGAGAAAAAAATCAAGTGAATGCTGACTTTCTGGATAGGTCGACTTACTAGCTAAGTGACTCAATTCTACAGACCAGCCTAGAGGAAAACATCACGCAAGTTGATGTTCTAATTATGAGTTAGGCCATTTCATCAACATTCGAGGACCATGGTGATTGATAGAAATTGGAAATGGAAATTGCTGATGTTAAATCTATGAATGCTAAGGTTCTACTTTATTTGAGTAGTCAAAAAAGAAGTAATGCCTGTAATTGGTTAAGTTATAGAGTGATCATAAAAAGTCATACAAAAATGGAACTTGCTGTCTAAGGAGGATATGAACTCCTTCCCAAAACACCCTGATCATTTGATTGAACAAAGAAGAGAAGATCCAGGAACCAGAGGGGTTGGATTAGACTAAGAGCTTCTCAAATATTCTTAGGACAGGAAAACCCCTTCACATAAAATCTTCTCCATGAAATCCTAGGGATAGACCAGGGTTTATAAAACAACAGACTAGGTGGCCTATAAGAGCCCTTCCAACTCTAAGATTCTGTGATTAGTATTATTTTATGACATGCTATAAATGAGAAGAATTATATCAAAAGAATTCAACCAATCCTGGAGAGGCTTGAGATGCTCCTAATTTTTCCACTCTTTTCCAGACCTTGACCTAGGATATAGGTACTATGAATGGCCAGAGCATGGCTGGTTCTCAGCAAAATTGTGGAGGAGGCAAAGTCTGTGAAGGTCAGGAGTCAGCTCCTGGGGATGTTGTCCTTTATTTCTAAGGAAAACATGGCTTAAAGCTGGCATCACTTCCAATATCTGCAAGATTTGGGAAAGGTGGAAGACTGAGTGGAAGATTTGCTCCCAGGTACTTCTATGCACCACAGGATATCAAAGAGGAGAGGTAACATCACCAAGGACTTGGCATCCTCTTCTGGGAAAAGGGTTAGTGCATTTTCTGTTGAATGTAGAATAGTTGTATCATGTTAGGAGGAAGTATGGCCTTGTTATTGTCTTTACCTGGCAATTAAATATAGTTTAAGGAGATATGTTTGAGTGCCAAAGTGACAAGGGGTGGACTTGTGATGGTTAATTTTACTTGGCTAGGCCATGGTGCCCAAAAGTTGGTCAAATACTAGTCTAGATGTTTCTGTGAAGGTATTTTCAGATGCGATTAACATTGAAATCAGCAGACTTTGAGTAAAGCAGATTATCCCTCATCATATGAGTGGGTATCATTCAACCAACTGAAGGCCTTAAGGGAAAAAAACTGCCAGGTCCCCTGAAGAAGAGGAAATTCTGCCTCCAGATGGCCCTCAAACTCAAACTGAAACATGAACTCTTCCCTGGGTCTTCATCCTGCTGGCTGGCCCTGCACATTTCAGATTCACCAGCCCCAATCATGTGAGTCAATTACTTAAAATAAATCTTTCGTGTGTCAATATCATATTGGTTCTGCTGTTCTGGAGAAACCTGACTAATATACCACCCCTCCCAGCTCTCTCTACATGTTTCATCTCAGCCCCACTGTATGCCTCTTGCATGTGCAGTTTCTCTTCTGTGCCACATTGATATACCAGCCACTACCACAGGCTATTGCCCGAATCATTTCGTGGCCCAAACTGCCATCAACTCAAATCTGTGTGTGCATAGTGTGCTTTTCAAAAGACTTGAGTTAATGGTCTGGGGTAAGTATGAACAACATGGTACACCCTGACAAAACAAAAACAAAATGAAAACAAAATAGCAATTAGACATGCATTTTCTTTAAAGTTCCTCAGCCGTAATAACTGGGAGATTATGTTTTGGCTGCCTCTGCCTGTCTTATTTGGTTACTCTTATACCTCAATGTACACATTTCAATAAATTTCAAAAGTAGAACAAACATAGGCCAGATTCACTGACTGCTGAGCAATGACACTAAAATTCAATAACAGAAAAGTTTAGGGGGGAAAAGTCATACACTTTGAAATTTTTAAACACTACCTAAACAAATAAGAAATAAAAGTATAAATTATGGACTCTTTAGAAAATCCTATGAAAATCAGCAAAAGAACTATTCATAGGAATAATTATGATCATAAAATGATTTTTTAAGGAAATGTAATAAAAATGAATAAATTGGTATTCAACTCAAAAAGCTAGAAAGTGAGCAACAAAATAACACTTCAAGAAAGTAGAAGGAGAGGATCAATGAAGATAACGTGAGAGATAAATGAACTCATTTAATTAAAAAACACATAGTTAAAAGCAAAAGCAGTTTCTTTAAAAAGGCCAATAAATAAAAAAGCTTATGACAAGTCTGTCTAGGAAGAAAGAAAAAAGAAAAGCAGGATTAAAAATGGAGAAAATGCCTGAACTACAAGTAGGAAGAAAATTTTAAAGTATGGGAAAATATTAGATAAAAATTTATAACAATATATTTTGACAATCTGCATGAAATGGACAATTTTCCCTGAAAGTATAATTTAGTCAAAACTTAATGAAGATGCAAGAAAACCTAAAAATATCATTATTCATGGAATAAATTATAAATTAACCAATGATAATAATATACTAGACCCAGGCAAATTCTATCAAGAAATCTAGACAAAAAATTTTTACTATTAATTAAATTTTTCAAAATATATTTTGAAAGGGTAGAAAGCTTCAAACAGCACAAAAACAATAAAACTAATTCAGCCTCAAAGATGCAAATGTATATGAACAACAAAGACGCAAAAATTATTTTTTAAATTGACAATCCAATCCAGCATGTATTATGGCAGTGTTTTTCCTGGCTAACACATTTCTTTCTCACCACCAAAAACTAACATTTTGGTAATAGTGGCACTTTCTTTAAGGGATTGTTCTTCCCCCATTCCAAAAGAGCACACAACAACTCCTGCTCAACAATGGACTGGACACGTGACCTAAGGCTGACCAATCAGAATTCTCTCTGCTTGAAATCTGGTTGTTGAAAAAAGTCAAAAGGCAACAAAGGCAGTCAGGATAAATTATATAATGGTGCCATAGTAGAAAAATGATCCACTACTTTCCGTTGCTCTTAAAATAGTCCCAATTCCTGTCCTTTTTGAGCTTTAATCATTCAGCTTCTACTGTGCTTCTGCAAAGTACCTTCACTATATTTCCAATACATCCTTTTTAAATTACTGTTCAATGACTATTTTTCATTGTTTGCCACCAGAGAAATTCATCTGGAATAATTAAAATATATAATATTTAGAAATGCAATTCAATTACCTGGATAGATTAATAGTACAGAACTATGAGATATGAATATAAGTCCCTCCAAAAGCACTTACTAAAATACAATGCGTATTCCTAATTTTAAAAAGAAAATTATTAGTAAACTAAAAATAGAAAGAATTTTTCTCAACTTAAGTATATCTGCCAGAAAACATCATAACATGATGGTGAAACATAAAAGAAATTTCATGAAATTCAGGATAAGGCAAGGTTTCTATCAATCTTATTATTCAACATTGTTCTATGGACCCTGGTTAGTGCACTAAGATAAGAAGAATAAATAAATAGAGGCAAAATTATTTGCTACTATTATAATGACTTTTTCAATACAAGAGTGTTTTGGAAATCATTTGCTACATAATCTTTACCCTAATTGATGAGGGGCAGGTAGGGATAGAAATTATAATTTTATCATACAAAAAGAAAGTATGCAGTAATATTTAGCTTCTAACCTGTAAGTAGGATTAGGGTTCTTTTGGGCAGAAAAGATACCATGTCTTCCTATGACTACAAAGCCATGACAAACAACAGTAATGGAGGGCAAATTTCGAAGAATCTTTTCTTTGGCCTGGGAGAGGAAAGGGATTCAAGAGAGCAAAATCGGCAAACATCGTCCCACTGTTCCCCTCCGGACAAGGAAAGGGAAATATGCATAAGACAGATGAGGATTAAGTTGGTTCTCTTGTCTCTTGCTCCCCATTTGGCACTCTGAGAGGAGTTCACTTCTTAGGTTGTCCCATACCATGATAGGATTCGAACACATCAAAGCAAATTGAAGATACATGCAGAGTGAGGA
Organism: Balaenoptera musculus; assembly: GCF_009873245.2. Classification (NCBI taxonomy): domain Eukaryota; kingdom Metazoa; phylum Chordata; class Mammalia; order Artiodactyla; family Balaenopteridae; genus Balaenoptera; species Balaenoptera musculus. Next base: position 156,062,203 of record NC_045785.1, read on the forward strand.
ATCGACATTTAACTTTCACAGGACACCATTTAAGACTACCTAAATTACTAGGTTGGACTAAATTAGACTGAACGTTTAGTTAAATACTTTTGCTGCTAACTAGCAAGTAGGAAAATTATGGGCAAAATAAAGAAATTACATTTTTCTCTTTAATGTAAGCTGCAGGGTAATATAAATTTTCTACCTCTATGCCAGTCCACCAAGAAACTGTAAGATAATCTACTGGAAAATTATTAGAACAAGAAAGAAAGTCAAAGTGGCCAGATATAGGATCTATATATAAAAATCAAAAGTTTTACAAGATACGAATAATAACCAACTAGAAGTATAATTTTTAAGATCTCATTCATAATACAAAAAAACTCTCCACATAGGATGAGCCAAATTAGTATAAAGGAAACTGTAAAATTTTACCTTAAAGCATAAAAAAAAGTCTAAATAAATGGAGAGAAAGAGCATGATATTGGATGTGAAGACAATTTTTAATGTAAAACAAATTTCTACAGGGATTTTTTTGTTGAAATTGACAACACCTAGGTTGCTGGACTAAAGAGATTCAATATAATCCTATAAGACCAGTGTCTAGTGCAATCTCTGGCAAATAATGTATAGTAAATAAAAAGATATACCAGTTATAATTACTACAATTATTGTTATTCTCATTGTTACTATTATTATTTGGTCAATATTGTTACAATCTTGCAATAGAGAAGGACTCAAAAAGAATGAGACCAAAAGTAGAACCCATAAAATATTTATAGATTTAATTATAAAAATTTTTCTTATACAGCAGAGAACATCATAAACAAGATTAATATTCAAACAGAAAAATATCTATAACATATATAAAACATAAAAGTTACTATCATTAATATATATATATATTTTAATAGATCTTTATTGGAGTATAATTGTTTCACAATACCATGTTAGTTTCTGTTGCACAACAAAGCGAATCAGCCGTATGCATACACATGTCCCCATATCCCCTCCCTCTTGAGACTCCCTCCCATACTCCCTATCCCACCCCTCTAGGTCATCGCAAATCACCCAGCCAATCTCCCTGTGCTATGCTGCTGCTTCCCACCAGCCAACTATTTTACATTCGGTACTGTATATATGTCTATGCTACTCTCACTTCGCCCCAGTTTCGCCCTCCCACCCCATGTCATCAAGTCCATTCTCTATGTCTACCTCTTTATTCCTGCCCTGCAACTAGGTTCATCAGTACCATTTTTCTTTTTAGAGTCCATATATATGCATTAGCATACGTTATTGGTTTTTCTCCTTCTGACTTCCTTCACTCTGTATGACAGACTTTAGGTCCATCCACCTCACTACAAATAACTCAATTTCCTTTCTTTTTATGGCGAGTAATATTCCATTGTATATATGTGCCACATCTTCTTTATCCATTCATCTGTCGATGGACATTTAGGTTGGTTCCATGTCCTGGCTACTGTAAATAGTGCTGCAATGAACATTGTGGTGCATGTCTCTTTTTGAATTATGGTTTTCTCAGGGTATATGCCCAGTAGTGGGATTGCTGGGTCATACGGTAGTTCTATTTTTAGTTTTTTAAGGAAGCTCCATAGTGTTTTCCATAGTGGTTGTATCAATTTACATTCCCACCAACAGTGTAGGAGGGTCCTTTTCACTCCACCCTTTCCAGGATTTTTTGTTTCTGGCTTTTTTGATAATGGCCATTCTGACCGGCATGAAGTGATACCTCATTGTAGTTCTGATTTGCATTTCTCTAATAATTAGTGATGTTGAGCATCTTTTCATGTACCTCTTGGCCATCTGTATGTCTTCCTTGGTGAAATGTCTATTTAGGTCTTCTGCCCATTTTTTAACTGGATTGTTTGTTTTTTTGATATTGAGCTCCATAAGCTGTTTGTATATTTTGGAGATTAATCCTTTGTCTGTTGTTTCAGTTGCAAATATTTTCTCCCATTCTGAGGGTTGTCTTTTCATTGTGCTTATGGTTTCCTTTGCTGTGCAAAAGATTTTAAGTTTAATTAAGTCCCATTTGTTTATTTTTGTTTTATTTCTGTTACTCAAGGAGGTGGGTCAAAAAAGATCTTGCTGTGGTTTATGTCATAAAGTGTTTTTCCTATGTTTTCCTCTAAAAGTTTTATGGTGTCTGGTCTTACATTTAAGTCTTTAATCCATTTGGAGTTTACTTTTGTGTATGGTGTTAGGGAGTGTTCTAATTTCATTCTTTTACATGTAGCTACCAAGTTTTCCCAGCACCACTTATTGAAGAGGCTGTCTTTTCTCCATTGTATGTTCTAGCCCCCTTTGTCATAAATCAGGTGCCCATATGTGTGTGGGTTTATCTCTGGGCCTTCTACCCTGTACCATTGATCTATATTTCTGTTTTTGTGCCCATACCATACTGTCTTGATTACTGTAGCTTTGTGGTATAGTTTGAAGTTGGGGAGCCTGATTCCTCCAACTTCGTTTTTCTTTCTGAAGATTGATTTTGCTATTCGGGGTCTTTTGTGTCTCCATACAAATTGTAAGATTTTTTGTTCTAGTTCTGTGAAGAATGCCATTGGTAATTTGATAGGGATTGCATTGAATCTGTAGATTGCTTTGGGAGTATAGTCATTTTCACAATATTGATTCTTCCAATCCAAGGACATGGTATATTTCTCCATCTGTTTATGTCATCTTTGATTTCTTTCATCACTGTCTTGTAGTTTTCTGAGTATAGGTCTTTTAGCTCCTTAAGTAGGTTTATTCCTAGGTATTTTATTCTTTTTGTTGTGACGGTAAGTGGGATTGTTTCCTTAATTTCTCTTTCTGATCTTTCATTTTTAGTGTGTAGGAATGCAAGAGTTTTCTGTGCATTAATTTTGTATCCTGCAACTTTACCAAATTCATTGATTAGCTTTACTAGTTTTCTGGTGGCATCTTTAGGATTTTCTATGTATAGTATTATGTCATCTTCAAACAGTGACAGTTTTACTTCTTCTTTTCCAATTTAGATTTTTTAAATTTCTTTTTCTTCTCTGATTGCCGTGGTTAGAACTTCCAAAACTATGTTGAATAAAAGTGGTGAGGGTGGACATCTTTGTCTTGTTCCTGATCTTAGAGGAAATATTTTCAGTTTTTCAACATTGAGAATGATGTTTGCTTTGGGTTTGTCAGACATGGCTCTTATTATGTTGAGTTAGGTTCCCTCTGTGCAAACTTTCTGGAGAGTTTTCATCATAAATTGGTGTTGAATTTTGTGAAAAGCTTTTTCTGCATCTATTGAGATGATCATAGGTTTTTATACTTTAATTTGTTAATGTGGTGTATCACACTTATTGATTTGCGTATATTGAAGAATCCTTGCATCCTCGGAATAAGTCCCACTTGATCATGGTGTATGATCCTTTTAATGTGTTCTTAGGTATGGTTTGCTAGTATTTTGCTGAGGATTTTTGAGTCTATATTCATCAGTGATATTGGTCTATAATTTTCTTTTTTTTGTAATATCTTTGTCTGGTTTTGGTATCAGGGTGATGGAGGCCTTGTAGAATGAGTTTGGGAGTGTTCATTCCTCCGCAAATTTTTGGAAGAGTTTGAGAAGCATGAGTGTCAGCTCTTCTCTAAATGTTTGATAGAATTCACCTGTGAAGCCATCTGGTCCTAGACTTTTGTTTTTTGGATGATTTTTAATCACAGCTTCAATTTCATTACTTGTGATTGGTCTGTTCATATTTTCTATTTCTTCCTGGTTCAGTCTTGGAAGGTTATACCTTTCTAAGAATTTGTCCATTTCTCCCAGATTGTCCATTTTATTGGCATAGAGTTGCTTGTAGTAGTCTCTTAGGATGCTTTGTATTTCTGTCGTGTCCATTGTAACTTCTTTTTCATTTCTAATTTTATTGATTTGAGTCCTCTCCCTCTTCTTCTGGATGAGTCTGGCTAAAGGTTTAGCAATTTTGTTTATCTTCTCAAAGAACCAGCTTTTAGTTTTATTGACCTTTGCTACCATATTCTTTGTTTCTATTTCATTTATATCTGCTCTGACCTTTATGATTTCTTTCCTTCTACTAACTTTGGGTTTTTTTGTTCTTCTTTCTCTAGTTCCTTTAGATGTAAGGTTAGATCGTTTGAGATTTTTCTTGTTTCTTGAGATAGGATTGTATTGCTATAAACTTCCCTCTTAGAACTGCTTTTGCTGTGTCCCAAAGGTTTTGGGTCATCGTGTTTTCATTGTCATTTGTCTCTAGGTATTTTTTGATTTCCTCTTTGATTTCTTCAGTGATCACTTCATTATTTAGTAGTGTTATTGTTTAGCCTTCATGTGTTTGTGTTGTTTACAATTTTTTTCCTGTAATTGATTTCTAATCTCATAGCATTGTGGTCGGTCCACCTACATTTTGAGTGCTAACATTTGCACCATTATGACTAGTAAATGGCTTCATGAAAAAGGAGCCAAGGATTCAGATTCCTTGTCTTGGCTTTAAATCATAGGAGTAAAAGGCAGCCTTAGACCTCATTAGCCTAAGAGACCATGATGGACTCAGGACCAAATGCCCAACCAGGAGGACAATGTATATTCTCTTGGAGTGTCACCTTAGAATTCAGGAATTTGATGATACTGATCTTCAGTGCATCCTAACATATTTAGTAGTCTTAAAGTAATTTTTCTAGGATAAGAAATAGAAAGTCAGCTCCTAATTTCTGTTTAACCTGATCTTTGGCCATGGAGTTTATCCAAATGACTTTAGTAGCCATGATAGTTTGTCATCAAGGATGTAGAACATTAGAGAGAGCTCACCTCCAAACACAGAGTGAAAATGTTATTTTCTATCCAACTGCCAGCAGATGAGGGGCTTTTAAGACTTTATCAGAATAGGAGGAGAAGAGTGTCACACACAATTTATCTTTACCAATTGTCTTAACTGCTTTTTCCCACAACTAAGAGGAATGTATCTAGCCTCTTCTAACCAAATGTAACTCAATGAATAATGTATAAACCACCAAGGTAGAAAATCCATTTCATTCAAAGGTTATCTGGGGATGTTTATATTTTTATATGTATGGTAGATAGAGGAGAATATCATTTTTTAACTTTAGTATAAAATAATTATGGACTTATAGGAAATTGTAAAAATAGTTCATAGAGTCTTGAGTTTTCTTCATCCAGCTTCTCCTAATATTGACATTATAATTAACCATAGTCTAATTAGGATTAGGATTAGGATATTTGGTTAAATTTGAATTTCAGATAAGCAATGAATAATTTTTTAGTGTATGTCCCAATATAATTTGTCATTTATCTGAAATTCAAATTCAACTCAATGTCCTATATTTTTATTCACAAAATCTGACAACCCTACATATAATATCACAACCAGGAAATTGATACTGGTACATTACTGAAACTATAGACCTTATTCAGTTTTTCAGTTTTCACCATTTGTATGTGTATATATAGTTTGCTTTTTAAAAAAAAAAAAAAAAAAGAACCAAAAGAATCTGAGGACTCTGCAATGTAGAACCCAACACAGCTGCATCTAGTCGCTGCCTGATTGGCCATGGAACTGGTGGCTTGCCCAAGAGCTTGGCTGAATTAACAGGCTATGAGCAGCAGAATTGGAGGAAATCAATAGGTTTGGGTTTTGCTCTAGTGTAGAGGCCTCAATTAGCTCTCCATCTACCTGGGAAAGGTCTTCCATTTGAATTTCCTTTGTTTTTTTATTGTCTCTAGACCATGATTTCCTGTGTGAATAGCCAGTTTCATGTTTCATAACAAGAAAAATAGGCAAATTCTTTCTCTTGGGCTGTAATTTGTATTCTGCAACTAGCGATTTGATATTCAGTCTTTCTGGTGATTATTTTCTTTGGGAACAGTGGTGCTAAAAATAAGAAGGGAAAGTAACGTGGGGAAAGCAAATCAAACCTCACACTGCCTGAGCCATGCTGATCAGGTGGCTTTCATTGAGGACCAGTGGTCGGAAACACACTGGATGTCAGCAGCCAAAACCACCAAATGAAGCCAGGAAACAACTTATTCCGTTTAGAAGCACTCACATCCCCCCTTGTAGGACCTCCATCAGGCGATTTCAGCCTCTCAAAACAGCACACTTTCAGTGCAAGTAGTGTTGCTTGCCTTTTGAAGAGTTAAAGAAAGGCGATTTTTATTAAAGATGTATTACACCAAAATCTTACCATGAAATACAGGAAACGAATATGCAGGAACTTTGACTCACGCATAGCTGAGGAGATGAGGTAAATCTTCTGGGGAACCCATGCCTAGACCCTTCTCTTATGTGAAGACTCCTTTTAGTTATTCCTCGGACTGCCATAGTCAATGACGACATTTTTACAGGTACCATTAAAAAATGAGGAACATGAGAATTCTGTAATTTGTTTTTCATAGATTTAAATATTTTGGCTTAAAGGGATGTCCTTTACTATAAAATATGTTCTTTCTGTTTTTTAGTAATAAGATGTTCTATCTACTATAAAATGACGATAATAATAACAAAAACTTTTGTCCTTTGCTGTTCTTGTTTGGTAAGTAAAGGAAAATGTTGAGTAGATGTTTTAGTTATAACCATGATAATTCTCCGTAAAACACTATCCCAAAGTTCAGCAACAAATAGAAATAAGAATTTGTTTCTTGGTCATTTGTCTAAAGATTGGCTGGGGCAGCTCTGCTGTATGTGCCTTTTATTCTCCTGGGGCTAGTGGGCTATTGAGATGTGTTCTTCCCATGACAATGGCGGGGAAGCAAGAGAGCAAACCCAACCATTCCTTTGGCCAAAGTGAATCACGTGGTTGAGCCCAAAGACCAGGGTACACTCTGCTCTCCATAGGGCCAAGGTTGTGTGAAAGTAGAGCCACACTACAGGGGAAGGGAAAATTGTGAATAATGGTTCAATCTGCAACATGGTGGCAATTATATCAACCTCCATTTTTTCCTGATATTTTCTGACCTGAGAAATACAATGGCGAGCACCCAGCTTCGAAGGTCATCTTTGATCAGGAAAAAAAACTTAACATAATTAAACAGTAGTTTAGAAAAATCAGAGGTTTGAAGAATGTGATTAGAACTTATCACCACCAAGGCTACGGGCCCTCTTTAGGCCTTGATTAGCCCAGCTCTCATTTTGTGAAATATGATACTAATCTGAGGCACTTTACAATGACTGTACTGTGCCTATCACATTTTCAAGGCATCTTTGATAGAGTATTTAGGTGTTTTGTTTGTTATGACTGTTGGAAAGAAATGAACTCATGAGAATTCTGTGTGCGATCATAGGCATTTGATTAATTCACCTTGTACAGCTTTCCTTGTGCACATGCAATGGATCCAGTTTCTATCTAGGAACTTAATATCATTTGTTCATTATTAATTCATCATCCAAACTGTCCCTTCAGACAGATTATATTCTAACTTTAAAGCCTATTCAGTGTCAGTTTTGCCTATGAAATACTTAGTGCCTTTTTAACTTTAAAAAGTTACAAACTTTTTAAATAAAGATACTTTTAACTTCAAAAATTTATAAAATTTGTTAATAAGAATAAATCCTAGAAATCTATCACCATGGCCTCTAGTCAGAAAGTTTAATAAAAAAAAAAAAAAAGTTGAAAATGCCAAGAAATGGTTAGAGCATTTTGAAAATTTTCTGCTCATTTACACAATCTTCCTAGCAAAACCAGGGTCTCTGGAAGAGTCAGCTAAGACAAAGGGCCTGAACATTGTTCCAAAATCTGTCTCTGACTTGTGGCTTTATAGTGGGCATGTTGCTTAAGTCTCTGGTTCTATATTTACAAACTGGGGAGTCGGGGTTGGAGTGGGATTTAAATACATGTGTGGATGTGTTTCAGAGCTCTTTGGAAGAAAAATGATACAAACCTAGAAATCATCTCATCCTCCAAAGCAGGATGTTGCTAGAGCCTCAGCACAAAGTCAGGGAGGACAGCCTTCCTCTTAACAGGGACCCCAATATCCCACTTTTGCCTTCTCAAGAAAAAGCACAGAACACATGGCCGGCCATCTATTTCCCAGCCAGCAAGCTGGATGCAGTCACACAAGCAGGGGACAAAGGTCTTTTGTTTTCCAGGCAGCTGCCTTGACCCACAGGTCTGCACCCATCAGAGAGCTCTGCGCACCAGTGTGTGCACAAACCCTCTTGCCGCACAGCTGGGCTTCCTGGGTTCTTTATTTTATAGGGTCCCGGGATTGTGTCCCTTTAAGAACAAGTCATTTGGACATTATAATATTCTCCACCTTCTCCAAGGTTCAATCCAGAGAGAGTCTGCTCAGTTTGCATCAGGCAAAAGCACTTTTATGGGACTGAGAGGGAGACTGAGAGCAGAGGAGTCCGAGTGGCAGGAAGTGGGGACTCCTGCAGCTGGTCAGTGTCTCTGGGGCACTCCCCGTTTTGTTCTGTTGTTCACCACAGCCAGGTGAAGTGAGTTTCTCTCATCAGTGGGCGTGGCATTTCACATAAATATCAGGTAGCTCAGGCACTCAGCTGAGAAGTCTCAGCCCAGATGCCTAATATCTGAGGGAAGCAGAAATGGCTTTTCCCCAAGAAAGACCGACAGCAGGGAGCTGAAGTTCTCCAGCTCCACCAAAGGACATAGGAAAGGAGAAGAAAGCACACTAAAATCTGGAAGCTGGGAAACAGATGGATGAATGGTGGCGACTTTTAGAAGTCACAAGAAAGCTGAAGAGGAGCAAGCAAAGAAGCCGCAGGATTTCCTCCACAAGCTCCGCAGAGTCTCAGAAATCGGCAGCTCGGAGTACGTCTGGCGTGCGGTGACTGAGGCTGAAGCACGAAGACTGGGCCAGGGTCTCTGCAAAAATCTAGAACCACGTGTATCCCCTCAACTCTGGTTAGTTGGACTAACCTGGGGCCCCTCCCTGAACCCAGAAAAATGACCGGACATTTAATCTCTGATAGTGTATAACTGAGTCTCTGGGCTTAGGGACACGCAGGTGTGGTGTATGTTGGGGTGCCCCAATAAAAACGGGGGATTATGTGAAAATTCTGCATATTCTGTTTGGAAAACCCCCCTCAACACCTCCCCTGCACTTTCCTCCCCTTTTCTGAAAGCAAGCAGCTGATTGATATCCTCCAGACAGGATACTCGAAGAGACTTCTTGGGAGAATCTGATGCCCTAAGTGAAGAGATTTTCAGATGCGGACATGGAGGACTGCCCGGTGACCTAAACCACCAACCGTCTTATGAGGCACCTACAATCAGGCAATCCTCCCCTACACACAGAGCTTCCAGTCTTAAAATGTATGGGCACACAGCAGAGACTCACCAGACATTTGAGTAAAAGCTTCTAATAAGAAAGGCAGAAGCCAAGACACACTAAACATGAAAAGGCAATTGGAGAAAACGACTGTGCAAGGGGAACCCTTGCAAACAGTTGTTTCTCCACCACCTGAGGGGGGAGAGGGTGGATTGTTTAGTAGATTGTGTTAGAAAAATCTGCTTGCGGCTTTGAGAATTCGAAGTTGGATGACTACATAATGCTACAAATAAGGGCAGATGCTAGAAGGATTAAAAGTCTAAAATTGAAAGGTGAAGTTACAAGTTTAATATCATTGCAGACTATATCCATGACCTAGAGGCACGAAAGCACCTTTTTAAACAAAATTCAAAAACTATACCACAGGAAAAACGTTCAAAAAATAGAAATTTCTGTTCAATGAAGAATGCTAAGGACTAGTGACGGAACAAGAGAAGGTATCCTCAACATGTGAAAGCAGTGAGTTTATATCTAGAATACGAAAGGAACTCCATCGAATCAACAAGCAACAGGCAGCAACCCCGCACACTCTTTCACCTACTCAAGGACATCTCTGAAGCACGGATACACTTTCCCTCCTGTACCATCAACGTTTCCCTCTCAGCTGCATCATTCCCATCAGCATGTGCACATCCTTTTGTTCATTATTCAGTTTTAAAAACACCCTTTCTTAACCCCACTTCAACTATATTTCTCTATTCCTTGTCACAGAAACAACCCCCAAAATAGTTGTCTAGACTCCCTGTTTCCAATTCTTCTCATTCTCTTTTTAATTTTTTATCATGTAATATTTCATTAATACAAAATATATGTAAGTTATGAAACATTGAAAAATGACCACCGATGAACCTTCTACTCCACTTGAAAACTGGAACATCACCAACGTCATTGCACCAACCTATGTGTTCCTTCTCTGTGCCATCCCTCGGCCCTTTCTCCCCCAAATGGAGAAGAAGCCACTTCCTTAAATTTTGTGTGTGTCATTTTATTTTATTTTGTCAACTTTTATCATATGTATCCATATTCCTAAATAATGCACACTAAAATCTGGGGGAGATCATATTTTGTTAGTTTTCCCTCCACATAGTAAACATTCCAAATTTAACAAGTTCAGAAAGAAACTCCTGACCTCGCACCTCCCACAATCTTCCCAGTCTCACAGTGTCATCCTTCTAGTTGCTCAGACAAAATTATTTTAGTCACTTCTGGCTCCTCTCTTTCTCTTGTAATACCTGTCCAACCTATCAGTAAATCCTGTTGGTTCTACCTTCAAAATACACTTAGAATCCAACCACTTCCCGTCTCTACTCCTTTCACCGAGATTCAAGCCACTGTCACCTCTCATCCTGACGATTGAAAGATCCACATATCTGTACCCTTGCTTTTGCCCTTGCCCCCACCTCCACTCACAGTCTACTCACAGCATAGCAGCCAGAGTGATTATTTGAAAATCCACATCAGATCACATTACTCTTCAGCTGAACACTCTGCAGCAGCTTCTATGTCAGGCAGAGTAAACATCTACAAGGCACATCACGCTCTGGACAGCCCCCAGAACTTCACACAATGTGTGGACTTCCTTTCCTGCAGTCTTCCTTGGGTCCACTCCCATCTGCTTCCATGAACAAGCCAGAATCCTCCTTCCCCAAGGCCTTTGTCTTCTATCTTGGGTGAAGCTCTTTTCCAAGAATATGCCCTCTTCCCAAATGGTAGGCTCTCCCTCACCTCCCTTACTTTTTAAATGTCATCTTACCAGTGAGACCTTCCCTAACACTCTATTTAAAATAGCATTAGATCACCATCAGTACTTTTTATCCCCCCTTTCTGATTTATTTTTCTCCACAATTCTTATCACATTCTGACAAGTATATCTTTTGCTTCTTTGTTTACTGTCTAGCTTCCTTCACTAAAATATAAGCTCCTTGAAGGTAAAAGTTTTTCTGTATTGTTCACTACTCTATCCCCAGCAATGCCTAGAACATACTACATCTGAATAAATATTTATTGAATGAATAAATGGATGGATGGATGAATAAGTGAATGAATAAATGAATATAAACAATCTTTTCATTTACCTCACTTTTACCAGCTACCAATATACCATTCCCAACTCCATATCCTACCATCCCTTACCTACCCCTAACCAAACTCCAGGCCAAACCAAAAGTGGTTAGCTCCCAGCCCAGTGACTTCTAGATGGTAATTACAGGTTCTCTCTCTGCCTCTTCTCAGAGCCGCAGGAGACATGCCCCACAATTTTTGCCTCTTTCTCCTTTAGCATCCCTAAAGGCTGTCATAGCACTGGAAGCTTCAAAATGCATTCTTCCACAGCTGAAGGTAAAATGGTATTTCTCTGGAAGTCATTACCTATTTGTCTTCCACCACTGACATAAGCCTATTGTCGATTTTAGGGATATTAAAGCCTAAAGTCTAAAAGCCTATGAGCAAAACATCCAGTTTTTCAGTTTTAAGAGTCTGTGTGGTATATTTGGGTTTAATATTACACTTATAAAAATAAAAAGCAGTAGATTCCATTTACTCTACATCCTTCCTCTTTCTTGGAAAATCTTACATCAGATCAGAAAAACCTAAATTACATGAAGTTTACAAAATTAGTTGCCTCATGAATAAATGGATTTATTATTCAAGATGCTGGGAAGCATATTTTATTATTCAATATCATTGGCACAAAATATTTGAAGTGTGAGATGAAATATTTTCCAGCTGCTTCACTAAATTCAGGCAGACCAAAAAGAACATTTGCACATTAACATAAAACATTCATCAAGAGGTCTGTCGGCAGTGTAGAAGGAAATGGCCGAATTTTTTTGTTGCTAATAATTTCCATTAAATGTGTGGCTTGTGACCATTTTTACTGTATTGTATTCTGGAACTTACCTCAGGTAATGGAGGCTATATCCAAAGATCTTATAAACTATTCACTGCAAAGAAATAGAACCTTCCAGAAGTTTTCTTAATGATTGAGAAGATATGAATGACCAAATAGCTTAAAAATCAATTGGCGGGGGGGTGCTTCCCTGGTGGCACAGTGGTTAAGAATCAGCCTGCCAATTCAGGGAACACGGCTTCGAATCCTGGTCAGGGGAGATCCCACATGCCGCAGAACAACTAAGCCCTTGCACCACAACTACTGAGCCTGCGCTCTAGAGCCCACGAGCCACAACTACTGAAGCCCGCATGCCACAACTACTGAAGCTGTGCACCTAGAAGCCGTTCTCCACAACAAGAGAAGCCACCACAATGAGAAGCCAGCGCACCGCAATAAAGAATAAACCCCACTCGCCCGCAAGTAGAGAAAGCCCACACAGCAGCAAAGACCCAATGCAGCCAAAAATAAAATAAATAAATTTTTAAAAAATCAATTGGGTTAATTTCATGTTTTGCTCAAGAATTGAAGTTCATTATTTCTAGAACTCATGAACTTTTAACAAATATAGCAAGTGAGAAAAAATGTTTTCAATTTTTAATTAAGCTGTTCAATTCAAATTTGGGGGCTTATCTCTGAGTTCCCCTCATCTCCTCCCCCTGAGTCTGTTTCTGATGCACTGTTTTATCAAGGTCAAATTCCAAAGGCTATTCACCTGCCTCAGCATTTGCCTCATAATATTTTCAATAAATGTTGAACCCTTAGGTTCTTAAAGGTAATGCAAGATACATTTTTCTAAGTTTACTTTAGAGAAAACTTGCAGGAGTTTCATGTATCACTGGTTTTAGAACTAAGTATTATGAAGGGGGAAATAGCTTGAATAATAGAATATTCAGGCTGGAAGAAACTTGAGATTTTCCAGTTAACCCCTTCCTTTCATAAGGAAACTCAGGAGGTAAAGTTGTTTTCCTGGTCCAACAGGCAGTTTGTTGCAGCACTGGACTTGGAACTGAGGTCCCTGCCAGCCAGCCCTGGTTTTCATCACCATCTTCTGAAGTCACTGTCTGCATAATTTACCTATATCTTCTTTTTCCCTGAATCCAGTCAGGCACCAAATCCCAGCCTTCAACCTTAGAAATGTCTTTATTTTCTGGCCTCTCCTCTGCTTTCCTGTTGTCACTGTCTCGATCCAGCCTCTCACTCTCTCCTGTCTGGACCACTGCATGGTCCTTCTGTCCAGCTGTCCTGCTACCCTCCAACCAGCTAGTTCTCTCTGAGGCTGCAAAATCACCCCATCCAAAATAATAGCTTGATTACACTATATTCCTACATTGGCTTCCTGCTGTCTCTGAAATCAAATCCAAGCTCTTCACCCTTGGGTACGAAGTTTTATTGCAATTGTCTAGCTCCCCCTAGCCCTAGCTCCCCCCATCCTAACTCCATGAACTCTACTTTAGTCCCAGGGAATATTTCATGTCACTTTCCACTGCGCAAAATGATTTTCAATGTTCCTTATCACCTGGCAATAAATCCTGTTTGTTTGATTATTGAGAAACTCCTAGTCAGCCTTCAAAAGCAATTCAAATGTCACTTCCTCTCAGTTTTCATAATACTTCGTGAAAGTGTGGAGCCCCCTTGGTCCCTTTAATCACCTCTGCCAGTCTGCAGTCCCACTCCCCACACATAACCTCACCCAGCCTCTTCCACAGCATAGGCCTTGCTCTTGATTCCAAATTTGGCCTCCCACTTCTTTCATTCTGCTCCTGCCCCTCTCCTACACCCAGACTTTTGATTTCCAGATTCTCACATCTGTCTTTTCTTTCTGACATAGGTTCTCCAAAGACTAGGCTCTCTACAGACTAATGAATCAGATGTTATGACCCCTCCCTTATTTTCCACCTAAGATCAGAGTCATAGGTGACCCACACCAGGATTCTGCCCCCAAAGGCAGCTCATAGCTGACATGACCAATCCCCCAGGTGCACCAAACAGTAAAAAGATTTAGGTAGAACTTCTTACACTGTAATTGGATAAGTAGTTTACATGTTTGTCTACCCCTTTAGACTGTGAGTTACTTCAGGTCAGAAACTGTGTCTTTTTTTCTTTAATTGCGAATACCTAAAACAGGGTCGATATAGAGTTGGCATTTAATAAATATGTGAATGAGTGCAAGTGATAATAATAACAATGGAGCTCAAAGAATTGAACAGAAAGTTAGATAGGGAGTCATGACACAAAACACTTTCAGTCTGAAGAATAAAGTGTTTGTGGAATACTAGAAATTGAATTCAGGTACTTATTTCTTTTATATTATTATAATAGGATACAATATTTAAAAGGATAGACCACGAGTTAGATGCTTGTACTATGTGTCAGGATCAGCTAGATTATGCTGCGGTGACAAACCCCAGATCTTAGTGGTTTAAAGTAGCAAGGATTTACTTTCATTTCCAATGTGGAGATAAGCAAACTCTGATCATCAGAGTCAGTCTAGAGGGCAGGTTGATGAAGGTTTATCTCAAAAAGTGTTTCCATGATGGCTGGAAAGTCTTGAGCCAATAACTAAAAGCACATCATTTCTACCCAAACCCATCTGCTAGACCCAGTCACGTGACTATGCCTGACTTCAAAGAGACCAGGAAGGACAATCCTAAAATGCACCTGGAAGGACAGGAACACTGGGTATCAGTGGAGGTGGCGATATCTACCACATACCACTCCTCTGGCCACTAGTTCAGTTCCTCTTCACCCCTTATGCAGGGCACAGCCTCCTACTGTGGCCCTGTCCCAGCACTGTACAATGGGTATATATGTGTTGGGGAAAGAGGGTAATCAATAACATATCTTTTTAGTTGACAGGTTTTTAGTTCAAGAGTAAATATATCTGACCTAATGTAGAAACAAATGTTTATGACCCATGGGTATTAGTTTCCTAGGGCTACCATAACAAAATGTCACAAACTGAGTGGCTCAAAATAGTAGGTGTTCATTGTCTCACAGTTTTGGACAACAGACGTGTGAAGTGAAGGTGTCAGCAGAGTCACGTTCTTGTGAAACCTGTGGGGGGAGGACCCTTCTTTGCCTCTTCATAGCTTCTGGTGGTTTGCCAGTGATCCTGAACGTCCCTTGGCTTTTGCAGCAGCAACACTTCAGCTTTTGTTTCTGTTGTCACATGGCATTCGCCTCTCACATCTGTCTCTTCTCCTTTTCTTATAGAGACACCATTCATATTGGTTTAGGGCCCACGTTAATCCAGTATGACCTCATCTTAATTTGGTTACATCTGTAAAGATCCTATTTCCAAGTAAGTTTACATTCACGGGCCCCAGAGGTTAGGATGCCAACATATGTTTTTAGGGGAACACAATTCAACCAATAACACCATTCACCTCCTCAAAACCCTCATATAGACAGAGTTGCCCATTATCCAGAAGTCATGAACTTTGAGCTCAATGCCATGACTGGTTAGGACTCTTGAGTTGACTTCCTTGGGAAGGGCATTTATGTATTGTGCAAGGGGGAAGGAGAGTGAACCAAATATTTGGTGCCTAGAATGGTGGACGATAGTAGACATTAGAGCTCCTATTATTTAGGAGAAGAGATTTCCAGTTATTTTCCAACCAAACAGTTGGATTCCCTGCTCTTATGAAACTAGGTGTGATCACGTAACTTACTTTAAGCCAATGAAATGTGAGCAGACTTGATATGTGTTATTTCCAGATGCTAGAATTTAAGAGCCAAAGCACAAGTTTCCACCTTTCTTTATCTTCCAGCTTGAAAGTAAATCTCCAGGTGGTGAAAGTTCTGGAATGAAGGTCCTGGTATAAAGACAACATGAAGTAAAAACTCCACCATACTGACCTGTACTTGGCATGTATCATACCCTGTGACACAGCAATTTATATTATATATATATATGTATGCATATATACATATATGAAAAACTCCTGTATGTATTCATCAGGGAAACATATACAGGTACTGTTAGTAGAATTTTTGCAGCAAAAAATGGGAATCACTCTAAATGCTCATCAATTGTAGGTTGAAATAAATAAATAACTACATCTATAATCTGAATAATATATAACAATGAAAATAAGTGAATTAGAGCTACAAAAATCAATATAGATAAATTTTTAAGACATAATTTTAAGCAGCCATGAAGAATACATAGGTATGATTCCAATTCTATAACTCCAAGAATTAATCAGTATTTGTATATGGGTACAAAAATGTCTGATAACAGTGAAGAAAAACCAGGGAACAAAATTCAGCTAAGCAACTACTTCTGACAGATGTGGAGTATAATGTGATTGGAGAAGGCACACAGAGAGCTCCTAGGGTGTGATAATTCATTTTCTGGCATGACTGTTGGGCACATGCTGTTCATTTTATTATTGGTCTTTAAACTCTACATATATATTTTTTATGTACTCTCTTTACAATGTATATCTTGCAATTATTAAAAAAAATCTTGGGCATCTATATATGAAGGACATGAGTTATAGAAATAATTCCATTTTTTTAATGTAAAATGAACATTTTCTGTATAAAGTCTTTTGTTTCTTTCTTATTTTTATAATCCTTTTATTGCTTTAAAATTTTATACCTAATTATTTTATATTCTGTATTTGTTAGTTTTGATGTCCAAAGAAGTCTTTGAGATCTAAATGTTTTATGTTCTGCTTATTCTGTTTCCCTGTATATTTGTTGATGAGTGATTGTGAGCTAATATTTGGTTGATCTCTACCCATGGGAATCTTGGAAGCATTTTCTCCAGAAGGATTTGCATTTTCTTCTGCCCAGCTCCAGTGAGATACCACTGACCTATTTGAGGCCCGTTCATAGTCCCAAGATAAATGTGGGGTCTTCTGGCCAAGCTCCCACATGTTGCCGCTGGTACAGAGATTAGTCTCTCAATCATGGTGCTGATACTGAAATTTGCCCTCAAAAACTTTACCATTTGTATTCATTTACTGCTTATCCTTCACTTGTCTAGTTAACTAATTTTTTTGGTGGGGGAAGTAGGGAGCTTCAGAGATTTCTTTAATTTCTTGTAAGCCCGGTAATGCATTAAAAAGTATGGGTTTGGTTTTGTTTTGTTTTTTGATGCTTTTTAGCTCAACAGTTCTCCACAGCATAACTTATTCCAGTATACTGCTCTCCAAATGTGTTCATTTGGCTTACTTTTCATCCCTATAAAATTAAAAAGTGAGCCAGTTATTTTGCTTAATTTGAAAGTATGAGAAGCTCATAAATTTTTTGGCTTTTATATCCAAGTGGGCTTAGTCCAGCAGAATTGGATTTTTCACCTGTTTAATACCTGCCCTTTGACCTCCAGGATGACCTGTGTGCTGGACACTTTTCCTAGGGCACAGCATTGGCAGTGACCTGAAATTCATAAATGTTGGATAAGCATAATAATGTGGTTTAAAATAGTAGCTATTTTTAACATTGTGACTACTTATTTTTCAGTCACAACCAACAGATATTCAGGCCTTAAACAATAAAATGTACAAAGCTTTTCTGCTGGCGCTCCCTGCTGTATTTTCTCTTTCCAACATCACTTTGATAAACTCAATTTGTATCTAGAAAGCAAAACCCTAAAGTTCAAACAGGACATTTGGCTCGGAGCTCAAGAGATTTTTTTCTAAGGAAAAATGACTAGGCTTCTGTGTTGTATTTATTTAACCTACAATAAATCCTCTGGATCTTTCCCCTTACCACAAATGACTTCCATCCCAACCTTGAAGTATATAAAGATTGGGGTCTGCTGCTCCTCTGAGTTGAGTTTGAGTAATTTTTCTGGAATGTTTGGTTTTGACAAATGTACCTGTCATATTCACCTTACATTTTCAGAGCCACTTCACCTGTCCCTCCTTCCTAAATTAGACTCTTCCTTGTTCTCCAGGTCTACTTAGAAATAACTAGATTTGAGGCATTACTTGGTAGCTTTACCTGCTATTATACCAAGGGCAGAAAAAGATTTCAGGGATTTAATGGAATGTTCAAGGCTGACCCCAAGAAAGTTTTGGAGACGTTCAGTTTGTATTTTAGAATTCTCTTTCCTCCCTGTTATTCCCTCTCCTCCTTACCCTCCAAGCTCCAACGATGTACAAATCTGAGTGCATCAATAGTCTCAAAGACCCTTCCTAGGCTAGGTAGTACACATGCTCCAACGATCTTTCTTATTCCTCTCAACCAAATTTTCAGTCTTTCAATGATGCTAGCCTTGAATAATCTGAGAAAGAAACGCACTTAGCAACTAATTCACCTCAATGTGGAAATAAGTAATAACTTTTAAGTTACCAGAAGTTTTCTCATTTTAAAACTGAATGTCTCTTAACCTGAAGAACTGTCTCATCAGTAGGATTTTGGAATATGTAGGGGAATTTTTTTTCCACATCTTTACATCTTTCCCCATCCTGTTAAACAAAATAGCCTGGATGGATAAGTAGATAGTAGATAGATAGATAGATAGATAGATAGATAGATAGATAGATAGATAGATATGAAAAAAGAAAGGAAAAGAATAGCAAAAATATTATGATTAGGTAAAGCAATGATACTATAATTTAGAACCGAGTTTAGAAAGTGAGAAATCATCAGTAGACATTCAGGGATAACAATAACAATGGAGGGTGGGGAGGCAGCTGTTAGGATGCTATAAGTTAAGATAATAGTGTAGGCTAGTACTTGAATACTAGGTTATAAATGACTTTAGGTACATCCTATTTCCCCTAGTTTAGAGGCTATTTGATCAGAAATTCAGAAATTGTGTTTCTGTACATGATCTGCCTCTATGACCTTCAGAATCAGAATGATATATCAGAGGTCCCTGAGGGGAAGGTACCAAAATAAAACCACATTATTAACTAAGTGGAAAGAGATGAAAGTGAAATAAACTCATTTTTTAGAAATCACCATCTAAAGTAGAAGAACAAGAGCAAGTTAAACATGGAATAATGTACTCTTGTTTATAATATTTTTAAAAACTGGATTTAGCTGAAATGCCCCTCAGTGGGGATTGGTTATATAAATTATAGCACAACCCATCAATGGACCACTATGCCTCCATCAAAAAGAACATGTTAGAACAAAGTGCACTAATATGAGAGAGAGCCACAATAGTAAGGTAAAACAGATTACAGAGATGACTAAGACCAAAGTTTAAAAAAATTCCAGAGAAAGCCAAAAGGAGAGAATATTCTGCAACTCATCTTGTAGTGCAGGTATATATTTTTAACACATAATCAAAACAAGATTTTTACATAAAAGAAAAGTTGTAGGCCAATGACATCCACGCAAAGATGTAAAATGAGATATTACATCACACCTGTTAGGATGTCCCTTTTATCAAAGAGACAAGAGATAACAAATACTGGCAGGCTTGTGGAGAAAAGGGACCCCTCGTGCACTGTTGGTGGGAATGTAAATTGGTGCAGCCACTGTGGAAAACAGTATGGCGGTTCCTTGAAAAGATTTAAAATTGAACTACCATATGATCCAGCAATTCCACTACCAGATGTATAACTGAAGGAATGGAAATCAGTATCTCAAAAGGATATCTGCACACCCACGTTCATTACAGCATTATTCACAATAGCCAAGATATGTAAATAATCTAAGTGTCCATCAACAGATGAATGGATAAAGAAGATGTGATACATATATACAGTGGAATACTATTCAGCCATGAGAATGGAGATCTTGCCATTTGTGACAACATGGATGGACCTTGAAAGCACTATGCTAAGTGAGATAAGTCAGACAGAGAAGAACAAATACTGTATGATATCACTCATATGTGGCATCTTAAAAAACTGAACTTGTAAAACCAGAGAGTAGAGTGATGGTTACCAGAAGCTGGGGCTGGGGGAATTGGGGAGATGTGGTTTTAAGGTTGAAAACTTATAACTAGTAGATAAATAAGTTATGGAGATCCAATGCACAACATAGTGATTATAATAAACAATACTGTATTATAAACTTCAAAGTTACTAAGAGACTAAATCTTAACTATTCTTGACACAAAAAAGAAATGATATTTATGTGACATGATATAGGTGTTAACTAACACTACTGTAGTAATCATATCACAATATATAAATGTGCCAAGGGCTTCCCTGGTGGTACAGTGGTTAAGAATCCACCTGCCAATGAAGGGGACACGGGTTCAAGCCCTGGTCCGGGAAGATCCCACATGCCGTGGAGCAACTAAGCCCGGGAGCCACAACTACTGAAGCCCATGTGCCTAGAGCCTGTGCTCTGCAACAAGAGAAGCCACCGCCATGAGAAGCCTGCGCACCGCAACGAAGAGTAGCCCCTACTCACCACAACTAGAGAAAGCCCGTGCACAGCAACGAAGATCCAATGAAGCCAAAAATAAATAAATTTATAAAATTAAAAAAAATGTGCCAAATCAGCATGTTGTACACCTCAAACTTACACAATGTTGCATGTTGATTATTTCTCAATTTGAAAAAAGAGATGAATAAGAACTGAAATGGGCCCTTATGAACACTCCTGCTTAGCGAGAAAATAAAACAAAAATTTTTTTTAAAAAGGTATTAAGACAAGAAAGATATAAAACTATATTTACAGATCAGATGAGGGTTTATGCAGAAAACTCTAAAAATCAAAAAGAAATCCATAGTTAATAACAGAATTTGGCAAGGAGTGGGATAGAAGATGAGTATCAAAAATATGTTACATTTCCATAACACAACAATAATCTGTTAGAAAATGTAATTTTTAGTGTACCATTTACAATAGCAACATAAAAGTAATCTGGAATAAACCCTACCAAATATGGGTAGGACATTTATTGAAAAAATTCTAAACTTTGGTATATTATTTTATTCTTTACATAGGCACTTTAAAATTCCTTAATGAAATATTTCATAGTACAAAATTTAAAAAAACGATGTTTTTAATTATTATAAAATTAGCATGGGTAAAAATTTTTATACATAAACTCACCAAAACAAAAGGCAAAACATAAGACAAAATCTTTGCAAACAAGCCTATTCATTTAAAATGTGTTTGTATAAATTGCATCTGTGTGTACATAGAAAAAGTCTGGAATTTTATAAACAAAAATTTTAACTCATTTTTCTGGATATCTCATTTATTTAACAAAAACATCTTATTTACTATATGGCAGACACTGACAAGTACTTTACAAATGTTTACTCATATAGTTCTTATAACAGCCCTCTGAGATGTGCACCATTATCCTCATTTTACAGATGAGCTCACTGAGACACAGACAGACTCTGTGACCTGTTCAAGATCAGCGGTGGTAGAACCAGGGTTTGAACCCAGGCAGTTTGACACCAGAGTCTGGGCTCTTCAGAACTACATTAGGCTAAAGTTTATATGGTCATTTAAAATTTTTTCTTTATACTTTTGAATTGTACGTTTTATAATAAGCACATTTTATAATTAAAATCAAATATTAGGTCAATCCATTTTGGAAAGCAAAGTAATGCATTTTTGGCTTGGTTGTGGGATATGAAATTCACATAAATATAAGGGGAAGAACAAAAGAGTTTTTCAAAAGCCAATATAAACTCATTCCGCAACATATAATTTATATTTTGGTATTAGGTTCTGTATATTTAAATGCTGCAAGTAATGCTGCTTCCACAGAGGAAAAACATACGCCGATGTTACATCTTAAATCCTTTATCTAACCATTTTTTAAGATTGAAGTATAGTTAATTTACAATATTGTGTTAGCTTCAGGTGTACAGCAAAGTGATTCAGTTATATATATATATATATCCTTTTTCAGATTCTTTTCCATTATAGGTTATTATAAGACATTAAATATAGTTCCCTGTGCTATATAGTAGGTCCTTGTTGCAAGGATTCTTCAATATACACGTCAATCAATGTGATACACCATATTAACAAATTGAAGAAGAAAAACCATATGATCATTTCAAGAGATGCAGGAAAAGCTTTTGACAAAATTCAACACCGATTTATGATAAAAACTCTCCAGAAAGTGGGCATAGAGGGAAACTACATCAACATAATAAAGGCCATATACGACAAACCCACAGCAAACATCATTCTCAATGGTAAAAGACTGAAAACATTTCCTCTAAGATCAGGAACAAGTTAGTCCCAGAATCCGGGCTTTCCACGCACAGAGCTGCCTCTTCTTACCTGGGGAAATTGAGCTTCGGAGTCAGATAACAGCCTATCTGACTACAGTCAGTACACACTGGCAGGAATACTCTTCCTCAGCATTTCTCTCATTCTCACACTCATGTAGCCTCAGCCCCTATTTGATCCTTGAATTGGGGCTCTCTACCTTCACATCCATGATTCAGAAACAGGGACACTGGTGATCTAGTGTTTTTCTTTTTCTCTGTCTCGCACATTGCTGCCATGTAGGGGCTTTTAATTGCTTGTGGAGTTAAATTAATCCTAATTCTCACTGCCACCTGGGAAAGGTAATCTGAAATAGAGTAAAAAAAATGTGTAGTATTGGGCAAGGCATTCTGTCTCAAAAACAAGAGGAAAGATAAGCCAACAATGAGACATTTTTCTCAACAGTGCTACATTGAATAGCGTATTAGATCACCTGAATGCTTTTCACAATTTAGCAATTTATTTCCTACTTTTGCTTCTAGTTCATAGCTCTAATTCTGTTATAGATCATTCACACTCTGCTAATCTGTCACCAGATGGATAAAGCAAGGTGCTCTTGGGATGGGAACATGAACACCTATAAACCTGAAACCGTGAGGTATTGAGATGTCAGGTACCAAGCATGCCTGTCCTCACCAGAGTTGAGGCAGAGGGTTGAATCTGACCTGGTTTTGCATTGCTTGCCTTAGCTTTCTGCTCTCAATACAGAATGCTCCTTTTTAAAAAGAAATATTAATAAAATTAAGTAAAACTATGATCTATTGAGTACTTGCTATCTTCTAGGCACTGTGCTAGGTGTTTTACAGATATTATTTCATTTGTGTTCAATATAACTGTCTGAGGTAAGCTCACTTTAGATATGAGAAACTGGAGCCTCAGAGAGAATGTGACTTCCCCGGTCCCACGAATAGCCTGGCAGGAAGATGTAGTGGCTAAGAGTGCTGGTTCTGGATTAGACTACCCAGATTTAAATCCCTGCACACTTCCTCTGTGTGTGACCACAAGCAATTTACTTAATCGTCTGTGTCTCAGCCTTGCCCTCAAGTTTTGTTGTAAGGATTTAATAAGTGACTACAAATCATTCTGACTAGTAGCTTGTCCCTACTGAGGCTGCCGTAAACATTAAAAAAATCAGGAAATTGTAAAATGTAGAGCAAGGATTTCAAACCCAAGTCTGTTTGATTTTGAAATTCATGTTCTTTTTTCTAATTGAAGTATAGTTGATTTACAATATTATATTAGTTTCGGGTATAACAAAACTCATATTCTTGGGCTTCCCTGGTGGCGCAGTGGTTGAGAATCTGCCTGCCAATGCAGGGGATACGGGTTCGAGTCCTGGTCTGGGAAGATCCCACATGCCGCGGAGCAACTGGGCCCATGAGCCACAATTACTGAGCCTGCGCGTCTGGAGCCCGTGCTCCGCAACAAGAGAGGCCGCGACAGTAAGAGGCCCACGCACCGCAAAGAAGAGTGGCCCCCGCTTGCCACAACTAGAGAAAGCCCTCGCACAGAAACGAAGACCCAACACAGCCATAAATAAATTAATTAATTAATTTAAAAAAAAACACAACTCATATTCTTAATCATTATCGTGTGTGCATCCCATATAAATGATTTTTGGAAAACCTAAACACTTGGGCTCAGGAAACTTATCTCCAGGAATAATAGAAGCCATCAATACCATGCTCCCTGTGTTGTTCACTCAGTTGTCCCAGTCTCTCAGCCTGCCCCCCACTTACATTGTAAGGGCAATGCACGTCTCCCACTTATACCTTTATGGAGTGTTCTTCCATTCTGAGGGTTCTCATTGTAAAAGCACCCATTGCATTTGCAGCCAGAGTCTCCCCTTAACAAATGCAGTAGGATTTGAAGTGGACACAACTTGCAGATATTAGCACAGGGCGTGGGCAATAACGGCTTCCTTGCATGTGATGCTCCATTGAGTGTCAGGCAGTGTGAATTAGACACAATCCTTACACACTAGGAGTTACTCACCTAACATCTTAGGTAGATTAATCTCTTTACTTTTCATATTCATTGGTCAGAACCTCTTAAAATGCCAGAAAGTAAATAAGTTGATAATTTATACCATATATTTGCCACATTTAGTCACATGGTTATCTGAGTTTTCCAGCTTTTAGGTTCTTCCTCACTCATCACTAACCTGGAGTGATGTTAAAAATTGCTGCAGATATGTGTGTAGAGATTTCCATACCTATAAATCTATATCAATATCAAGTGTTTTCATCTGTGATTACGAACATCTCAAAATTTAACATCTCCATCTCAACAGATCCATTCTCATTCTTGTACTCCAGGTTCTGTGATTGTCTTTTGCTACATTGGCATTCCCAGGTGGCCCTCTCATTCTGTGCACATTCCTGGAGTGGTCTTGCATGGTGTCAGACTCCCACATTCCTAAATTGCTATCCTAAGCTTCAGACCCTTAAATTTAACTTTCTGCTAGACAGCTTCATTTGTATGTTTCAGAGGTTCTGCCAACCAAACATGTGCCAAACCAGATTTGTTAACTCTCCTTTTCCCTGCCCCAAATCTTTATCTTATGTCTTTAGTTTCAATTGGTCATACTATCACCCACTCAGTCATCCAAACCAGCAATCTAGATTCTTTTTAAATGCCTTCATCTGCCTCACTCTCCACTTTTGATTAGTCACAAAGTTTTAGATTCAGTGCCGTAGCTGGGAACACCTGCAGCTTCCATCAGTCTCTTAATTAACACTTGCTGCTTTGACTTACAGTTCTCATTCATTCTCTATCTTGCTGCCTAAGTGATAATTCTAAAAGCAAGTTTGATTGTTTTGCTCCCTTCTTAAAATTCTTTAGTGACGCCCCACAAAACTTTAGGGACAAAGTTCAAACTTCTTTGTCCTACCAGAGATGAGCTCAGCCACTAGTGCTGTGTCATTTCCTGTCACTTCCCATTCAGCCTCTCTGCTCCAAGCACATTGAACATTTATAACTTCTGTTTCCCCTCCCCCCTTCCTTCCCACACTCATATTTCCCTGTGTTGACCTCTCATCTGAGGCATGGCTTATGCTATTCCCCATGCCTGAATGTCATCCCCTCTGCCATTTATGTGCATAATCTGTGTTACAGCTCAAGGTTCAATTCAGGCATAACTTTCTCTGGGGAGACTTCCTTGATTCTTCTTTGCTGTGTCTGACCACATATTGATCCCCTGTTGGTGTCAGAAGTTATATTTAAAATATCATATTTAATCCTCACCGAATCCCTATGAAACAGGTCTTACTATTGTTCTAATTTTTCCAGTGAGGAAACTGTACCAAGAGGTAAAGTTAGTTGCATATACAAAGCAGGGATTTGAATCCAGATCTCTGTGGAAGGCAGAGCCTATGTTTAAGCCATCTGTAGTATTAGTGTTTAGCTAAGTCTGTCAGATGTTATTGCTTAATAAATGTTTGCAAATGAAATTGATCCTCAGGCTTGGTCCTAGACCCAATTTGAAGTAAGGAAATATATTTGGAGGTTCATTAGCCTCCCTTTTAGGACACCAGTTTTCCCTACAGTGTCTCAACTCTCTCAGTTCATATGAGAACAATTCTCTCAGATTTAACGAGCGCCAACGTATTTTAATGTGCTCACAGTTTCTGACTTAAGTGAGGTGTATACTGATTTAGGGGTCTCTGTAAGCACACTGCCCTGGGACCCAGTGCTCTTACTCTGGAATAAGTTGAAGATAGAGGTTATATTGGGCTATAAGAAAAGTTTGAGGACAGATTTGGGAGTGATGATAACTTCCAGAAAGCCTCAACTCAC
Organism: Balaenoptera musculus; assembly: GCF_009873245.2. Taxonomy (NCBI): domain Eukaryota; kingdom Metazoa; phylum Chordata; class Mammalia; order Artiodactyla; family Balaenopteridae; genus Balaenoptera; species Balaenoptera musculus. The sequence goes on from NC_045785.1 coordinate 156,088,338, forward strand.
ATTTCTAAGTGACTTCTTCCTTAGAGCTAGAAGCAACTTTGTTTGCTTCTGACTAGAAGAGCCCCATTCATTCACTTCCTGTTTAATGATGAATGAAGACTCACACCTTAGAGGCATTTTAACCCCAACTGTAAAAAACAACATCCAGTTTAAGTCCTGAAACTGTGAGCTAATAAATAGTATTTCCCTCAGTTTTGTAGGAAGCTGGGAGGTTAGCTCTGTTTTCACGACTTCCAATATTGTGCCCCTGATACACTGTGAATACAATTACAGTCTAAATCTGTCATCCTCCTGTGTTGTTTTTAAAACCCAAATGAGTTCTTTGACATAATTAGGATGAATAAGGTAACTTAAAAAATAAATGATACTGAAGGTTTTTGCTGACTAATGAGAGAGAGAGAGAAAAAGGAAGAGACCCAGAAATATCTTCCCTATCTACCTCTGTTGATATCACTTCCTAACCACATCCTCTATGATGCCACTTTATTACAAATTTGCAATCATTCTTCCAGCCATGCCATCTTTTTCCAAAATTTTTGTCTTCTTTCCCTCTGCTTTGCAATGGGAATCCAACAGTCATTTGAGTAGGTTTATGATGACTAATTCAGTATGAAATAAAAATTGAAGGTAAGAATGCTCCATTAGATTTTTATGTTTCCCCCATTGCAGTGTTTATAAGATTTCAAAACTGGAGGAAAAGTGAAAAATGCTATTCATCTGGTAATTTTGTGAATATAATGAAAAACAACTGTTTGATGCTTTGCTCCTTTGAATTATAGCTTCTATTTAAGTCTAAGGTTTTAGTGTGTGTGTGTGTGTGTGTGTGTATGTGTGTGTTGGTAAATACATAGGGCAAATACTCTTTTGAAAATAAAGGAACCTTGACCTAAACCTCACACCTTACGTAAACATGAACTGAAAATGGATCTTGGACTTGAATGCAAAATGTAAAACTTTAAAACAACATTTAGAAAAAAATAGGAGAAAACTTCTAGGATCTAGGCCTAGGAAGAATTCTTAGACTTGACACTGAAAGCAGGATTCATAAAGAAAAAATAGACAAATTAGGCTGCATTAAAACTAAAAGCTTGGTATCTGTGAAAGCCCATGTAAAGAAGATGAAAAGACAAGCTACAGTCTCCGAGACAATATTTTCAAACCACCATATCCATCAAAGGACTAGCATCTAGAACATGAAAAGAACTGTCAAAACTCAATATTAAAAAAAAAAAAAAAAGATCCAGTTAGAAAACGGGCAAAAGGCATAAACCTATATTTCACCAAAGAGGATATCCAGATGGAAAATAAGCACGTAAAATGAAGTTCAACCATTAGTCATCATGGTAATGCAAATTAAAACCACGAGTTAGGCTTAGCCACACCTAAATATTAGCTTATACTAGAACAGCTAATATAAAAAATAGTGACTATACAAAACTTGGCAAGGATGCAGAGAAACAAACTCTTCCATTGCTGGTGGGAATGGAAAATTGTACCACCACTCTGGGAAACATTTGGCAGCTTCTTATACAACTAAAGATGCAATTACCATATGACCTATCAATTATGTTCATGGACACTTATCCCAGAGAAATAAAAATTTCTGTTCATACAAAAACCTTTATACAAATGTTCATAGCAGCTTTATTCATAATAGCCAAAACCTGGAAACAGTCCAATGCAGAAAGTGGTTAAGCCAACTGTGGTACATCTGTGGAATAACTCAGCAATGAAACTCAGCAATAAAAAGGCACACACTATTGACACACACCAACAACCTGAATGAATTTCCCGATAATTATGCTGAGTGAAAAAAGCCAATATGCAAAGATTACATATTGTATGATTCCATTTACATAAATATTTGAAATGGGGAAACATTAGAAATGGAGAACAGATTAACAGTTTCCTGGGGTTAGGTGTGGGAAAGGAGTTAGGAGGGAGTTTAGTTATAAAAATCAACACAGGAGTACCCTGTGGTGTTGGAAGTGCTCAGTATCTTGACTATGGTGGTGGATACATGAACTTAACCCAGGTAATAAAAGTGAATCATACCTAATACACACGTGCACACACATACACCAACACACTCATGAGTACAGGTAAAACTGGGGAAATGTGAATCAGATGAATATAGATTACATCAGTGTCAATATCATCATTGTGATGTTATACCATAGTTTTGCAAAATTTTACCATTGAGAGAAAGTGGTAAAAATTGTATATGGGATCTCTATTATTTCTTATAACTGCATATGTGAATAAATTCCATGTTCCAATTACATCAACAAAAGAGAGGGTTTATTTATACTCCTTATGTATTTCCTCCAGCAACTTCTGTCTTTTCTTAGAGAAAATTTGTCAGAGAAACTTTCAAAGAAGACTGTGTTCACCTCTATTAAATTAGAAATCACAGAAGCTGAGGAGAATGGAGCCTGTCAGAATTTGACTGAACTAGAATATAGTACTGGGAGAAGGAGATTGTCTTTTACTTAAAACTTCCTTTATCTGTGGCTTTAGATCAGTGGTACAAATTTAATCCCAGTATTATATTTATGATACAAGCAGAAGATTGGTGATTAGAAACTTGGAGTGACCTTGGTTTATCAGACTCTCAGTGACCTAATTAAAATCTCTTTCCTGAGAATAAGAAAGATAAAACTCTTCTTATTCTTAGAAGTAATAAATAAACATCAGAATTGGGTTTAACTGTATTTATTCAATCAATGATAGGCCTATAGCCACCATAACAAATAAACACCAGAAGTGATTTTAAATCCCTCTATGAAATCAATGGCAACTCACTTCAGCAAGAACACCTCTGAAACCCAGCAGTGACACAGCCCCATGCTTTGAAAGGCAGCCAGTTAGTATCACACTCACTCCAGTTAATATGCTTCTAAAGGCTGATGTTGACCCACTCCCTCCTCCATAACTACACAAAATATGCTCTGTAACCAACATAATCACCAACCTCCTCCTGCATCTGTAATCATCACTACCCAAAGTAAACGTCCCAAAGAACCTTACATATGAGATGAGCAAGTTTGCTTTGCTTAATGATATTATACCTGACCAGCATAACTGCCCCTTTCTTAAGTAAACAATAAGTTCAGCTTCTTGGTTTCATATATTAAGCTATGTTTTTCTCCTTCAACATTTACTTGTTTTAATCAACTGTGTATAGATGATAGTCATTTTACCTTATCCAGAGTGCAAGCGCCAATCTATAGTTAGCAATAATTAATATAGCCTCCAGACACCCTAAACTTCTACCCCACTCCCTCCCCCTAGAGACTGATTCAATGAATTTCTTGACTTGCATGTCTTCTCTCATCTGGCAAGTAAATAAGCTCTTTATCGCTCATTATAGTGGTCACTGTCTTTATTTTAATACAACTATTTCAATGAACAATAATTTACATGTCTTCTTATTTAGAAGTAGAAATACAGAAAGGAACATAGCTTTACTAAAAATTGTCAGATTGCTCTCCAACATAGGCATTTCCAATTTACAGTCACTCTATTGATAGTGTTGTTCTTACCAACACTTTGTATTGTCAGACTTAAAAATGTTTGCCAGTCTTATGAGTATGAAATGGTAGCTTAATGTTTTAACTCATGTTCCCTGATTACCCAAGTGTGGTTGAGCTCTTTGGCTGTTTATTAGCAATTAGGTTTTTTCCCTATGTGACGTGCTTGTTCTTAAACTATTTTTCTATTGCATCATTTACCATTTTTAAAATGAATTTTAGGAGGCAGAGTCAAGATGGTGGTGTGGGAGGATGTGGAGTTCACATCTCCCCACAACTAGGGCATCTGCCAGATGCTGGTGGGGGACCTAAATGCCCAAGGAGATGGGAGGAACCCCTGAGCAACTGCATAGGACATGGGGGAGAGTAAGGGGGGAGGAGAAGTGGAAGCCAGACAGGACCAGCACCCCTGAGGGGTGGCTGTGAGAGGAGGGGCTCCAATGACCGGAGGTACCCTTGGGGACTCAGAGGATCAGGGGGGAGCACGCCTAGCATTTCCCCTGCCCAATCGGGCTGGGGAAGCCTGGTGAGCTCCTGGGCTGGGTCCTCCACCCTCTGAGGCTCCCTCTGGGCCGTGTGGGTCCTGGGGGCATAGGAGTGAAGTGGGGAGAGAAGAGAAGAGAGAAGAAGTGGGGAGGGGCCCTCTGGGATTGGAGGATCAGGGGAGGTGTGGAGGGCATTTCCCCCACCCACTCGGGCCCCAGGAGGCCTGCTGGGCTCCCAGGTCTGGTCTTCCATTTTCCAGGGTCCTCTCTAGGCCACGTTGGTCCTAGGGGTGTAGAGGGAGGCAGGGGAGAAGAGGAGAGGTGGACAGGGAGGTGCTCTCCAGGATCCGAGGATCAGGGAAGGCACAGAGGGCATTTCCCCTGCCCACTCAGCCCTGGGAAGCCGGTGAGGCTTACGGTTCTTGTCCCCTGCCTTCTGGGGCCCCCTCTGGCCATGTGGATCCTAGGGGCATGAAGAAGAGAGGTCAATGGGCAGGGACCCTCTGGGATCAGAGGATCGAGGATTGGGGGAACACACCTAGAGTTTCCCCCACCCACTTGGGACCAGGAAGCCTGCTGGGGTCCTGGACCTGGTCCTTCGCCCTCCAAAGCCAAGGCACTCCTGGGCCCCTCTGACCGCATTGAGCCTAAGCCCACACCCGGCCCTACCCAGGGCCTATTCCAGTCCTGTGGGTCTTAAGCATAGGCCCCGCCCACCTCCTAAACCCTGCCTCTGCTTAAGCCCAGTCTCCCACAGCCAAGGCCTTTTCTGGTTTTTTATTTTTTTCCTCCTCTTTTTGGCTTTTGTGGTTCTGATTTACCTGATGGTTGTTGTTTCATCTATATTTTATTTTTTAATTTTTGCTAACATATCTGTTAGTTTTCTAATCTTATTTTATTTTTTACTCTTTGTTATTATTCTGCTCTTTTCTGCTCTTTTATTCCTTTTTTAAATTTTTTTCTTGCCACCCCACATGGCTTGCAAGATCTTGGTTCACAAACTAGGGGTTAGGTCTGACCTCCTGCAGTGGGAGCTCCAAGCCCACTCCACTGGACTAACAGAGAACCTCAGACCTCAGGGAATATTCATTGGAATGAGGTCTCCTGGAGGTCCTCATTTCAGCACAAAGACCCAACTCTACCCAAAAGCCTACAAACTCCAGTGCTGGAAGACTCAAGCCAAACAACCAGTAAGACAGGAACACAATCCCACCAATGAAAAAAAAAAAAAAAGATAAAAAACTATGTCACAAATGAAGGAGCAAGTTAAAACCTACAAAACCAAAAAAATGAAGAGGAAATAGGCAACCTACCTGAAAAAGAATTCAGAGTAATGATAGTAAAGATGATACAGAATCTTGGAAATAGAATGGAGGCATGGATTGAGAAATCACAAGAAATGTTTTAAAAGATCTACAAGAACTAAAGAACAAACAAACAGAGGAGAATAAGACAATAACTGAAATGAAAAATGCACTAGAAGGAATCAATAACATAAAAACTGAGGCAGAAGAACAAATAAGTGAGCTGGAAGACAGAACGGTGGAAATAACAGCTGAGGAGCAGAATAAAGAAAAAAGAATGAAAAGAATTGAAGATAATCTCAGAGACCACTGAGAAAACACTAAATGCACCAACATTTGATTTATAGGGGTCCCAGAAGAAGAAAAGAAAAAGAAAGGTTCTGAGAAAATATTCGAAGAGATTATAGTGGAAAACTTCCTAACATGGGAAAGGAAATATTCACCCAAGTCCAAGAAACACAGAGAGTCCCATACAGGATAAGCCCTAGGAGAAATACACCAAGACACATATTAATCAAACTAACAAAAATTAAACACAAAGAAAAAAATATTAAAAGCAGCAAGGGAAAAGCAAAAAATAACATACAAAGGAATCCCCATAAGGTTATCAGCTGATTTTTCAGCAGAAACTCTGTGGCCAAGAAGGGAGTGGCAGGATATACTTAAAGTGATGAAAGAGAAAAACCTACAACCAAGATTACCTAGCAAGAATCGCATTCAGACTCGATGGAGAAATCAAAAGCTTTACAGACAAGCAAAAGTTAAGAGAATTCAGCACCACGAAACCAGCTTTACAACAGATGATAAAGGAACTTCTCTAGGCGGGAAACATAAGAGAAGAAAAAAAAACCCACAAAAACAACCCTAAAACAATTAAGAAAATGGTAATAAGAACATAGATATCAATAATCACCTTGAATGTAAATGGGTTAAATGCTCTAAACAAAAGACACAGACTGGCTGAATGGATCCAAAAACAAGACCCATATATATGCTGTCTACAAGAGACACACTTCAGACCTAGGGACATATACAGACTGAAAATGAAAGGGTGGAAAAAAAGATAATCCATGCAAATGGAAATCAAAAGAAAGCTGGAGTAGCAATACTCATATCAGATAATATAGACTTTAAAATAAAGACTGTTACAAGAGATAAGGAAGGACACAACATAGTGATCCAGGGATCAATCCAAGAAGAAGATATAACAATTATAAATATTTATGCACCCAACATAGGAGCACCTCAATATATAAGGCAAATGCTAACAACCATACAAGGGGAAATCAACAGTAACACAATAATAGTAGGGGACTTTAACACCCCACTTACACCAATGGACAGATCATCCAAACAGAAAATAAATAAGGAAACACAGCTCTAAATGACACAATAGACCATATAGATGTAATTGCTATTTATAGGACATTCCACCCAAAAGTGGCAGAATACATTTTCTTCTCAAGTGTACACAGAACATTCTCCAGGATAGATCACATCTTGGGTCACAAATCAAGCCTCAGAAAATTTTAGAAAATTGAATCGTATCAAGCATATTTTCTGACCACAACACTATGAGATTAGAAATCAATTGCAGGAAAAAAAAAAACTGTAAAAAACACAAATATATGGAGGCTAAACAGTGTGCTACTAAATAACCAAGAGATCACTGAAGAAATCAAAGAAGAAATTTTAAAAATACATAGAAACAAATGACAACAAAAACACAACAACCCAAAACCTATGGGACACAGCAAAAGCAGTTCTAAGAGGGAAGTTTACAGCAATTCAATCTCACCTCAAGAAACAAGAAAAATTTCAAATAAACAATCTAACCTTACACCTAAAACAACTAGAGAAAGAAGAACAAAGGAAACTTAAAGTAAGTAGAAGAAAAGTAATCATAAAGATCAGAGCAGAAATAAATGAAATAGAAACAAAGAAAACAATAGCAAAGATCAATAAAACTAAAAGCTGGTTCTCTGAGAAGATAAACAGAATTGATAAACCTTTTGCCAGACTCATGAAGAAAAAAAGGAAGAGGATGCAAACCAATAATATTTGAAATGAAAAAGGAGAAATCAAAACTTACACCACAGAAATACAAAGGATTATAAGAGACTACTACAAACAACTCTATGCCAATAAAATGGACAACCACGAAGAAAGGGACAAATTCTTGGAAAGGTACAATTTTCCAAGACTGAACCAAGAAGAATTAGAAAATATAAACAGACCTATCAAAACTAATGAAATTGAAACTGAAATTAAAAATCTTCCAACAGGGACTTCCCTGGTGGTGCAGTGCTTAAGAATCTGCCTGCCAATACAGGGGACACAGGTTCGAGCCCTGGCCCAAGAAGATCCCACTTGCTGTGGAGCAACTAAGCCTGTGTGCCACAACTACTGAGCTCTGCAACAAGAGAAGCCACCACAATGAGAAGCACATGCACCACAACGAAGAGTAGCCCCCACTCACTACAACTAGAGAAAGCCCATGTGCAGCAACAAAGACCCAATGCAGCCAAAAAAAAACAAAAACAAAAGAATCGCCCAACAAGCAAAAGTCCAGGACCAGATGGCTTCACAGGCGAATTCTATCAAACTTTTAGAGAAGAGCTAACACCTATCCTTCTCAAACTCTTCCAAAAAACTGTAGAAGGAGGGATGCACCCAAATTCGTTCTACGAGACCACCATCACCCTGATACCAAAACCAGACAAAGATACTACAAAAAAAGAAAATTACAGACCAATATCACTGATGAACATAGATGCAAAAATCCTCAACAAAATACTAGCAAACTGAATACAACAACACATTAAAAGGATCATACACCATGATCTATTGGGATTTATCCCAGGAATGCAAGGATTCTTCAATATATGCAAATCAATGTTATACACCATATTAACAAATTAAGGAATAAAAACCATATGATCATCTCAATTGATGCAGAAAACCTTTTGACAAAATTCAACACCCATTTATGACAAAAAACTCTCCAGAAAATGGGCATAGAGGGAACCTACCTCAACATAATAAAGGCCATATATGACAAACCCACAGCAAACATCATTCCCAATGGTGAAAAACTGAAAGCATTTCCTCTAAGGTCAGGAACAAGACAAAGATGTCCACTCTCACCACTCTTATTCAACATGGTTTTGGAAGTCCTAGCCACAGCATTCAGAGAAGGAAAAGAAATAAAAGGAATACAAATCGGAAAAGAAGAAGTAAAACTGTCACTGTTTGCAGATGACATGATACTATACATAGAAAATCCTAAAGATGTCACCAGAAAACTTCTAGAACTAATCAGTGAATTTGGTAAGGTTGCAGGATACAAAATTAATGCACAGAAATCTCTTGCATTCCTATACAATAACAAAGAAAGATCAGAAAGAGAAATTAAGGAAACTGTCCCATTTACCATAACAACAAAAAGAATAAAATACCTAAGGATGTAATAGAGCTGTACTCAGAAAACTATAAGATACTGATGAAAGAAATCAAAGATGACACAAACAGATGGAGAGATATACAATGTTCTTGGATTGGAAGAATCAATATTGTGAAAATAACTATACTACCCAAAGCAATTTACAGATTCAATGCAATTCTTATCAAATTACCAAGCGCATTTTTCACAGAATTAGAACAAAATATTTTACAATTGGCATGGAAACACAAAAGATCCCAAATAGCCAAAGCAATCTTGAGAAAGAAAAATGGAGCTGGATGAATCAGGCTCCCTGACTTTAACTACACTACAAAGCTACAGTCATCAAGACAGTATGGTACTGGCACAAAAAAAGAAACACAGATCAATGGAACAAGATAGAAAGCCCAGAGATAAACCCACGCACCTATGGTCACCTAATTTATGACAAAGGAGGCAAGAACATACAATGGAGAAAAGACAGCCTCTTGAATAAGTGGTGCTGGGAAAACTGGACAGCTACATGTAAAATAATGAAATTAGAACACTCCCTAACACCATACATAAAAATAAACTCCAAATGGATTAAAGACCTAAATGTAAGACTGGACACTATAAAACTCTTAGAGGAAAACATAGGAAGAACACTCTTTGATATAAATCACAGAAAGATCTTTTTTGACCCACCTCCTAGAGTAATGAAAATAAAAACAAAAATAAACAAATGGGACCTAATGAAACTTAAAAGCTTTTACACAGCAAAGGAAACCATAAAGAAGAAGAAAAGACAACCCTCAGAATGGGAAAAAATATTTGCAAATGAATCAATGGACAAAGGATTAATCTCCAAAATATACAAACAGCTCATGGAGCTCAATATGAAAAAACAAACCACCCAATTAAAAAATGGGTGGAAGACCTATACAGATATTTCTCCAAAGAAGACATACAGATGGCCAAGAGGCACATGAAAAGATGATCAACATTACTAATTATTAGAGAAATGCAAATCAAAACTACAATGTGATATCGCCTTACACCAGTCATAATGTCCATCATCAAAAAATCTACAAACAATAAATGCTGGAGAGGGTATAGAGGAAGGGGAACCCTCTTGCACTGTTGGTGGGAATGCAAATTGATACAGCCACTATGGAGAACAGTATGGAGGTTCCTTAAAAAACTAAAAATAGAACTACCATATGACCCAGCAATCCCACTAGTGGGGATATACCCTGAGAAAACCATAATTCAAAAGGACACATGTACCCCAATGTTCATTGCAGCACTATTTAAAATAGCCAGGACATGGAAACAACCTAAATGTCCAATGACAGATGAATGGATAAAGAAGATGTCATATATATATAATGGAATATTACTCAGCCATAAAAAGGAACAAAATTGGGTCATTTGTAGAGATGTGGATGGACCTAGAGTCTGTCATACAGAGCGAAGTAAGCCAGAAAGAGAAAAACAAATATCATATATTAATGCATATATGTAGAATCTAGAAAAATGGTACAGATGAACCTATTTGCAGGGCAGGAATATAGACGAAGACATTGAGAATGGACATGTGGACACAGAGGGGGAAGGGGAGACTGGGACGAACTGGGAGATTAGGTTTGACATAAATACACTACCATGTGTCAAATAGATAGCTAGTGGGAACCTGCTATATAGCACAGGGAGCTCAGCTCCGTGCTCTGTGCCAACCTTGATGGGTGTGATGGGGGGTGGGGTAGAGGTCCAAGAGGGAGGGGATATATGTATACATATAGCTGATTCAGTTCATTATACAGCAGGAACTAACAACATTGTAAAGCAATTATACTCCAATAAAGTAAAATAAAATGAATTTTGTAAGAGTTTTTAAAATAAATTCTGGGTAGTAATCTTTTGCTATATATGGAGTATCTATTGTCACTTGTAACATTTTTTTATTATAGCTGACAGTTTAAAATTTTATATGATCAATTCAATCAGTATTTATCTTTGTGATTTTTCATCTTGTTTAATAAATACTTCCATATTCTACAATAGCTTTTTCCCACATTTAGCTTTTAAAAATTAATCTAGAGTTTATTCTTGAATAGGGTGTGATATTTTCAGATTTAAATTCATGTTTTTATATCAAAACATAATTTTTCCCTGCATGAACTGTAGCTATGCACAATACGAATATATCTTACAAAGTTGATGCTGAGTGAAAGGAGCAGGTAGCACTGACAGAATTTGCTAAGAGATTGGATTTAGAAGTACTAAGTAATTAAAAATAAAAAGAAAGATGTTGAGGCCCATATTACAGTATATATAAGATGGACTGTAAAATAGTTATTTTAAAAGCACATTCCTTGTTTATTAGTATTATCATATTTGAATTTATGTAATGCTTTATTATTTACAAAGCACTTTCACAAGAATTATTGCATTTAAAAACAATGCTTACAGGAGTGATTCTCAAACTGTGAACTACCAGCATCACCATTACCTGGGGGCTTGTCAGAAGAGCAGAATTTGAGGGTCCAACCCAGACCTATAGAACCAGAATCTGAAGTTTAATAAAGATCCCCTGGGGATTATTATGCTCATTGACGTTTGAGAAGTACTGGGCTGGGAATTTATTTTTAAGAGGCTCCCTGGCTGTTTCTAAAGGTGAGCCGCACTTAGGGACAGCTGCCCTAAGGCTTCTCCTTCCAGGAAGTTTAAACATTTGGCATACATTCTATTAATCTTCAAAACAGCTTCTTGTGCCCACTTCTCTCTTCTGTGGAAGATAAAGTAGCCATGTCTGCATGCACACCAAGACCGATGCTCCGATACAGTGTGAGTAGGTTTCTGTGGTCAGCTCTTACATTCCAGTAAAAAGTTCTCATGGTCCTGGTGGAGGGAATATTCTTAATTGGAGAAATGTATCTGGAAATCAACTCCTTTACCAATTAACCTACACCTAAAATTTCCCAAGTGTTCCAGGTAAGTTAGGTTGCCTCATGACCCAGTGTACATAGGGTGGACTTTGTTGATAAAATATTTGGGGAATTAGTAATAATCTGGGAAATTTGCAAACCCTATGAAGTCCTGAGATGTTGCCTAAAGACCCATCTTTTTAAACAGAAGAAATGTTTCATTATTGCTGTCTCAGGTAGGTCAGGTTTTTGATTAATAAATGCTTTGAGGTTGGACTTAAAAGGGGAAGAAGGGACAGCTAATGGATGTTCTTTTGGGGGTTTTCTTGTTCATTTTGATTCAGATCAATCCTGAATTAGACTCTTGATATTTTAATGTGTCACTCACTGTGTTGGCAAATCATTAAACAATTTAACTTGGTCAACTCCTTATTGCTAATTTTTCTTTTGCCTAAAGAAGAGACCCATTATCTTCTCATTCCCAGGGCTGCATGTAAGAGAACATCCCATTTAGCCAATTTTCAGCTACCAGCCAGAACTGATTTGCTAAAATGATGACACTAATGATACTTTGGGTTGATGACTTAGTGCCCACAGGAGACAGCACTTGTTTGGTAATGAGGAAATGGAAATCCACTCTCTGGGCTATCACTTGCGCCTAATTAATATCACATTATTTAGTGAAGTGCACCTTAGAAAAGAGATGCTGCATGAAAACTTGTAGTGAAATGCAAAACCCAACATTAGGTGGTTAGAGAACGGCTCTATTCTTATTTCCTTTTGTGGTTTGGCAGACCAACTCTAAATACAAGCCTGTTGTTCCTGTACCTGGAGTGTTCCTTAGCACATTTAATCAGTGTCTGCCTAGTGTCTCATATGTCCCACCACCATTTAATTTTTTCTCTCAGATTAAAGGAAAAAACTCTAATAAATTAGGCAAGAAAGCAAGTATTTGGCTTTGTTATTTTTAATACTTATACATCCTCATTATTTTTGATGAAGGAGAGGAATATCAGATTTACAGTTTTAAAATGAAGACATCGGCTTCTTGAAGACAGGAACCTATAGACCTAACTCAGAGCAGAAGAATACAAGAAGAGGTAAAAAATATTGCTATGACTTCATCCATGCCTTGCTTGCATAAAAAGTCCCTTCCTCCTCACTGTTTATACAGATGTCTGTAGGAAATGAAGCAAGTGAATATGTTACTTAGTTTTACAGATAAGAGATATGTCATTTGGAAATTAATAATATATTCTAATATATTATTATTATAATTACCATAAAAATGATTTATTCTACATCACCTCACAGAGAATGTAAAACAAGCAATATTGGGATAATATATAGGAAATATGGGCAAAGTATCCAGATTCCTTTGAAAAATTAGAGCTATGGAAACACTAATATCACTTTCTAGCATAGATACAATTTGCTGGAGATGAATAATGGCAGCCTCCTTGCACGATGCTTGCTGAATTACTCGCTCCAGCCTCTCCTTCTCGCCCAGAGTGCTACTCATGTCATCTGCATGTTCTGATTTTATGATCCCAGAATTAGAGGATTAAATCATCTACTGTACTGTTGAGAACATGAACCATGGTCATTTGCTGCCATATTTTTGGTGTCTAACACAGTTTCTGGCACATCATAGATACTCATTAAAATATGTATTAAATCCATAAAGTGAGCTAAGATGGAACAAGATGAGGTATCTCTCTCTCTCTAGAAAACACTGGATCAAGGTCAAATTTTGGGGGTTGTCAGTCACATCTGTAAAGCTGTTCAGTTAGGGCTTGAAATTACCAATCCCCCAACTTGGCATTAAGATGACCTTGGAAGAATTGAATAAACTGAAGGTTTTGGTGCCATAGCCAATTTACCTGTACCTCGTCAAGAACACTGGCAGTTTTCCTGGGCAGTTACCAACATAAGTAGGGTAGAAAAGATATTATACACAGTAAAATTTTAAACAGGTTCCTTGTTCCAGCTGTCTTCTCAGAAAGAACCAGGGTGGAATTACAACAAAAAGGAATTAAGATACCTGAGGTGACAAAAGACCTGTGATCCAAAAACTATAAAATGTTGATGAAAGAAATTGAAGACCACACAGACAAATGGAAAGATATACCATGTCCTTGGATTGGAAGAATCAATATTGTTAAAATGATCTTACTACCCAAGGCAATCAACAGATTCAATGCAATCCCTGTCAAATTTCCAATGGTATTTTTCACAGAACTAGAAAAAATTTTTAATTTGTATGGAAACTCAAAAGACCCCAAATAGCCAAAACAACCTTGAGAAAGAAGAATGCAGTTGGAGAAATCATGCTCCCTGACTTCAGACTATACTACAAAGCTACAGTCATCAAAATAGTATGGTACTGGCACAAAAACAGATATATAGATCAATGGAACAGAATAGAAAACCCAGAAGTAAACCCATATACTTATGATAAGTTTGACTCCTCTATACACACTACTGTAAATCTTGTCTGTGGCCTTGTACTGGGGATGAGCCTGACAGACAGACCCTCAGATGTTGTGAACCTATATTCATATGCCCATCTAGATAGTTTAGTGAATCATGGTATCTGTTCCATGAACTGTGACTTGAGGTGTTCAATCTGCAGGATAAAGTCAGTCAGTGGGAAACAATAATAAAATCAGTTTTAAACTTGGCACATGAGTAGGTAACTGTGGAGGTGGAGACATCCTGGAAGTGGTAGGATATCTGTGTCTGGAGGTCAGGAGAAGGTCTCAACTAAAAGTACTAATTTTGAAACCATGCAACTCAGATTGGGACTTGAACACATGGGCTGGGACTTGAACCCAGCGAAAACCCAGGTTGGGACTTGAACCCACAGTCTTTTAACTGAGATCACATACCTGGCCCCAGAACTTAATGAAGCTCAGGTTCTTGATGTCTCATTGCAGAAAGAATTCAGTGAGAGACAAAGTGATAGGTAAGAAGTAGATTTATTTAGAGAGAAACACACTTCACAGGCAGAGTGTGGGCCATCTCAGAAGGCACGAGCAGCACCAGGGTATGGGGTTGTCAGTTTTTATAGGGGTGGGTAATTTTATAGGCTAATGATTGGGAGGAATATTCCAGCTATTTTGGGGAAGGGGTGGGGATTTCCAGGAATTGGGCCACTGCCAACTTTTTGACCTTTATGGTCAGCCTTGGAACTGTCATGGCACCTGTGGGTATGTTACAGTGAACGTACACTGAGGCTCAAGGTACAGTGGAAGTCAACTTGTCTGCCATCTTGGACCTTTTTGGTTCTAATCAGTTTATGTCGTGTCCTCAGGCTATGTCATTCTTTTAAAGGTTGTGCCCTGCCTGCTTCCCTCCTGCTTCAATTTAGGAATAATCAACTTAGTGGCAGACATGACATGGATAAGAAGAGAAGAGAGCTAAGGTGGAATCCTGGGGAACACCCACATCCGGGGGCAGGAAGAATAATAGTACCCTGTGAAGGGGAGTAGAAAGCAGTGAAACCAAGCAGGATTCTGCAGGGCCTTCCCAGGTACAAAAGTCCCTCCATGTCCCCTTTTTCTTCCTTGTAGAAAAAAGGTTTTAGTCTTCTAGGCCTTCCCCAGTTCCAAAGAGCAGACTCAAGAAGTTAATGATTAGGACAATAGAGTCACAGGACTCCTAGTTCCTTCTGAAGGGATATAGATAACAATCTGATACGTATCTTTGAGTTGTTCTGCAGAAACTAAGCCCCCCACCCTGGTGGAAGATGGTGAGTACATGCTGACCACAAACACGTAGACCCCAGACTGGTTAGGACCAGAAGGTTGATGATCGAGACACCCAAGACATCACTCTGTTATCTCACCCCCAACCAACCAATCAGAAGAAGGTACATGAGCTGATCAGGCATCCTATGAACCTCTCCCCTAACACTGTCTTTAAAAACCCTTTCCTAAAAACCATCAGGGAGTTCAGGCCTTCTGAGCATGAGCTGCCCATTCTCCTAGCATGGCACCCTGAAAATAAACTCTTACTTTGCTGCAAACATCCACTGTCAGAGTTTGGCTTTCTGTGCTTTAGGCACATGAGCCCTTGCTTGGTAACTGTAAGAAGTAGCAATTTAAATGTGGGAAAACTATGAAAGGCTTCCATTCTGAAAATATGGTGGAGTAGATCACCCAAAAACTTTCTGTTACAAGACACTTGGATAAGCTGCATAACATATAACAAAAATATTTCTAATCCATAGCTGAGAGGGGTGAGCAAGTGGCAGTGGCTCTCTGGTGTGAAGACATTGTGTTGATCTCAGGAAGAAGCAGCTTGGATACTAACTGCCCTGTGGAGATTGGTGGGAAGGCTTTGGGCCTCTGCAAGGCATAGAATTGAAACTGAGACTCTTGCATGAAGCTATAGTATTTCACATGTTTCCTATATGTTTGAAATTTTTCACACACATAAGAAAAAGGTTTTTATAAAAGAAATGGGCACCATGAGTGAACTCTAACATAAACTATGAATTTTGGGTGACAATGATATGTGGATGTAGGTTCATTGATTGTAACAAGTGTACCATTCTGGTGGGGGATGTTGATAGTGGCGGAGGCACTGTGTCTCTGTCGGGGCAGGGAGTATATGGTAACTGTACTTTCTGCTCAGTTTTTCTGTGAAACTAAAACTGCTCTAAGAAATAATGTCTATTTTAAAAGAAAAGAAATGGGGTTCTGGGTTTCCTCACAGAAGCAGATGCAAAGTTCTTATGGAGGATGGATACAGGCAGCACAGGATTCCCACAATTACATGCTGACAATTACATAATTGCAGACATGGAGAAGCAAGGTTGCATGAGAATCAACAGACTGAACAGTAAAAGTACTGCCTCTGAACTTCAAAAATATATAACTACTTACTATTGAACAGGAAAAAAAATGTTCTGTATTATTAAAAAATAAAACAAGAAATAAAAACCATAGGAAAGGAACTATTTGTTTTTTAAGAAAAAAAAGTATCTTAAAAGAAATCATGAAACTTACAAAAATAAAAACTCAGCAAGGAAAAACCCTCAGTGAGTTAAAAAGCAGGTTAGACATAACCAAAGAGATAAGTTTTATATCTCGAGAAAAATCTGTAGAAAATATCTAGAAAATAGCACAAGGAAACAAAGATATAGAAAATGTGGAAAGGGAGTATAACAAAAATTCTTATATACTGCAGAAGGGAGCAGAACTTGGTATAACCATTTTGGAAAGTAATTTATCAAAACCTAGTAAAATTGTGGAGGTACACACTCTACTATCCAAGATTTTTCTCCTAAAATTTGCCTGTGGATGCTATGGTGTACCATTTGTATCCTGCCTCTTAGGACCCAGGCACTAATTTCCTTTCAGGAACCTGCTCTTACTGAAGGGAACGGCCTCACCCAAGAATAAATAGATCCCCTCCTGGGGCAGCCTATTCCAACATAGGTGTACAGGGACCAAGCCTCCTTGCCCCAATTTGGGACTACCTGAAGATGCCATCCCAGCTGGAGAGCTGAGGCTTCTTTTGTAACTACACTTCAGTTTAACTTCTCTCTCTACCCAATCATTTCATTCAGTTCTCCACAGGTATTGTTCCTACTTCAGAATCTCCTTCCTAAAGAACTGGAAACTTGCAGGGTCCCCCAGGTACAAAAGCCCTTCTATTTCCCCTGCCTCTTCTTTGTAAAACAGCTAAAGTTTCCCAGGCCTACCTGAGTCATGAAAAAGCAGGTTCCAGCAGTTAATGATTAGGACAATAGAGTCACAGACTCGGTGTTTGACGCACATTCCTGAGTTGTTCTACAGATACTATAACTGCCACCAGAGGGAAAAACTACCTGCATGGTGACCAGACTGCAGCCATGACATAAGCTGCTCCATCTTGAGCAGTGCTGAATCTATGGTTAGCACAGTTCCAAGAACTGGACTCAAGAGAATGGGATTAACACTAAAATAACAATAATCTATATCTTTGTAGGTATCAACATAATTGTAGGTTGCTCTGCCCATATATTGAAGCAGGCAACTAAAACCATCAGCAAAGAGATACTTCAAACCTATGTTGATATCTTTCACTCTAAGACCTTGATGTCCTTTCTCAGCATGAAGCAATTACAGAAAATGGACCTTCATCCTTAATCCCATAGAAATGGAATGATATCTGACAGAGGGGGATTTGTAAGCAGCTCTTTGCAGGAAACTGCCATTAGCAAGAAGCCCCTTGTCTTGTCACTTTAGCAATGCTATACTGTAACTAATCTTAAACCAGGAGCCCCCAGACTCTACTCATCACTGGCCCTAGCACACTTTTCACATCTTTTGGTCACACGAAAGATGTTGGTTCTTTTGATCCAGATGTTGGTTCTTGTGATTTTTTGATCACACAGATCACTGTTGGTTCTTTCCATAGATCAAAGAAGTAGATATGAAGAATAAGTAACTAGCAGATGCTAGATCTCTTCCTTAGCTTCCCCTTCAGTAATCTCATGAACGAACTGTGTGAACAAGATAGCATCTAAAGAAAGATCACAAGGAGTCAACAAGCCTGCATGCCGTGGGAGATGGCTATGAGTTTGATCCCCTATCTCAATGATTAACTGAGATTACTTCCCCTCTAAAAACTTTTATGGTTGAGCAGAATCTTCAGAGTTGGTCTTGGGACATGAGTCCACTTTCTCCCTAGATTGCTGGCATTCTGATTAAAAGCAACTTTCCTTTCTACCAACAGCTGTCTCTCAGGTATTGACTTTTGAGTAACAAACAGCCAGACCTGAGTTCAGTGACAGAACAAAAGCTAGAAAATGTCCTAGAGCAAAACCCATCCAAATTACACCAAGATTGATATACATGTTCACTGCAGCAATAGCAAAAACTTGGAAACAACAAAAATGGTCATCAACAGGAAAATGGATAAATAAATTACATATATTTATACAATATAATACAGTAAAATATTACTGAGCACCTACTAGGTCTTAACTTCTAGGTATGCATCAGTGAATAAAACAAACAAAAATCCCTGCTTTAACGGAACTTAGTTCTAGTGGGGGAGAGGAAAAATCATATATAGATGGATAGATAGATCAATAGACATAGATAAATAGTTCAAAAAGTTCTAAGGGCTTTGGGGAAAAAAGACGAGTGGGGGTTACAATTTGAAGCAGTGTGGTCAGGATAGGCCACACTAATGAGGTATCACTTGAGCAAACTTTGACAAGAGTAAGAAATTGGTTATAAGGGTATTGAAGAAAGCATTCCAGGTAGAGGAAATATCAGGTCCTAAGGAAGGCTCCTACCTGCTATGTTTGAGGAACAATAAGGAAGCCAGCATGGCTACAGTAAAGTAAGTAAGAGAGGGGAGGACTAGATATGTGAGGATTTTCTTTTGCTCTGAGTGAGGTGGGAAGCAGCGTAAGGTCTTTGAGCAGATGGACAGCAGGATACAACTTAGGTTTTGAAAAGAACCTTTCTGCTGTTGTGCTGTAAATAGATTTCAGGGGACAGTGTTGGAAGCAGGGATAACAATTAGGAAGCTATTGCAATAACCTAGGCAAGAGATGGTGGTGACTTATACAAGTCTGGTAGCAGTGAAAATGGTAAGAAGTGGTTGGATCCTGTATGTTTAAGGTGGACCTATGGGATTTTTTGAATAAATGATATAAGAAGTGAGGAAAAAGAGTTCAGGTGGTCAGCTTGATTAACTAGAAGTATGGTGTTGTCAGCAAGTGGAACTGAGAAATGGAAGGACAAAAAGGAAGTCTTGGTCCATATTTTTGGAGTCAAGAATTAAGCCTTTTTTTTTTGGAAATCTATACCTGTTCAGTTATGTGAGCCTATAAATTCTCTTTTTTGCTTAAGCCAGATTCTCTAGATAGTGTTATTCCTTTTTCAGGAATAGGAAAATATACATGAAAACCAGCAGTCTTCTTGTTTTCTTCTTTATCCAGGCCCTCCTCCCTAGACACTTGAAGGTCTCGGAGTCAAACCTGAAATAAATTCAAAAAGAGTTTCTCCTTGGCCCTGAGCTGACTTCCTCCATATCTCTTTGAAAATTTGCATTTATCACACAGACTTGGAGGGGACTTATTTAGAACAGGGTGGGACATAATAAAGCTAAGACATGGGATGGGGTGGGGTCCAAAAGTTACCTTCGTTTGGAGCAATGTGTCCTTAAATATACTTTGTTAGTCTTAAATTTAAAGGGGGAAGGAGGAGGAAGAAAAAGAAATGTGAATTTCTCCAGAAGAAAAATGTTTTTAATCTTGGATATGTCTTTTTTATTTAAAGTCTTTAGATATTCTAAATATTTTATCACTTTTGAAAATGTCCATAAATATAGAAATATACTTATCTAAAATTTGGATCTTCGGGGGGAAAAAATAATCACAAAGCTGGTTATGTTAGCAATTCTTATATTACTTGTAAGGCAATCAGAATGTGTGAGTTGTGCCCTAGCTGTTTAGTTCATGAGTTTAGAGATAGAGTCCTTCCCCTAAACTTCCTTGTAGTATTATGGAGTAATTGGCCTTCAACTACATAGAACATTTAGAAATGCAAGAACTATGAAAACAAAGAGAGAATTAGATAGTGGGTCAGCAGTGGCTTGGCAGATGGGAGGCAGAGATAATTTAATTTTAAGGAGATAAAACGTGAGCTAATTCTTGAAGGAGGGAGATGCAGTATGACAAACAGAAAGAAGACTTGAGGAGACAATCCAGTAGGTCCTGGAACCCAAGGCATCGATAGGGCTTGGTACCTGTCTTTTGCAATGTCTCTCCTACTTAGTGTTCGTCTCACTTCCTACCTCCACCACTCTGGCATAGAGCATCATTCTCTAATGCTCAGATGACCATGCTGAACTCCATAATGGCCTCTGACCATGTAATCCATTCAAGCATGCTCACGGATAATAAAGGTTACAAGTTTACAAGAGCCATGAGGCTCTGACACTTAGTAATCCAAATATTTATGTAGCTAATAAGGAGAGAGATATACTGGTTTAGATAACGAGGTGCCAGGAGGGAATGTGCCGACCAGCATTCAAAAACAGTGTTCCCCAGAGTCTCTCAAAGCCAGAGATGTACTCAGGCCCTGACCCTGCTGACTGAGAGCCTGCAGGAAATGGGCTATGCTGGGTCTGGAGAGCTGGCTATTTTTAGCATCCTGTGTTGTTTATAGTTGGCAATTGCTTGATACTGTGTATGAGTTTCCTCACAGAGTTCAGATGAATTATCTTCCTCACTCACAATTCTGAAACAAACCTTCTCTTACATTTTCGTGGTGGACAGAAATTTCATTAGAAGTTTATCCTCGGGGTGTGTGCTTTGACTGACCTTCCTTACAGGCTCAGCTGCGGAGTTAGAACCCTGAATTCTGGTTCCTGCCTAGTCTCCTAAGAGCTTATAAAAGAGCTGTATCCAATTCCATTTCTCCCTCAGCACCAACAGCATATGTCTCACTCAAAAGAGCATCAAGAAGTCTAGGAAAGAGGAACTACATTTCTCTCCTATACATATATATATATATATTTTAGTTACCTAAATATTTACAAATGCACACACACACACACCCCAACAGAAACAAAAAGCAAAACAGATGTACGTTCGATAAAACATTATTAAAACCCTGCTATGCACTTCCATTTTCTTGCCTAGAAGACATGTTATATGTTTTGAACTCTAATGGAAATTTGGCTAAATTCAAAATTATAATATTTTTTAAGAATCCTGATACTTCTTTGTTTTAAGGCTGATTTTAGGGTTATTGAGATGCCTACTACCCCCAGAAGACTAGGAAAAATACATTGAATCATTTATTTTATTTAAATATTTCTTGACTACTTATCTTCATAAAATACATTCAAAGCATTTTAAGAGCATTTCAAATGAGAGAATTTTATCCCCTTTGTACAG
The DNA here is from genome assembly GCF_009873245.2 of Balaenoptera musculus. Lineage (NCBI taxonomy): Eukaryota > Metazoa > Chordata > Mammalia > Artiodactyla > Balaenopteridae > Balaenoptera > Balaenoptera musculus. Next base: position 156,109,924 of record NC_045785.1, read on the forward strand.
AAGGGATGCCTCTACAGAGTAGAGGTCGGCTGGCTCAGCTCCTTTGCCAATCCTTTAACCAAATCCTTGAAAAAAAAAACCCAGATGGAGTTTCAGACTTTGTCTATAGAAAATAGTCCTGTTGCCATAAAGTCTTAACCCTAAAATACCAATATATCTTGTTCTCTATAGCTCTACATCACTTTTGCTTTCTAGGTTTAGGTACAACTAACATACCTAACATTCAGAAAGGTACAAGTTAGATATAGATAGATATAGATGGGAATATAGATTAGTTTTAGATATAGATATGTATACACAGAAAAGGAAAAAGAAAGAATATACAGCAAAATATTAATTACTGGATTATCCCTGGGATATTGTTACCAAATCAAACTTGGGTCCACTCACCTGCAGTAAAGCCAATCTACTGACACTGAGTTGTGGTGAAAGAAAGTGCAGTGTTTATTGCAGGTGCCTAGCAAGGAGTCCAGGGCAACTTGTCCTTAAAAACACCCAAACTCCCTGATGGATTTCAGAAAAGCATTTTTCAAAGGCAAGGTGAAGGAGGGGGGTCTCAGGGTCTGTGATCAGCTCGTGCACAATTCTCTGGTTGGTTGATGGTGAGGTAACTGGCCAGTGTCACAGGGGTATTATCAGTCCTTAGGCTCCAATAGGCCTGGGAGCTATGTGCTCAAGGTCATCAAGTAGTTAATGTCTTCTGTTTGGTGGAGGTTTTAGCATCTGTAAAACAACTCAGGAAATGTGCATCAGATACTGTTATCTAGATACAGTACTTCAGAGAAGAGCTAAAACAGAGGATATGGGGGAGGGGTCTGTCCCTGGGAAGGCCCCTTAGGGTCCTGCTAGGTTACAATATCTCTGGATGTTGTGATCAATTTGTTTTCTACCTGTAACTTTTTTTTGTTTTTACGTATTTTTAGTAAATTATAATAAAAAATTTAAAAGTGCTTCCCCTTTCCCCTTTTCTTTTTCTTCCCTTTCCTTCCTGAACAACCCAGTTCTCAGGATGTTGATGAAGGCAAAGCAAGATAGGCTGGCAGGGGTGGGATGGGCCACAGTACCTCAAAGCAGGGTATCAAAGCCCATGTGAGGGGAGGAGGGCACCATATAGGAGGTTGCTGGAGCCTGATACCTGATGCTGGAGCCCAGGCAAGTGGAGGAGGTTGTCAGTGAGGTGGGATGGAGTGATATGGGGAATCAGAGTCCCAGTAAGAAGAGAGGGGCACCTCTGCAGAGGGCAGTCTAGTATAAGGAGTCAGAGCCTGAGTGGGGTGAGGGGAGTGTCCCCACTAGGGGGCCACACCTGTGCAGGTTGGGACACCAAGTAAGGTTAGGAGCAACCTGGCAGGGAGTGTTGGAGTCCAGACAGAGTGAGAGGGCATTCACGCACGGGTAAGCCTGGCACCGCATATTAAAGATCAAGGGAATGAGGAGAATGTCCAAGTGGGAGGGAAGGTGGGCAGTTGGCAGCATAGAATTGGGTGTATGAACCTAAGTGGGGTGAGGAGAGCCCCACAGAAGTTGTTCTATTTGTCCTTAGAAATCATATAATATCTGACAATGCTAATATCTCAGCATCTAGATGATGTCTCCCAAAAAAGAAAGAAAGGAAATCTAGGTTAATGTTAATGCTATATTGATGCCATAAGAAAGAAAGAAAGAAAGAAAGAAAGAAAGAAAAGAAAGAAGAAAGAAAGAAAGAAAGAAGAAAGAAAGAAAGAAAGAAAGAAAGAAGAAAGAAAGAAGAAAGAAAGAAAGAAAGAAAGAAAGAAAGAAAGAAGGAAAGAAGGAAAGAAGGAAAGAAGGAAAGAAAGAAAGAAAGAAAGAAAGAAAGAAAGAAAGAAAGAAAGAAAGAAAAAAGAAAGGAAGGAAGGAAGGAAGGAAGGAAGGAGGAAGGAAGGAAGGAAGGAAGGAAGGAAAAAGACAGGGAGGGAGGGAAGGAGGGAGGAAGGAAGGAAGGAAGGAAGGAAGGAAGGAAAGAAGGAAGGAAGGGAGGGAGAAAACCTGATACAAAATCATATTGTGGCATACTTTTTTAAAGTTGTTTAAGAAAAAGTCTGCCATTTTTCACCTGGTTTTATTGGTCACAATCTGTTCCTCATCTCCCTGGGCTTGAAGCACAGACACCTCAGCTGTGTCTATGTGACCAGGCTTGTGAGCTCAGTTGTATTACTCTTGGCCTTCACAGTCCAGCAGAACAAAGGCAATTTTGATGCTTGATTCACCACCCAGGACTCTGATTCAGGAGCTGAGCCTTGACAAATGGTAGAAATTCAGCAAACACAAGACAAGCATACTATCCCACGTTGATTCTCATATCCCTAAAATATATTAATAATTGGGCAAATATTCTTTCCCACCAGGAACAAATGCCTCTGAATCTTTTTCAACACAAGACCCCAATTTTCCATTACCAATCAAAAGAATTGGTATGAAAAATGAAATGTATTTGCCAACCTTGATATAAAAATAATTGCAGTTCTTGCCTAACATGAGTTATATTTTATATTTAAGAAAAGGAAGTGTAGCAAGATATCAAAATTTGCTCCAGATCTGTGAGGAAGAGCAAGATGGGGACTAACAATTGTGTAAACATTTAAAAATCCTAGAATTTTAGAGATGAACTTTTGCCAAACTAAGCATTAACCCTACCCAGCCTCAAGAAACTTTTTAAGTGACCTTTAGCTTATATTGGAGGAACGCAATTATCAAGGGAGTCAGAACCATCTGAAGGTCTCACGTCATGTCCAGAGTGAGGCCCACACAACTTTCCCAGGAGCAAGGTGGCCTTTGCAAAAACCAATGATGTAATACTGTGAAACATGCATGGAGGGAGGTCCTTCCTGCACAACCATTTCTTTCAAGCTCAGGGAAGCACAGAAGAATGCAGGAGGTTGGGAGAAAGGAAGCATGTAAAATTTCTGATGATTCTCTTTGTGAAATGCAAGAGAATGCATGTCAGTAAAAGCTTTGAGTAATAATGGTAATAGCTTACATTTATAGAAAACTTCTAGCAGTATGGACAGAGTGTGAAGCACTTTATGAACATTACCTTATTTAATACACAAACAACCCTTTGGGGTAGGTAGTATTTATCCCTATTTTTAAAATGAAGTACCACAGCTTAAAGGAATAATTAATTTGCTTAAGGTCACACAGTGCTGGGATTCAAACTTGGGCTGTCTGGCTTGGAAACATGGGTCCTTAATCTTATATAAAATTACCCCTTAATCCCATGCAAAAATACAGTGATAAGAAGGGGTATTTCAGAGAAGGCAAACGCATGTGAAAATTGGGATATTAAAACTCTGTTGTTCACAAAATCAAGCATTTCTTGGGCAAGCTTTTCTTTTTGTCATTAGAAATTATGTATTAATTCATATGAACCTGTCAGTTGGACAAAAGAGAATGGTAAACACTGTCTTCAAGAAGAAAAATATTCTCATGGGGGAATGGAAAGGGTTTGTAGCTAACTCTATCATCTGAAAGGTAGAGAAAACGAAGTCAGCTTCTGGATCCACAGCAATGACTCTCAGTCAGTTGAGGCAGCTTTATAACCAGAGCTTCCCAAAGGAATGTGAGCCAGCACTGGCTCTTCAACTGGCTCATAACTAGTTAGAGAAATCAAACACAGGGAGTGGTATGAGAATAAAACTGAGTGTCGAGCAGAACAAAGGAATAAATATCACAATAAACCTGATTCAAATTCTGAAGGATGCAAAGTCCAAAGGCATGCTCACTTATGCTGTGTGACCCAGTGATTCCAAGAATCACTTCTGAATCCAGAAGCGGGGTCCGAGGTGGATTATATTATGAGACAGACTTAAATATGGATCAGGGCAGAAAAGCTAAGTATAAGGAAGAGGAATGAGCAAAGGCACAAAGAAGGGAACTGGGCCAGCAGTCTAAGAATGGGAGCTTCCCAAGAGGGGGACCCCAAGAGGTAACATTGGAGAATAATGAAGAGGAAGTGGGATGTTAGAGAATGAAGAGAAGGGTTGCTATGGCTTTAATGCAGCCATTAATGCTTCCAACAAATTAAAGAGGAGCTGGGCAGAGTGAAGACTGCAAGCAGCCCCTTTGTATCAGCAGGCCTTTATTTGAAGTATTTCAAGATACTGTAAATACTGCACTTCTGTCAGAAAGTGTTAAAAGTGCTTTGCAAATATTATCTCACTTAATCCTTATAATAATCCAATCTTATAAGGTAGGAAGTATTGTTAACCCCATGTCACAGATGAGAAAATTGAAAAACCTTGTCAGTGTCACACAGGTGGAAAGTGGTGGAGCTAGGAGTCACACACTGGCAGTAGGGAGTCAGAATACAGTGGTCCTAACTACTACCCCTTGTTGCCATTCTGATTTATTATAATAAGGAATAGGACACAATCCTTTGAGTCCAAGGCATTACATTTCCAGATATTACATAATGGGAATTTTTTAATTATTTGAAACTATCCATCAAAATCAAAGAGAATCTGCTATGGACTGAATGATGTCCCCCAAAAGAGGCATATGTTACAGTCCTAACCCCAGTACCTCAGAATATGACAGTCTTTGGATATAGGTCTTTAAGCAGGTAAGTTAAAATGAGATCTTCATGATGGGCCCTTATACAATATGACTGGTGTACTTATAAGAGAAGACAGGATACAAACATGCACAGAAGGAAAACCATGTGAAAACATAGGGAGAAGACAGCCATCTACAAGCCAAGGAGAGAGATCTCAGAAGAAACCAACCCTGCTGACACCTTGATCTCAGATTTCCAGTCTCCAGAATTATGAGGAAATAAATTTCTGTTGTTTAAGCTACCAAGTCGGTCTTACTTTGTTATGACAGCCCTAGCAAACTAATAAAATAACCACCAAAATTACTGATTGTTGTGATTTGAGCTGACTACAAAAGTTCTATGAAAAAGGTAAGTCCAGTGATATGCAATACAGATTCAGAGGTATTCAAGTTAATAGTTGGAAGGATAATTATTTATCCTCTTTTATTTATGTAAACTAGGACAGTAATAGCACAAAGGCAGAGAGAGAATACATGGACTTTGTGGTAAGATGCTGTATTCTTTAGGAAGTGGTATGTATAGTAACTGAAATTTAACGAAATTACATCAAAGATGCATGTTGTATTCTACAGTAGCCACTGTAATACAAAAAGATGTAATTTAAAGCTTGCAAATGAGACAAAGATAAATAATATTTAAAAAGAAAACATGTGCTTATTACAAAAGAAGGAATAAGGAGGCAAAAAAGGTACAGAAAGCAGATGGGACAAATAAACACCAAATAGCAATGTGGTAAACCAAAATACAACTATAATATGTAATTATGATTACATTGAAAATGACAAAACACTCTAAAGAAAAAACAATAATTTTCAGACTGGACAAAAATATAAAACCCAATTATATTTCGTTTACAAGATACCTTTTAATTAATTTAAAAACAAGGATACCCTTTAACTAAAAGAAGGGGAAAATATACACTTTAAAAACATTAGCCAAGGGCTTCCCTGGTGGCGCAGTGGTTGAGAATCTGCCTGCCAATGCAGGGGACACGGGTTCGAGCCCTGGTCTGGGAAGATCCCACATGCCGCGGAGCAGCTGGGCCCGTGAGCCACAATTACTGAGCCTGCGCGTCTAGAGCCTGTGCTCCGCAACAAGAGAGGCCGCGATGGTGAGAGGCCCGTGCACCGCGATGAAGAGTGGCCCCCACTTGCCGCAACTAGAGAGAGCACTCGCACAGAAACGAAGACCCAACACAGCCATAAATAAATAAATAAATAAATAAATAAATAAATAAATAAATAAAATTTTTTTAAAAACCCAACTACTCTTTAAAAAAAAAAAAAAAAAAAAACATTAGCCAAAACCAAAAACAGACATATAGATCAATAGAACAAAACAGAGAGCCCAGAAATATATTCACATACTTAAAGTAAATTAACCTACAACAAAGGAGGCAAGAATATACAATGGAGGAAAAAACTGTCCCTTTAATAAGTTGTGCTGGGAAAACTGGACAGCTACATATAAAATAATGAAATTAGAACATTTTCTCACACCATATACAAAAATAAATTCAAAATTGATTAAAGACCTAAATGTAAGACTGGAAACCATAAAACTCCTAGAAGAGAACATAGGCAAAACACTCTTTGACATAAAATGTAGCAATATATTTTTGGATGTGTTTCTTAAACCAAAGGAAATATTCAATAAAAGCAAAAGTAAACAAATGGGACCTAATTACACTTAAAAGCTTTTGCACAGCAAAGGAAACCATCAACAAAATGAAAAGACAGCCTACTGAATGGGAGAAAATATTTGCTAATGATATGATCAATAAGGGGTTAATACACAAAATACATAAATAGCTCATACAACTCAACATCAAAAAAGCAAACAACCCATTAAAAAATGGGCAGAAGACCTGAACAGACATTTTCTAAAGAAGACATACAGATGGCCAACAAGCACAGAAAAGATGCTCAACATCATTAATCATCAGAGAAATGCAAATTAAATGAGATATCACTACATGAGATATTTATAATTGTCATGATATGGAAGCAACTTAAGTGTCCATCAGGCAACCTAAGTAGTCCATCAATACTGCTCAACCATAAAAATGAATGACATTTTGCCATTTGTAACAACATGGATGGATGGACTTGGAGGGAATTATGCTCAATGAAATAAGTCCGACAGATAAAAACAAATACTGGACGATGTCACATATGTTGAATCTAAAAAATAAAACAAAGTAGTGAATATAACAAAAGGAAACAGACTTACAGACATAGAGAACAAACTTGTGGTTACCAGTGGGAAGAAGGAAGGGGGTAGGGGAAAGTCTGGGGGAGGAGATTATGAGGTACAAACTACTATGTATAAAATAAATAAGCTACAGTGATATATTGTATAAGACAGGGAATATAGCAAATATTTCATAATAACCAAAAATGGAGTATAACTCTTAAAAATTGTGAATCACTACATTGTACACCTGTAATTTATGTAATATTGTATGTCAAATATATTTCAATTTTAACAAGTTAAACAATGATAGCTATAAAAAATAAAAATAAAACAAAACAAAACATTAGCCAAAGGTAACTGGTATGACTATACTTATAACACAGTACACATTAAGCCAAGAAGTTCTACAGGTGATTAAAGAGGCATATGTGATAGTGATAAAAGGATATGACATGAAGCTATCATCCTAAAACTGTATGCACCTAATAACATAGATTCAAAGTATATTAAACAAAAATTGACAAGTAGAGAGAAAGAGGCAAATTCAAAATGATAGTTGGAAATGTAAACCCACCTCTCTCAAAAACTCATAGAAAACGCAGCTAAAATATCAGTAAGCATACAGAAGACTTCAACATAACAAGTAATCAAATTGACCTAACTGAATTTTATAAAATACTACATCCAACAACAGTAGAAAACATATTCTTTTCAACAATATGCAGAACATAGAACTAAATAGATGATAAAAAGCCATAAATGTAGTCTGAACAAATTTCAAAGGATGAAAATCACACAGAGTATAATTTATGACCAAGTGGAATTAAATTAAAAATCAATAAAAGAGAGATAACTATATTATTCCCCAACTATTTAGAAATAAAACAACACCTAAAAGTAACAGTGGAATTGAAAAAAAGTTCTCAAATAAGTGGTAATGAAAATTCAACATATCAAAAGTCAGTGCTTAGAGGGAAATTTATAGGATTAAATAGTATCTTTAAAAAGAAGTAAAGTTTAAAATCATGGATCTACCTTTTATTACTAGAAGAAAGGAGGAAGCCCAAAGAATATAGAAGAAAAAAAGCATAAGTGCAAAATTAATGAAATAGAAAGCAGAGGAATAAAGGTTTTTTTAAGTTGGTTTTTTGAAAAGACTAATAAAATTGATAAACAGCAAGACTGGTCAAGAAAAAAGAGAATATAAAATTAGCAAAATCAATAATTAAACAATGTTATTCTCTACAAATTTTACAAATATTAGAAAAATATAATATTAGCAATTTGAGACCAATAAATTTAAATAATTAGATGAAATGTAAAATTTTCTTGAAAACACAACTAAGTATAATTGACCCAAGAAGAAATAGAAAACCTGTTAAAGATATTAAGTCCATTATTAAAAACTTTCACACACACACAAACACACAACTCCAAGCTTAGATGGCTTTACTGTTGAATTCTACCAAACTTTTAATAAAGAAATAATACCAACCTTACACAAACTCTTTCAGAAAATAGAGAGAAAACTTTTATTTTGAGACCAGAAAAGATAAAACTATACAGTAATAAAACACTCTAAACAAAACATTAGCAAAGCAAATACAGAAACATATAAAGTTGATGATAAATTATTACTAAATGGGGTCATTCCAGGTATTTGAGTTTGGTTTAACACTTGAAAGTCAGTGAATGTAATTCATTTCATTAATAAAAGAAAGATTATATGATCATCTCACTACTTTGAAAAAACAGTTAGTTAATAAAATCCAACATCCATGTAAGATAACTTTCAGCAAACTGAAATAGAAGGAAAATTTATTAACTTAACAAAGCAGTCAACTAATATACACATTCTCCCTATAGTCACGAATAAGACAACCATCACTCCTACTCAACCTCTATCACTATTGCTCTGAGACAATGCAACAAAGGAAAAAAAACAAATAAAAAAATAAAAAATTCAGAAGTGAAATAGGTTAAATAATGTCCACCCAAAAATATCAAATTCTAATCCTGCAACTTGAAAATATTGCCTTATTTGAAAAGGAGTCTTTGCAGATGTAATTATGATAAGGATTTTTAAGATGAAGAGATTACCCTGGATTATGTGGGTGGACCCTAAATACCATCACAAGTGTCTTATAAGAGAGAAAGAAAAAAGAAAGAAAGATAACACAGACACACAGAGGAGAAGAAGATGTGAAGACAAAGATAGAGATGTAGTGATGTGGACACAAGCCAAAGAATGCCAACCAGCCACTAGAAGCTGGAAAATGCAAGAAACAGATTCTTCCCAAGAGCCTCCAGAGGGAGTGAGACCCTGACAACACCTTGATTTCAGACTTCTAGCCCCCAGAACTGTGAGACAATATATTTCTGTTGTTTCAAGCCACATAGTTTGTAATAAGTTGTTACAGGAGCCACAGGAAACTAATAGAGAAAGTAAGAAGTAAAAGTTTTCACTTGTAAGTGACATTATTTTGTATGTAAAAATCCAAAAGAATCTATCAAAAAACCTCTCTTTGAATTAATAAGTGAACTTAGCAAAGTTAATGTACAGAAGTCAATTGGATATCTTAATATATTTATATACTAACAAAAAATAATTGGAAAATTGAATTTTAAAGCAATATTATTTAAATAGCATCAAAATTTTTCAACTTTCTAGAAATAAATCTAACAAAATATGTGCAAGACCTCTACACTGAAAACTAAAAATTATGGTTAAGATAAATTAAGGAAAATCTGGAGAGAATGTGGTATACAATGGAATATTACTCAGTCATAAAAAAAGAATGAAATTCTACCATTTGCAACAACATGGATGGACTTAGAGGGTATTATGCTTAGTGAAATAAGCCAGCCAGAGAAAGACAAATACTGTATGTTATATATGGAATCTAAAAAAAAAAAAAAAAAAAAAAAAAGAATGAATATAAGCAAACAGAAACAGACTCAAAGATACAGAAAACAAACTAGTGGTTACCAGTGGGGAGAGGGAAGGGGGAAAGGCAGAACATAGGTAAGAAATTAAGAGGCAAAAACTACTATGTATAAAATAAATAAGCAGCAAGGATATATTGTACAGCACAGAAAATATAGTCAATATTTTATAATAACTTTGAAAGGAATATAATCTATAAAAATTTTTTTTATGTTGATGTGATATTGAATATCACCTCTACCTACCATTTATCTTATCTCCCCACAAAATTATGACCCTGTCTAAAAATTCACAAGCAAGAGATTAAGTAAGTTACTGGCCAAGACGTTCAAACGTCTCTCAGGAATTAGTCAGAAAAGAAGAATTTCTTTTCTGTGAGGTCACCCACCTAAAGAATAGGGACATAAGTTCATCTCGAAAAACTAGCTCTACCCAGGTTAAAAAAATCATCTTCTTAATTCAGTATTTTAAGTTTACTGATCCATGCAGTATTGAATATGTTAACATAACAACATAAGGAGAGATTCATTTTACATATATTTATAGCTTATCTATGGCAAATTTCTTCCTTTTATATGAAAAAACCCTTCTTTAGAAAATAGATTTTATAGTATTTTTTAATAATTTTTATTGGCATATAGTTGTTTTACAATGTTGTGTTAGTTTCTGCTGTACAGCAAAGTGAATCAGCTATTCATATACATATACCCCCTCTTTTTTGGATTTCCTTCGCATTTAGGTCACCACAGAGAATTGAGTAGAGTTCCCTGTGCTATACAGTATGTTCTCATTAGTTATCTATTTTATACGTAGTAGTGTACATATGTCAATCCCATTTTCCCAATTCATCCCAGCCCCTTTTCCCCCCTGGTAACCTCACGTCCATTCTCTATGCCTGTGTCTCTATTTTTGTTTTGCAAATAAGTTCATCTGTATCATTTCTCTAGATTCCACATATAAGTGATATTATATGATATTTGTTTTTCTCATTCTGACTTACTTCACTCCATATTACAGTCTCTAGGTCTATCCACATCTTTGCAAATTGCACAATTTCATTCCTTTTTATGGCTGAGTAATATTTCATTGTATATATGCACTACATCTTCTTTATCCATTCTTCTGTTGATGGACATTTAGGTTGTTTCCATGTCTTAGCTATCAGAAATAGTGCTGCAATGAATATTGGGGTGCATGTATGTTTTGAATTATGGTTTTCTCCAGGTATATGCCTAGGAGTGAGATTGCTGGGTCATATGGCAGTTCTCTTCTTAGTTTTTTAAGGAACCTGCATACTGCTCTCTACAGTGGCTATACGAATTTACATTCCCATCAACAGTGTAAGAGGGTTCCATTTCTCCATACCCTCTCTAGCATTGTTTGTGGATTTTTTGATGATGGGCATTCTGACTGGTGTGAGGTGATATCTCATTGTAGTTTTGATCTGCAGATATCTAATAAATAGTGACGTGAAGCATCTTTTCATGTGTTTGTTGGCCATCTGTATGTCTTCTTTGGAGAAATATCTATATAGTTCTTCCACGCATTTTTTTATTGGGTTTTTTGTTTGTTTGTTTGTTTTTTGATATTGAACTGCATGAGCTGTCTGTATATTTGGGAGTTTAATCCCTTGTCAGTTGCTTTGCTTGCAAATATTTTCTCCCATTCTGAGGGTTGTCTTTTCGTCTTGTTTATGATTTCCTTTGCTGTGCAAAATCTTTTAAGTTTAGTTAGGTCCCATTTGTTTATTTTCATTTTTATTTTCATTATTCTAGCAGATGGGTCAAAAAAGATCTGCTGCGATTTATGTCAAAGAGTGTTCTGCCTATGTTTTCCTCTAAGAATTTTATAGTATTCAGCCTTACATTTAGGTCTTTAATCCATTTTGAGTTTATTTTTTTGTATGATGTTAGGGAGGTTCTAATTTCATTTTTTAACATGTAGCTGTCCAGTTTTCTAAGCACCACTTCTTGAAGAGACTGTCTTTTCTCCATTGTATATATTTGCCTGCTTTGTCATAGATTAGGTGACCATATGTGTGTGGGTTTCTCTCTGGGCTTTCTATCCTGTTCCATTGATCTATATTTCTGTTTTTGTGCCAGTATCATACTGTTTTGATGACTGTAACTTTGTAGTATAGTCTGAAGTCAGGGAGCCTGATTCCTCCAGCTGTTTTTCCTGCTCAAGATTGCTTTGGCTATTTGGGGTCTTTTGTGTTTCCATACAAATTGTAAAGTTTTTGTTCTACTTCTGTGAAAAATGCCCTTGGTAATTTGATAGGGATTGCATTGAATCTGTACATTGCTTTGGGTAATAGAGTCATTTTCACAATATTGCTTCTTCCAACCCAAGAACATGGTACATTTCTCCATCTGTTTGTGTCATCTTTGACGTCTTTCAACAGTGTCTTATAGTTTTCTAAGTACAGGTCTTTTGCATCCTTAGGTATTTTATTCTTTTTGTTGCAGTGGTAAATGGGATAGCTTCCTTAATTTCTCTTTCTGATCTTTCATTGTTAGTGTATAGGAATGCAAGAGATTTCTGTGCATTAATTTTGTATCCTGCAACTTTACCATATTCACTGATTAGCTCTAGTAGTTTTTTGGTGGTATCTTTAGGATTTTCTGTGTACAGTATCATGTCATCTGCAAACAGTGACAGTTTTACTTCTTCTTTTCCAATTTGTATTCCTTTTATTTCCTTTTCTTCTCTGAATGCTGTGGCTAGGACTTCCAAAACTATGTTGAATAAAAGTGGCAAGAGTGGACATTCTTGTCTTGTTCCTGATCTTAAGGAAATGATTTCAGTTTTTCACCAATGAGAATTATGTTTGCTGTGGGCTTGTCATATATGGCTTTTATTATGTTGAGGCAAGTTCCCTCTATGCCCACTTCTGGACAGTTTTTAATCATAAATGCATGTTGAATTTTGTCAAAAGCTTTTTCTGCATCTATTGAGATGATCATATGGTTTTTATTTTTCAATTTATTAATATGGTTTATCACATTGATTGATTTGTGTATATTGAAAAAAATCCTTGCATCCTGGGGATAAACCTGACTTGATCATGGTGTATGATCCTTTTAACGTGTTGTTGTATTCAGTTTGCTAGTATTTTGTTGAGGATTTTTGCATCTATGTTCATCAGTGATATTGGTCTGTAATTTTCATTCTTTGTGATATCTTTGTCTGGTTTTGGTATAGGGTGATGGTGGTCTCATAGAATGAGCTTGGGAGTGTTCCTCCTTCTTCAATTTTTTGGAAGAGTTTGAGAAGTATGGGTGTTAGCTCTTCTCTAAATATTTGATAGAATTCACCTGTGAAGCCATCTCGTCCTGGACTTCTGTTTGCTGGAAGATTTTTAATCACAGTTTCAATTTCATTACTTGTGATTGGTCTGTTCACATTTTCTGTTTCTTCCTGATTCAGTCTCCAAAGGTTGTACCTTTCTAAGAATTTGTCCATTTCTTCCAGGTTGTCCATTTTTTTTGGCATATAGTTGCTTGTAGTAGTCTCATATGATCCCTTGTATTTCTGTGGTGTCAGTTATAACTTCTCCTTTTTCATTTCTAATTTTATTGATTTGAGTCTTCTCCCTTTTTTTCATGATGAGTATGGCTAAAAGTTTATCAGTTTTGTTTATCTTCTCAAAGAACCAGATTTTCGTTTCATTGATCTTTGCTCTTGTTTTCTTTGTCTCTACTTCATTTATGTCTGCTCCGATCTTTATAATTTCTTTCTTTCTACTAACTTTGGGTTTTGCTTATTTTTCTTCCTCTAGTTGTTTTAGGTGTAAGATTAGGTTGTTTATTTGAGATTTTTCTTGTTTCTTGAGGTGGAATTGTATTGCTATAAATTTCCCTCTTAGAACTGCTTTTGCTGCATCCCATAGGTTTTGGGTCGTTGTGTTTTCATTGTCATTTTTTTCTAGGTATTTGTTTTATTTCCTCTTTGATTTCTTCAGTGATCCATTGGTTATTTAGTAGCATATCGTTTAGCCTCCATGTGTTTGTGTCTTTCACACTTTTTTTTTCTGTAGTTGATTTCTAATCTCATAACGTTTTCTTCAGAAAAGATGCTTGATACAATTTCAATTTTCTTAAATTTGCTGAGGCTTGATTTATGATGCAAGATTTGATCTATCCTGGAGAATGTTCTATGTGCACTTGAGAAGAAAGTGTTTTCTGCTGCTTTCAGATGGAATGTCCTATAAGTATCAATTACATCTATCTGGTCTAATGTGTCATTTAAGGCTTGTGTTTCCGTATTAATTTTCTGTCAGGCTGATCTGTCCATTCATGTGAGTGCAGTGTTAAAAGTCCCCCACTATTATTGTGTTACTGTCAATTTCCCCTTTTATGGTTGTTAGCATTTTGCCTTAGGTATTAAGGTGCTCCTATGCTGAGTGCATAAATATTTACAATTGTTATATCTTCTTCTTGGATTGATCTCTTGATCATTATATAGTGTCCTTCCTTGTCTCTTGTACTAAACTTTATTTTAAAGTCTATTTTGTCTGATATGAGTATTGCTACTCTAGTTTTCTCGTGATTTCCATTTGTATGGAATATCTATTTCCATCCCCTCACTTTCAGTCTGTATGTGTCCCTAGGTCTGAAGTGGATCTCTTGTAGCCAGCATATATACAGGTCTTGGTTTTGTATCCATTTAGCCAATCTGTATCTTTTGGTTGGAGCATTTAATCCATTTATAATTAAGGTAGTTATTGATATGTATCGGGTGGGTCTAAAAGTGCCTTCAGTTTTTTAATTAAAAATAAAAGACACATTTTTCATTTTCACCAAGAACTTTATTGAACAACATATTCACCCTTTTGTTCCACTACCTTCTGACATTTTTCAGGCAACTTCGTAATTCCATCTTCCCAAAACGTTTTATCTTATTGAGCAAAGGACTATTCCAGGTTCCTTTTACAGTCTTCCAGGGAATTGAAATTTTTTCCATTAAGAGAACTTTGTAAAGACTAAAATAAATGGAAATTCAAAGGTGCAATATATGGTGAACACAGTGGATGAATCAGAGCTTCCCAGCCAAGATGTAACAGTTTTTGCCTGGTCATCAAAGAAACATGTGGTCTTGCATTATCCTGACGGAAGATTATGTGTTTTCTGTTGACTAATTCTTGACTTTTTTCATCAAGTGCCACTTTCAGTTGGTCCAATTAGGAGCAGTACTTGTTGGAATTAATCGTTCGGTTTTCCAGAAGGAGCTCATAATAGAGGACTCCCTTCCAATCCCACCTTATACACAACATCATCTTCTTTGGATGAAGACTGGTCTTTGGTATGGTTGGTAGTTGTTCATTTCACTTGCCTTATGATCTCTTCCATTCCACATTGTTGTACAGTATCCACTTTTCATTGCCTGTCACAATTTAAGAACAGAACGTTTTCATTACATTTCAGTAGAGAATTGCATGTGGAAATATGGTCAAGAAGGTTAGGTTTTTTTAACTTATATGGAACCCAAACATCAAAGTGATTCACATAACCAAGCTGGTGCAAATGATTTTCAATGCTTGATTTGGATATTTTGAGTATGTCAGCTATCTCCCATGTGATATAACATTGATTGTTCTCAATTATTATTTCGATTTATCAACTTCAACTGGTCTACCCAACCACTGAGCATCATCCAGTGAGAAATCCCCAGCATAAAACTTCACAAACCACTTTCAACATGTTCAATGAGTCACAGCACCTTCTCCATACACTGCACAAATCTTTTTGTGTGTTTCACTTGTGTTTTTACCTTTCTTGAAATAATAAAACATAATATGCCAAAAATGTTGCTTTTTTCCCCATCTTCAATATTAAAATGGCTACACAAAAATTCACCAATTTTGATAATTCTTATTTTAAATGCATGCTGATATGGCAGCTGTCACATAGACTCTAAAAAAATTGTTTCAGATGAAGTTAAAGACAACTCAGTGCTACTATAGTCATCTTATGGAAAAAAATGAATGAAATTTTGGCCCACCCTATATGTTCCTATTACTATTTCTTAATTGTTTTGGGTTAGTTTTTGTAGGTTTTTTTCTTCTCTTGTATTTCTTGTTTAGAGAATTTCCTCTAGCATTTGTTGTAAAGCTAGTTTTGTGGTTCTGAGTTCTCTTAGCTTTTGCTTGTCTGTAACGCTTTTGATTTCTCCATCAAATCTGAAGGAGATCCTTCCTGGGTAGAGTAATCTTGGTGGTAGGTTTTTCCCTTTCTTCACTTTAAATATATCTTGCCACTCCTTTCTGGGCTGCAGAGTTTCTGCTGAAAACTCAGCTGATAACCTTACGAGGATTCCCTTGTATGTTATTTGTTGCTTTTCTCTTGTTGCTTTTCATATTGTTTCTTTGTATTTAATTTTTGTTAGCTTGATTAATATGTGTCTCACTGTGTTTCTTCTTGGGTTTACCCTGTGTGGGACTCTCTGTGCTTCCTGGACTTAGGTGACTATCTCCTTCCCCTTGTTAGGGAAGTTTTCAACTATAATCTCTTTGAATATTTTCTCCAACCCTTTCTTTTTCTCTTCTTCTTCTGGTACCCCTATAATTTGAATGTTGGTGCATTTAATGTTGTCCCTGAGGTCTCTCAGACTGTCCTCATTTCTTTTCATTCTTTTTTCTTTATTCTTCTCTATGGCAGTTATTTCCACCATTCTATCTTCCAGCTCACTTATCCATTCTTCTGCCTCAGTTATTCTGCTATTGATTCCTTCTAGTGTATTTTTCATTTAAGTTATTGTATTGTTCATCACTGTTTGTTCTTTAGTTCTTCTAGGTCCCTGTTAAACATTTCTTGTATATTCTTGATCTATGCCTCCATTCTATTTCTGAGATCTGGGAACATCTTATCTATCATTACTCTGAAGTCTTTTTCAGGTAGACTGCCTATTTCCTTTTCATTTATTTGGTCTTGTGGAGTTTTACCTTGCTCCTTCAACTGTAACATATTTCTCTGTCATCTCATTTTTCTAACTTACTGTGTTTATGGTCTCCTTTCCTCAGGTTACAGGATTGTAGTTCCTCTTGCTTCTGGTGTCTGCCCCTTGGAGGTGAGGTTGGTCCAGGGGCTTGTGTAGGCTTCCTGATGGGAGGGACTGGTGCCTGCACTCTGGTGGGTGGAGCTGAGTCTTGTCTCTCTGATGGTTAGGGCTTCGTCAGGTGGTGTGTTTTAGGGCGTCTGTGAGCTTAGTGTGACTTTAGGAAGCCTGTCGGCTGATGGATGGGGCTGTGTTCCTGTCTTGCTGCTTGTTTGGCATGGGGCATCCAGCACAGGAGCCTGCAGGCAGTTGAGTGGAGCCAGGTCTTGGCCAGGTCTTGGTGTCGAGATGGAGACCTCTGGGAGAGCTCATGCAGATTAATATTCCCCTGGTGCAGGAATTCTCTGGCATTCCAGTGTATTGGACTTGGTGCTCTTACCCCAGAGGCTCTGTACCAATCCCTGGCCAGGGAACCATGATCCCGCAAGCTGCTCAGCATGGCGAGAAAAAAGGAAAAAAAGAAGAAAAGAAAAGGAACAAACAAACAAAATCCAAGACAAATGATAAAAGCAAAACCAAAGAAAAGAAAAGAGAAAACAAAAATCAAGAGAACAACCTGACAAACAAAAGAACCCCAAAACAAAAACAAACAATAAAAAGAAAATTAACAAAAACAGAAAACAAAGAAACAGAACAAAAACAGAAAGCAGACTATAAAAAAGAAAATAAACACACAAAAACAAAACAAAAACAAGAAAAAACACAAAACAACAAAAAGTAAAAACAGAAAAATAAAAATATTTAAAAATTAAAAAAGAAAAAAGAAGTAAAAAATAAAAAATAAAAAACAACTACAGAACAAAATGAAACAAAAAGAAAAACAAAGAAAAAATAATACTACTAATAATATATTCCTGAGGTCTCTGCTGTCATTGTCCTTGCCGCCCCCCCCCCCAGTGAGCCACAGCCAACCCCCGCCTCACCAGGAGGCCCTCCAATACCTCTAGGTAGGTCTCTGGACCTGCTCTGTGCACTGTGGGGGCAGCTCAGACTCTGACCTGGCCCAACTCCTGCATGTACTTGCCTCCAAAGTCCACAGCTGCCGAAGTTAGACTGCTCTCAGTTGTGGGAGTACTCATTGTCCATTCAGATATTCCACAGATGCAGGGTTTACCAAGGAGATCATGGGGATTTAATCTGTGGCTTGTGCAGCTGCACAGAGAGATTTCCATTCCTCTTCCTTTGTCACACAGCCCCTGGGGCTCAGCTTTGGTTTTAGCCCCACCTCTGCATGTGGGCCACCCTCAGGCAGCTGTTCCCTTCCCAGGTGAGATGGGGGAAAGCAGGAGCTGATTGGGGGTTTCAGGCTGATTGGGGCACTTATTCGCTCAGGCTGGGGAGGGATAAAGCAGCCACAACTCGGACATGCGGGAGTGCCTGTGACAGCAGAGGCCTGCAGGAAGATGCAACAGACTGGAATGCACTTGCTCTGGTGGGAGTCCCTCCCAGTGCCCGCAGAGGCAGGGACCATTGGGTGGGGAAGGGGGTTGCAATGGCGACCCTGCCCATTGCACGCCACTCAAGAGTTGCACCTCATTTCCAAGGCAGACCACACTTCTTCTAGGAGCATTCCTGGCCACGGAGCCCCTCACACCCATCCCCTCAGTTTGTCTCTGCGCAGCCAACAGTGGTCCTATCCCTGGACCTGCTCTCCTAACCACACACTTTAGCATTCAGTCCTTGCCAGCACTGGCAGCTTCCCATCTCAGGTGGGGGCACCCAGGGCTGATTCTGGAGGAGGCTTTAGGGGTGGCGGCACTCGGGACACTGAAGCCTGCACAGGCAAAGGAGCCATATAAAAATGTTGAATCACTATGTTGAAATCTGGAGAGATATACCACTTTTATAGATTGGAAAGCTCAATATTGTTAAGATATTAATCTCCCCCAAAGTGATCTACAGAGTCAATGAAGTCCTATCATACTTCCAACAGTTTTATTTTTCGTTAAAATTGACAAACTGATTATAAAATTCACATGAAAATGCAAAGAATCCAGAAGAGCTAAACCATATAGAAAATGAAAATTGAAGTTGGAACATTTAAATTGACAGACTTCAAGACTTACTATAAAGCTACAGTAAATAAAGCAATATCATATTGGTTCAATATTTAAAGCCAACTTGTAAACCAATTAAGCTATACTGGAACAACTACAAAGTAATGCTTTTTAGTACAAAATTAATGAGTTTAGTCATTAAAAGTAAAGACCAAAATCATAAAGTCAACATTCAAAGTTGCATACCTCATAGCAAAAATAGGGCAAGACACATGATTGCCAAACATCTTATAAGATAGGAGGAAAGTTTATGAAACAATGCTCAAAGTGAATGCAGAACATGCAAATCCTTTCTGAAATGGAACTTCAAACAAAGTAATTTGCCTTTGTTGTGGAGGAATAGTCACTAACATAGGTGTGTGCAAGAAAATAGTTTGGAGAGCCTGAACCAAGATGATGGAGTAGAAGGACGTGCTCTCACTCCCTCGTGTGAGAACACCAGAATCACAACTAACTGCTGAACAATCATCAAGAGGAAGACACTGGAACACACCAAAAAAGATACCTCACATCCAAAGACAAAGGAGAGGCTGCAATGAGACGGTAGGAGGGGCGTAATCACAATAAAATCAAATCCCATAACTGCTGGGTGGGTGACTCACAAACTGGAGAACACTTATACCACAGAAGTCCACCCACTGGAGTGAAGGTTCGGTGCCCCATGTCATGCTTCCGAACCTGGGGGTCCGGCAACAGGAGGAGGAATTCCTAGAGAATCAGACTTTGAAGCCTACTGGGATTTGATTACAGGACTCTGACAGGACTGGGGGAAACAGAGATTCCACTCTTGGAGGGCACACACAAAGTAGTGTGCGCATCAGGACCCAGGGGAAGGAGCAGTGACCCCAGGGGAGACTGAACCAGACCTACCTGCTAGTGTTGGAGGGTAACCTGCAGAGGTGGGGGGTAGCTGTGGCTCACCATGAGGACAAGGACACTGGCAGCAGAAGTTCTGGGAAGTAGTCCTTGGTGTGAGCCCTCCCAGAGTCCGTCATTAGCCCCACCAAAGAGCCTGCAGTCTCCAGTGCTGGGTCACCTCAGGCCAAACAACCAACAGGGAGGGAACCCAGCCCCACCCATCAGCAGACAAGCAGATCAAAGTTTTACTGAGCTCTGCCCACCAGAGCAACAGCCAGCTCTACCCACCACCAGTCCCTCCCATCAGGAAACTTGCACAAGCCTCTTAGATAGCCTCATGAAGTGGAGGGCAGACAGCAGAAGCAAGAAGAACTACAATCCTGCAGCCTGTGGAACAAAAAAAACATTCACAGAAACAGAGACAAGAAGAAAAGGCAGAGGGCTATGTACCAGATGAAGGAACAGGAAAAAACGGCAGAAAAACAACTAAATGAAGTGGAGATAGGCAAACTTCCAGAAAAAGAATTCAGCATAATGATAGGGAAGATGATCCAGGACGTCAGAATAAGAATGGAGGCAAAGATCAAGAAGATGCAATAAATGTTTAACAAAGACCTAGAAGAATTAAAGAACAAACAAACAGAGATGAACAATAACAATAACTGAAATGAAAACTACACTAGAAGGAATCAATAGCAGAATAGTTCTTTTGTTTGAGGCAGAAGAACGGATAAGTGACCTGGAAGACTTATGGTGGAATTCACTGCAGCAGAACAGAATAAAGAAAAAAAGAATGAAAAGAAATGAAGACAGCCTAAGAGACCTCTGAGACAACATTAAATGCAACAACATTCGCATAATAGGGGTCCCAGAAGGAGAAGAGAGAGAAAGGACCCGAGAAAATATTTGAAGAGATTATAGTTGAAAACATCCCTAACATGGGAAAGGAAATAGCCACCCAAGACCAGGAAGCTCAGAGAGTCCCATACAGGATAAACACAAGGAGAAACATGCCGAGACACATAATAATCAAATTGGCAAAAATTAAAGACAAAGAAAAATTATTGAAAGCAGCAAGGGAAAAATGACAAATAATATGCAAGGGAACTCCCATAAAGTTAACAGCTGATTTCTCAGAAGAAACTCTACAAGCCAGAAAGAAGTGGCATGATATATTTAAAGTGATGAAAGGGAAGAACCTACAACCAAGATTACTCTACCCAGCAAGGATCTCATTCAGATTTGCTGGAGAAATCAAAACCTTTACAGACAAGCAAAAGCTAAGAGAATTCAGCACCACCAAACCAGCTCTACAACACATGCTAAAGGAACTTCTCTAAGTAGGAAACACAAGAGAAGAAAAGGGCTTACAAAAACAAACCCAAAACAATTAAGAAAATGGTCATAGGAACATACATATCAATAATTAAATTAAACGTGAATGCATTAAATGCTCCAACCGAGGAGAGAAGAGAAGATGGCAGAAGAGTAAGAGGCGGAGATCACCTTCCTCCCCACAGATACATCAGAAATACATCTACACATGGAACTGCTGCTATAGAATACCCACTGAACGCTGGCAGAAGACGTCAGACCTCCCAAAAGGCAAGAAACTCCCCCACGTACCTGGGTAGGGCAAAAGAAAAAAGAAACAACAGAGACAAAAGAATAGGGACGGGACCTGCACCAGTGGGAGGGAGCTGTGAAGGAGGAAAGGTTTCCACACACTAGGAAGCCCGTTCGCGAGCGGAGACTGCGGGTGGCGGAGGGGGGAAGCTTCGGAGCCACGGAGGGGAGCGCAGCCACAGGGGTGCAGAGGGCAAAGTGGAGAGATTCCCGCACAGAGGATCGGTGCTGACCAGCACTCACCAGCCCGGGAGGCTTGTCTGCTCACCCGCTGGGGCGGGCGGGGGCTGGGAGCTGAGGCTTGGGCTTCAGTCGGATCGCAGGGAGAGGACTGGGGTTGGCGGCGTGAACACAGCCTGAAGGGGTTAGCGCACCACAGCTAGCCGGGAGGGAGTCCGGGAAAAGGTCTGGAGCTGCCAAACAGGCAAGAGACTTTTTCTTGCCTCTTTGTTTCCTGGTGCTCGAGGAGAGGGGATTCAGAGCGCCGCCTAAACGAGCTCCAGAGACGGGCGTGAGCCGCAGTTATCAGCGCGGACCCCAGAGACGGGCAGGAGACGCTAAGGCTGCTGCTGCCACTACCAAGAAGCCTGTGTGTGAGCACAGGTCACTCTCCACACCTCCCCTCCCGGGAGCCTGTGCAGCCCGCCACTGCCAGGCTCCCGTGATCCAGGGACAACTTCCCCGGGAGAACCCACGGCGCTCCTCAGGCTGTTGCAAAGTCACGCCGGCCTCTGCCACTGCAGGCTCGCCCCGCATCCGTACCCTTCCCTTCCCCCGGCCTGAGTGAGCTAGAGCCCCTGAAGCAGCTGCTCCTTTAAACCGATCCTGTGAGAGAAGAACAGATGCCCTCAGGTGACCTACACTCAGAGGTGGGTCCAAATCCAAAACTGAAACCCGGGAGCTGTGCAAATATAGAAGAGAAAGGGAAATTTCTCCCAGCAGCCTCAGAAGCAGAGGATTAAAGCTCCACAAACAACTTGATGTACCTGCATCTGTGGAATACCTGAATAGACAACGAATCATTCCAAATTGAGGAGGTGGACTTTGGGACCAAGATATATTATTTGTTCCCCTTTTCCTCTTTTTGTGAGTGTGTATGTGTATGCTTCTGTGTGAGAATTTGTCTGTATAGATTTGCTTTCAACATTTGTCCTAGGGTTCTGTCTGTCCGGTTTTTTTTTTTACTTTAAAATTTCTTTTTTTTTTTCTTAATAATTATTTTTTATTTTTTTATTTTAATAACTTTATTTTATTTTATCTTACTTTATTTTATTTTATCCTCTTTCTTTTTCTTCTTTCTATTTTTTCTCCCTTTTATTCTGAGCTGTGTGGATGAAAGTCTCTTGGTGCTCCAGCCAGGTGTCAGGGCTGTGCCTCTGAGGTGGGAGAGCCAAGTTCAGGACACAAGTCCACAAGAGGCCTCCCAGCTCCATGTAATACCAAACGATGAAAATCACCCAGAGATCTCCATCTCAACACCAAGACCCAGCTTCACTCAATGACCAGCAAGCTATAGTGCTGGACACCCTATGCCAAACAACTGGCAAGACAGGAACACAACCCCATCCATTAGCAGAGAGGCTGCCTAAAATCATAAGGCCACAGACACCCCAAAACACACCACCATACGTGGATGTGCCCACCAGAAAGACAAAATCCAGCCTCATCCACCAGAACACAGGCACTAGTCCGCTCCACCAGGAAGCCTACACAACCCACTGAACCAACCTTAGCCACTGGGGACAGATACCAAAAACAACAGGAACTACGAACCTGCAGCCTGCAAAAAGGAGACCCCAAACACAGTAAGATAAGCAAAATGAGAAGACCGAGAAATACGCAGCAGATGAAGGAGCAAGGTAGAAACCTACCAGACAAAACAAATGAAGGGGAAATAGGTAGTCTACCTGAAAAAGAATTCAGAGTGATGATAGTAAAGATGATCCAAAATCTTCAAAAAAGAATAGACAAAATGCAAGAAACATTTAACAAGGACCTAGAAGAACTAAAGAGGAACCAAGCAACGATGAAAAGCACAATAAATGAAATTAAAAATATTCTAGAAGGGATCAATAGCAGAATAACTGAGGCAGAAGAACGGATAAGTGACCTGGAAGATAAAATAGTGGAAATAACTACTGCAGAGCAGAATAAAGACAAAATAATGAAAAGAATTGAGGACAGTCTCAGAGACCTCTGGGACAACATTAAACACACCAACATTCGAATTATAGGGGTCCCAGAAGAAGAAGAGAAAAAGAAAGGGACTGAGAAAATATTTGAAGAGATTAGAGTTGAAAACTTCTCTAATATGGGAAAGGAAATAGTTAATCAAGTCCTGGAAGCACAGAGAGTCCCATACAGGATAAATCCAAGGAGAAACACGCCAAGACACATATTAATCAAACTATCAAAAATTAAATATAAAGAAAACATATTCAAAGCAGCAAGGGAAAAACAACAAATAACACACAAGGAAGTCCCCATAAGGTTAACAGCTGATCTTTCAGCAGAAACTCTGCAAGCCAGAAAGGAGTGGCAGAACATATTTAAAGTGATGAAGGAGAAAAACCTACAACCAAGATTACTCTACCCAGCAAGGATCTCATTCAGAATTGATGGAGAAATTAAAACCTTTACAGACAAGCAAAAGCTGAGAGAGTTCAGCACCACGAAACCAGCTTTACAACAAATGGTAAAGGAACTGCTCTAGGCAAGAAACACAAGAGAAGGAAAACACCTACAATAACAAACTCAAAACATTTAAGAAAATGGGAATAGGAACATACATATCGATAATTACCTTAAATGTAAAAGGAGTAAATGCTCCCACCAAAAGACACAGGCTGGCTGAATGGATACAAAAACAAGACCCATATATATGCTGTCTACAAGAGACCCACTTCAGACCTAGAGACACATACAGACTGAAAGTGAGGGGATGGAAAAAGATATTCCATGCAAATGGAAATCAAAAGAAAGCTGGAGTAGCAATTCTCATATCAGACAAAATAGACTTTAAAATAAAGACTATTACAAGAGACAAAGAAGGACACTATATAATGATCAAGGGACCGATTGAAGAAGATATAACAATTATAAATATTTATGCACCCAACATAGGAGCACCTCAATACATGAGGCAAATACTAACAACCATAAAAGGGGAAATCGACAGTAACACAATCATAGTAGGGGACTTTAACCCCCACATTCACCAATGGACAGATCATCCAAAATGAAAATAAATAAGGAAACAGAAACTTTAAATGATACATTAAACAAGATGGACTTAATTGATATTTATAGGACATTCCACTCAAAAACAACAGAATACACATTTTTCTCAAGTGCTCATGCAACACTCTCCAGGATAGATCATATCTTGGGTCACAAATCAAGTCTTGGTAAATTTAAGAAAATTGAAATCATATCAAGTATCTTTTCTGACCACAACGCTATGAGACTAGATATCAATTACAGGAAAATATCTGTAAAATATACAAACACATGGAGGTTACACAATGCACTACTTAATAACGAAGTGATCACTGAAGAAATCAAAGGGGAAATCAAAAAATACCTAGAAAAAAATGACAATGGAGACACAACAACCCAAAACCTATGGGATGCAGCAAAAGCAGTTCTAAGAGGGAAGTTCATAGCAATACAATCCTACCTTAAGAAACAAGAAACATCTCAAATAAACAACCTAACCTTACACCTAAAGCATTTAAGGAAAGAAGAACAAAAACACCCCAAAGTTAGCAGAAGGAAAGAAATCATACAGATCAGATCAGAAATAAATGAAAAAGAAATGAAGGAAACTATAGTAAAGATCAATAAAACTAAAAGCTGGTTCTTTGACAAGATAAACAAAATTGATAAACCATTAGCCAGATGCATCAAGAAAAAAAGGGAGAAGACTCAAATCAATAGAATTAGAAATGAAAAAGGAGAAGTAACAACTGACACTGCAGAAATACAAACGATCATGAGAGATTACTACAAGCAACTCTATGCCAAGAAAATGGACAACCTGTAAGTAATGGATAAATTCTTAGAAAAGCACAACCTTCTGACACTGAACCAGGAAGAAATTGAAAATATGAACAGAGCAGTCACAAGCACTGAAATTGAAACTGTGATTAAAAATCTTCCAACAAACAAAAGCCCAGGACCAGATGGCATCATGGGCAAATTCTATCAAACATTTAGAGAAGAGCTAACACCTATCCTTCTCAAACTCTTCCAAAATATTGCAGAGGGAGGAACACCCCCAACTCATTCTATGAGGCCACCATCACCCTGATATCAAAACCAGACAAAGATGTCACAAAGAAAGAAAACTACAGGCCAATATCACTGATGAACATAGATGCAAAAATCCTCAACAAAATACTGGCAAACAGAATCCAACAGCACATTAAAAGGATCATACACCGTGATCAAGTGGGGTTTATTCCAGGAATGAAAGGATTTTTCAATATACGCAAATCAATCAACGTGATACACCATATTAACAAATTGAAGGAGAAAAACCATATGATCATCTCAATAGACGCAGAGAAAGCTTTTGACAAAATTCAACACCCATTTATGATAAAAGCCCTGCAGAAAGTACGCATAGAGGTAACTTTCCTCAACACAATAAAGGCCATATATGACAAACCCACAGCCAACATCATCCTCAAAGGTGAAAAACTGAAACCATTTCCACTAAGATCAGGAACAAGACAAGGTTGCCCACTCTCACCACTATTATTCAACATAGTTTTGGAAGTGTTAGCCACAGCAATCAGAGAAGACAAAGAAATAAAAGGAATCCAAATCAGAAAAGAAGAAGTAAAGCTGTCACTGTTTGCAGATGACATGATACTATGCATAGAGAATCCTAAAGATGCTACCAGAAAACTACTAGATCTAATCAATGAATTTGGTAAAGTAGCAGGATACAAAATGAATGCACAGAAATCTCTTGCATTCCTATACACTAATGATGAGAAATCTGAAAGTGAAATTAAGAAAACACTCCCATTTACCATTGCAACAAAAAGAATAAAATGTCTAGGAATAAACCTACCTAAGGAGACAAAAGACCTGTATGCAGAAAATTATAAGACACTGATGAAAGAAATTAAAGATGATACAAATAGATGGAGAGATATACCTTGTTCTTGGATTGGAAGACTCAACATTGTGAAAATGACTCTACTACCCAAAGCAATCTACAGATTCAATGCAATCCCTATCAAACTACCACTGGCATTTTTCACAGAACTAGAACAAACAATTTCACAATTTGTATGCAAACACGAAAGACCCCGAATAGCCAAAGCAATCTTGAGAACAAAAAATGGAGCTGGGGGAATCAGGATCCCTGACTTCAGACACTACTACAAAGCTACAGTAATCAAGGCAGTATGGTACTGGCACAAAAACAGAAACATAGATCAATGGAACAGGATAGAAAGCCCAGAGATAAACCCACACACAAAGATAAACCTTATCTTTGATAAAGGAGGCAAGAATATACAGTGGAGAAAAGACAGCCTCTTCAATAAGTGGTGCTGGGAAAACTGGACAGGTACATGTAAAAGTATGAAATTAGAACACTCCCTGACACCATACACAAAAATAAACTCCAAATGGATTAAAGACCTAAATGTAAGGCCAGACACTATCAAACTCTTAGAGGAAAACATAGGCAGAACACTGTATGACATAAATCACAGCAAGATCCTTTTTGACCCAGCTCCTAGAGAAATGGAAATAAAACCAAAAATAAACAAATGGGTCCTAATGAAACTTAAAAGCTTTTGCACAGCAAAGGAAACCATAAACAAGATGAAAAGACAACCCTCAGAATGGGAGAAAATATTTGCAAATGAATCAACGGACAAAGGATTAATCTCCAAGATATATAAACAGCTCATGCAGCTCAATATTAAGAAAACAAACAGCCCAATCCAAAAATGGGCAGAAGACCTAAATAGACATTTCTCCAAAGAAGACATACAGATATCCAAGAAGCACATGAAAAGCTGCTCAACATCACTAATTATTAGAGAAATGCAAATCAAAATTACAATGAGGTATCACTTCACACCAGTTAGAATGGGCATCATCAGAAAACCTACAAACAACAAATGCTGGAGAGGGTGTGGAGAAAAGGGAACCCTCTTGCACTGTCGGTGGGAATGTAAATTGATACAGCCACTATGGAGAAGAGTATGGAGGTTCCTTAAAAAGCTAAAAATAGAATTACCATATGATCCAGCAATCCCACTACTGGGCATATACCCAGAGAAAACCGTAATTCAAAAAGACACATGCACCCCAACGTTCATTGCAGCACTGTTTACAATAGCCAGGTCATGGAAGCAACATAAATGCCCATCGACAGATGAATGGATAAAGAAGATGTGGTACATATATACAATGGAATATTACTCAGCCATAAAAAGGAACGAAACTGGGTCATTTGTTGAGACGTGGATGGATCTAGAGACTGTCATACAGAGTGAAGTAAGTCAGAAAGAGAAATACAAATATCGTATATTAACGCATATATGTGGAACATAGGATAATGGTACAGATGAACTGGTTTGCAGGGCAGAAATTGAGACACTGATCTAGAGAACAAACGTATGGACACCAGGGGGGGGAAAGCAGTGGGGGGTTGGGGTGGTGGTGTGATGAATTGGGCGATTGGGATTGACATGTATACACTGATGTGTATAAAATTGATGACTAATAAGAAGCTGCTGTATAAAAAAATAAATTAAATTAAATTAAAAAATTTAAAAAAAAAAGAAAATAGTTTGCTTTGGGGATGAATGATGCCACTAATGTACAAAGCATGAATCAGCACTTGGCAAAGGTATAATACATAGAAGAAGGAGACTTCAATCTCCTTATTACTGAAAATTAATGCTACTAAAAATAGTAACAATGATTTATTGGCTTGATTTTTAGATTGGAAAAATGTGTGCTGGGATCTTCACTAATGGAGTACTAGTACCTAGCTTCCTGAATAGAAGTTGTCTCTAAATCCCAATCTATATACCGCTTTATTAACAAACAACCCTGGTTGTCAATAATATGCCTCTTGTCATTGATTTGGTGTTGATGAAAATAATGAAAACTGTTGAAACAGTTGTTTTTTCCTTAGTGTACATCTTTTAACATGCTGGGTAAAGAAATGTTCAGTAAGGATAAGACCTTGCTAACTGCTGAGAAAACCTATGTGCATGCGAGTTTCTGAAATGAGGGGAGAAATAAGAAAAGATTTCTTCATGACTTGGCAATTGTAGTAAAGACCCTTTTTGTGTTCTCACATGGCTTAATTGGGGAGATTAACTCAGCAATTTCCATGGGGTCATAAATATCCACCTGCACATATCACGTCAGGACTCAAGTAACATCAGCATTTACTCAGGATTTGTAAGAAGCCTAACTAATGAATTAAATAACTCAATTGCTAAGAATTCAACTCTATCCCAATATTTCACATTGTTTTTTCCTTATTGGAAGAAGAAATTAATCATGGACCATGATAAAATGTAAAACCACATCAAAATATTTGAACAGGATATTTAAAAAATTGAACAGCATGCAACCAGTGAGTTCATTAGTAATCTATTTTCCACTATCTCCCAAATCATACTTTTGAATCTTCCAGTGTTTCATTGTTACCAATACGCAGCACTGACAGAGCCACCAAGTACTTGCAACCATTCTAGATGACTGTGAATCGGCATTTCTAATTTGATAGAAATAAAAAGCAAGAAAGGAAGTTGAGGGACTTCCCTGGTGGCACAGTGGTTGAGAATCTGCCTGCCAATGCAGGGGACATGTGTTCGAGCCCTGGTCCAGGAAGATCAACTAAGCCCATGTGCCACAGCTGCTGAGCCTGTGCTCTAGAGCCCGATAGCCACAACTACTGAACCTGAATGCCACAACTACTGAAGCCCATGGTCCTAGAGCCTGTGCTCCGCAACAAGAGAAGCCACTGCAATGAGAGGCCCATGCACCTCATCGAAGAGTAGCCCCCACTTGCCTCAACTAGAGAAAGCCGGCACACAGTAACAAAGACCAAATGCAGCCAAAAATTAATTAATTAATTAATTTTAAAAGAAATTGACATGAAATCTGACCTATGGCTCAAGTTATTTGCCCTCAAGCTCAATAGAGTTACTTTGATGAAAGTTGAAAACATTATCCCACTTGCCGATGTGAAATTTTATTTATTATTATTTTTAAATATCATACTTTACATATATTTCAAATTTGTGATGACTTTTTTAAATTGATTTACCTAAATTGATGGTCTGTGTTTGCTTTACATTGGTTGGTGGATGCCAAATACTTGAGCGCCACTATTCAGGTGATTCTGAAAAGATCAACCCTGGTAAAGAATAAAAGCCAAAACAACAAGCTCCTTCCCTCCCATGTGAGTTCAACAGTGTAAAGTCCCAAGGATAGTGCTTGGCACATGTAGGTGCTAAAAAGAAAATCTGTCTGCTACCTCCTCTCATCCTTGGCACCAACAGTTTATCTGATTTCATTATAGTTGCAACTGAGATAGAGAACATTTCATTCCTTATTCTAAGGATATACTTTGCAAGGAGCCAGAAGTAAATGGATCCATTATAGGCAGGAAACACACCATCTCAACAAGGAGATTAGAAGCTCTGTAGTTGATAAAATAACCAATTTTTATTTCCTTCCTGGACATATGGGAGACTACACTCTCCAGCTGTGTCAAAGTTGGACAGAGCTGGGCAGTGAGATGTGGGCAGAAGTGTTGGGTATCAAAGGCCTTGCCTGCATATATTAGTTATATATATTAGTGCATATAAATTCTCCAGACTCCTTTGTTTTCTTGTTTTCTCTTCTTATGGGTATGGGTACAAACAATGTCATCTCTTGAGGTTTCAATGCTTTCATCAGCCTGGGTCCTTGAGACACAAACAAGAAATAACTTTTTGCCCTGTTAAGAAACTAAAATTTATAGTTTATTTTGTTACTACACTGTAATCTTGCCTATCCTGACTAATATACATCTAGTTGCCATCATTTAGGAAGAAGATTTATAAGCATACTGGACCAAAAAAACACTACTAATAACAGTCTTCCAGCCTCCTCTTGATCCAAAAATTAAAATCAGCCTCTAGTATACAAACTAAGAGCCAAAATTTTAATTCTTCTGGAAAAAAAATTGGGGGCTTATACTAACTTACTTTATAAATCTACAGGTATGATGAAACCCTATCCTTCCCAAATCACCTCTTTTTTAATCTTCCATGAACTCATTATTTTCTTCTGCTTAGATTTGAAATTCTATGAATTTCAGTTTCCTAATCTATAATATAGAGACAGAAAGATTATATAAATACTGCCTGAAGCAGCATGGCAAAAAGGAAAGAGCTTGAATCTTAGTATCAGACAGACTGGTTTTAAATGCCGGTTCATAAGTTCACTCATGCTTGTTCAACCACAATTTATTGTTTAGAATGTGCCAGGCAATAGGCTAGTTGCTGGCTTGGAGGATACAGAGTTAAAAGGCATGGTCTCTGCTGCTCTCTAGATGTTCACAGACTGATACCTGAGACTTTTTACCTTCTATCTTCTTATGCTACACTTACCTCCTTTTGAAAAATATGTCCTTAATTATGTCCTGGGTCTCAGCATAAATTTATTTCCAGGGAACCTTTACATGGTGTCATAAGACAGAACAGATGCCCATCCTACGTGCTTTCTCATAGCAGTGGGGAGTCCCATTAATTTTACCCACTAAATCTGTCCACTTCCCTCTCCTCCAGCATGATCTACATGACTTTCATCTCTTGCCTGGACTTGTTCAATAGTTTTCTAATTGTTCTCCCCACATCATCTCTTGCTCTTCAAGTCTACTTGCTACCCTATAGCCAGAGTGATCTTTTAAAAATTCAAATATGATCAAATTCCTGTTATTCAATTTGCAGCAACATGCACTCATTCATTAAACTTTTCACTGTCTTCCTATTGCTCTTAGGATAGACATCAAAAGTCTTCACATGACCAAATGCTTATCTTTATACTTCTTCTTCCTATCTGCGCCAGACGCACTTTTTTTCTCCAAAAAGCCTTGCTCCCTTAGGCAAAGGGTCTTTTATACAGTACTCAGTCTGGCTAGGAGGGTCACACACCTTCTACCCCTTCTCCTGGGGTAATTCTCATCTTTCAATCATCATTTCCTGCAGCAAGCCTTCCCTGATAGGATCAATTTCTCAAATATAAGTTTTCAATAGCCCATGTACCTCTCCTTAGCAAGTGCCACTGTTGTAATTCTACCTTTATAAAAAATTACATAATTCTTTGATTAATGGCTTTCTTCCTCCACCCCCACACTCCCCTTCCAGGCTAAGCCCTATGAGGGCAGGGACTGTGCGTTTTCCTTTGTTCACTGCAGTTCCTGACAACGTATGAGCTCAATAAAAATTTATTGACTACATCAATAGAAGAAACTGAAGTATCTTAAGTGGAAT
Organism: Balaenoptera musculus; assembly: GCF_009873245.2. NCBI lineage: Eukaryota > Metazoa > Chordata > Mammalia > Artiodactyla > Balaenopteridae > Balaenoptera > Balaenoptera musculus. The sequence goes on from NC_045785.1 coordinate 156,141,772, forward strand.
TGGGGTCTAGAGGCAGATAAGATGTGATCAGATTTATTCAGGCAGTGGTGTATTTGAGGGCTTGGGTCAGAGTAGAGCAAAAAGGGATGAAGGGAGACCAGTAAGGATGTTATTACAATCCTGCAAGTGAGAGATTATGACAGTTTGTTTGGGACATGATGGCGTCAGAAGAGTATGGATTTGATAATTATTTAATGTCAATCATTAAGACAGAAAATTTTGGAAGAAGTCCAATGCGGAGATATTTGTTTCTTTGGGAAGGGACTTATAGGAGGCTGCTGTTTTTTTGTGAATTGATTGGAGTACTTTGAGACTTAGGTTTAATATCATGCGAGCGATAGTCTTTGAGCCCCAGCATAATAGGGTTAAAAATTATTTGTGAGGTAGCAATCAGTTGTTTTTAAACTCCTGATGACTTGCAAAACTGTCAAGAGTCTTAGAAAACAAGGCATATAAGCCTTTAGCTCAAGATGCCAGCATTTATTGTCTTAACCACTTTTGCATGGAAATTAGTAATTAGAAACATATTAATATTAATCTTGCTTATTTGAACCAACTTATTTGAACTGCTTGCTGCTTTCCCAACTCATTCCCCAAATTAAAATCAGAGATATTAGATAATTAAGTTTCTGATCCTCCTATTCCTGTGATGTTTAACAACAAGAATGATAATGATAATATCTGCCTCTGAAAAAATAGGCTAAGATGACCTTATTTACAGTATGAACCCATTTTGACCCAACTCTTTTTTTTTTTCTAGGAAGTCCTGAGAGCTTCTCACTTGGTCTTCTCGTTGGTTCTCTCAGCTTTGAATTTTAGAGACAAAAAAAACAAAACCAACAAATAAAAACCCCAAAACCAAAAAACCTGGCATATGATGTTTTGTTGGTACAAGGAATGATTTTTGAGATGTGTCCCATGCCTCCACAAGAATTTGGAAATAAGACTGCCAACTTAGAGTGAAGCTAATAAAAAACACCTCTTGTGAATGAGATTATCTGTTGGTAAAAATAATCCCAGAGATGAGCTGTCAGTATGCAACTGACAAGATCTGGGAACACTGAAAATTCCAATCTCAGTGGCCTAGGACTAATCTCAGAGCTGCAATACGGGCTTCTATAGTTTCTTAGGGCTGCAATAACAAAGTACCACCAGCTGGGTTGCTTACACAATGGAAATTTATTGTCTCATAGTTCTGGAGGCTAGAAGTCTGAGAAAAGATCAGTGTTGGCAGGTTGGTTCCTTCTAAGGACTGTGAAGAAAAGATATGTTCCATGACTCTCACCTAACTCCTGATGTTTTGCTGGCAATCTACAGCATCCATTGGCTTGTAGATGCATCACTTTGATCCCTGCCTTCATCTTCACATAGTGTTCTGTCTGTGAGTATATCTGTCTCTTTGCCCAAATTTCCCCTTTATTTAGGGACACAGTCATTAGGAGGGTCATTTTAACTTGATCATCTGCAAAGATCCTATTTCTAAATAAGGTCACATTCATAGACACCAGGTAAGGACTTTTGGGGGGATAAAATTCAAAGCATAATAAGAAGCAAAATTTAGTAAGTCAAAACGTAAATGATTATAACCAGAGTGACCAATATAGAGAAGAGCACTGTGAACACAGCAGAATTCAGTTTAGAGCTTTTGTAAAAGACTAGCCAGAGAGAAAATATTTGTCAGTGTGTCAAGGATGGGGATGGGACTACACAGACAATTTTCTAACTTTGTAAGAAAAGTTTTTGTTGTAAGTAAGTTTTTCTCTAATGAAATCATAAAGTCCAAAGAAAAGAAAATATAAATGTGTAGTGGCACCTTGGATGGAGGGCACAGAGTTATATCCATTGAACCTTTCCCTCATCCGTCAGGAGTATCCTGTCCCCAAAAATATGCCATGCAAATGATAACCAAAAGAAATCAGGAATGGCTATACTTAAGTCAACAACTGTCTCTAGAAACAAAGAGGGTCATCAAACAATGATTAAAAAGTCAGTTCAACAGGAAGATATATAGCAATTATAATGACTTCATTGGAAAAGAAGAAAGATCTCAAATAAAAACCTAATTTTACAGCTCAATGAACCAAAAGGAGAAGGAGGAGGAGGAGGAGGAGGAAGAAGAGGAGGAGAAACTAAGCCTGAAGTTAGCAAAAGGAGGGAAATAATAAAGATCAGAGCAGAAATAAAGAATAAAAAAAAGAAAAAATCAATAAAACTAATAATTGTTTTTTTGAAAAAAATTTTTAAAAATTGAGAAACCCTTAGCTAGACTAAGAAAAAAGGAGAGAAGTCTTAAATAAACAAAATCAGAAGTAAAGGGGAGATACTTGAGAAACAAAAAGGATAATAGGACTTTTATGAACAATTGTATACCTACAAATTGTATAACCTATAAGAAATAGATTCCTAAGAACATACAACCTACCAAAACCAAATCAAGAATGAGAAAGCCTGAACAGACCAATAAGGAGAATGAAGTAGTAATTAAAAACCTCCCAAGAAAGAAAAGCCCAGGACCAGATGGCTGTACAGGTGAATTCTACCAAATATTCAAAGAATATTAATATTAATCCCTCTTGAATTCTTCCAAAAAACAGAAGAAGAGGAAATACTTCCAAACTCATTTTATGAGGCCAATATTACCCTGATACTAAAGCCAGAGACACTGCAAGAAAAAAAAAAAAGTTACAGACCAATATCTCTGATGAACATACATGCAAAAATCCTCAATGAAATACCAGCAAACTGAATTCAACAGTACATAAAAAAGATCATACACCACAACCAAGTGGGATTTATCCCTGGGGTGCAATATTGGTCCAACATCTCCAAATCAATCAATGTGATACACCACATTAACATAATGTAAGAGAAAAATCACATGATCATTTCAATAGATGTAGAAAAAGCATTTCACAAAGTTCAACATTTATTCATGACAAAAATTCTCTACAAAATCAATATAGAAGGAACTTACTTTAACACAATCAGGGCCTTTTATGAAAAGCCCACAATTAACATCATAATCATTGGGAAACACCAAGACATTTTCCTCTAAGATCCAGTACAATGCAAGAATGCCCACTCTTGCCACTTCTATTTAATATAGTTACTGGAAGTCCTAACCAGGGCAATTAGACAAGATAAAGAAACAAAGGGCTTCCAAATCAGAAAGGAAAAAGTAAAATTATCTCTATTTGCAGATGACATGATCCTCTATGCAGAAAACACTAAAGACTCCATTTTTTTAAAAAAATGGGACTAATGAACAAATTCAGTAAAGTTGCAGGATACAAAATCAACATTAAAAATTCAGTAGTGAATTTTTAATTCAGTAGTAATTCTTTTCACCACCAACGAACCATCCAAAAAGAAAATCAAGAAAACAATACCATTTACAACAGCATCAAAAAGAATAAAATACTTAACCAAGGAGGTAAAAGATCTGTACACTGAAAACTATGAAACATTGGTGAAAGAAATTGAAAAAGATACAACTAATCTTCAACAGGGGCGCCATGAATATACAATAGGGAAAGGATAGTTTCTTCAAAAATGGTGTTTGGAAAACTGGATATCCACATGTATAAGAATGAAATTGGACCCTTATCTTACACTGCACACAAAGATCAACTCAAAACAGATTAAAGACTTAAACATAAGCCATGAGTGCCATAAAACTGCTAGAAGAAATTACAGGCAAAAAGCTCCTTGACATTGGTCTTGGAAATGATTTTTTTTGGATATGACACCAAAAGCACAGGCAACAAAAGCAAAAACAGACAAATGGACAACGTCAAACTAAAAAGCTTCATACAGCAAAGGATACGATCAATAGACTGAGGGACAACCTACAGATTGGTAGAAAATACCTGATATCTGACAGGGGTTGATATCCAAAATACATAAGGAACTCACACAACTCAACAGCAACAACAATAATAAAACAATCCAATTTAAAAATGAGCAAAGAATCTGAATACATTCTTCTAAAGAAGACATCCAAATGGCCAACACACACACATATATATAAATGTGCTCAATATCAGTAATTATCAGGGACAGGCAAATCAAAACCACAATAAGATGTCACCTCACACCTGTTAGTATGGCTACTACCAAAAAGACAAGAGATCAATAACACATGCTGGCAAGGATGCAGAGAAAAGGGAACAATGGAATAGTACTCAGCCCTATAAAGAGGGAAATCCTGCCATTTACAAGAACTTGGATGAACCTGAAAGACCTTATGCCAAGTGAATTAAGCCAGACACAGAAAGAAAAGTACTGTGTGATCTAACTTACATGTAGAATCTAAAGAAGTAATGAGTAGAATGATAGTTATCAGGGGCAAGGGGGTGTAGAGAGGGGAGATATTGGTCAAAGGGTCCAAAGTTTTAGTTATGAATAATGAGTAAATTATGGGATCTAATGTTCATCATGGTGACTAAGAGTACTGTACTGTATACTTGAAATTTTCTAAGAGAATAGCTTTTTTAAAAATATCTTTATTGGAGTATAATTGCTTTACAATGGTGTGTTAGTTTCTGCTTTATAACAAAGTGAATCAGTTATACATATACATATGTCTCCATATCTCTTCCCTCTTACGTCTCCCTCCCTCCCACCCTCCCTATCCCACCCCTCTAGGTGGTCACAAAACACCGAGCTGATATCCGTGTACTATGCGGCTGCTTCCCACTAGCTATCTATTTTATGTTTGGTAGTGTATATATGTCCATGCCACTCTCTCACTTTGCCCCAGCTTACCCTTCCCCCTCCCTGTATCCTCAAGTCCATTCTCTAGTAGGTCTGTGTCTTTATTCCCGTCTTGCCCCTAGGTTCTTCATTACCATTTTTTCTTCTTCTTTTCTTTTTTTTAGATTCCATATATATGTGTTAGCATATGGTATTTGTTTTTCTCTTTCTGACTTACTTCACTCTGTATTACAGACTCTAGGTCCATCCACCGCACTACAACTAACTCAATTTAGTTTCTTTTTATGGTTGAGTAATATTCCATTGTATATATGTGCCACATATTCTTTATCCATTTATCTGTTGATGGACACTTAGGTTACTTCCATGTCCTGGCTATTGTAAATAGAGCAGCAATGACCATTTTGGTGCATGACTCTTCTTGAATTATGGTTTTCTCAGGGTATATGCCCAGTAGTGGGATTGCTGGGTCATATGGTAGTTCTATTTTTAGTTTTTTAAGGAACCTCCATACTTCTCTCCATAGTGGTTGTTATCAGTTTACATTCCCACTAACAGTGCAAGAGGGTTCTCTTTTCTCCACACCCTCTTCAGCATTTATTGTTTGTACATTTTTTGATGATGGCCATTCCTACTGGTGTGGGGTGATACCTCATTGTAGTTTTGATTTGCATTTCTCTAATGATTAATGATGTTGAGCATTCTTTCATGTGTTTGTTGGCAATCTTTATATCATCTTTGGAGAAATGTCTATTTAGGTCTTCTGACCACTTTTGGATTGGGTTGTTTGTTTTTTTGATATTGAGCTGCTTGTAAATTTTGGAGATTACTACTTTGTCAGTTGCTTCATTTGCAAATATTTTCTCCCATTCTGAGGGTTGCCTTTTCGTCTTGTTTATGGTTTCCTTTGCTGTGCAAAAGCTTTTAAGTTTTGTTAGGTCCCATTTGTTTATTTTTGTTTTTATTTCCATTTCTCTAGTAGGTTGGTCAAAAAGGATCTTGCTGTGATTTATGTCATAGAGTGTTCTGCCTATGTTTTTCTCTAAGAGTTTGACACTGTCTGGCCTTACATTTAGGTCTTTAATCCATTTTGAGTTTATTTTTGTGTATGATGTTAGGGAGTGTTCTAATTTCATTCTTTTACATGTAGCTGTCCAGTTTTCCCAGCACCACTTATTGAAGAGGCTGTCTTTTCTCCACTGTATATGCTTGCCTCCTTTATCAAAGATAAGGTGACCATATGTGCGTGGGTTTATCTCTGGGCTTTCTATCCTGTTCCATTGATCTATATTTCTGTTTTTGTGCCAGTACCATACTGTCTTGATTACTGTAGCTTTGTAGTATAGTCTGAAGTCAGGGAGCCTGAATCCCCCAGCTCCAATTGTCTCTCACAAGATTGCTTTGGCTATTTGTAGTCTTTTGTGTTTCCATACAAATTGTGAAATTGTTTGTTCTAGTTCTGTGAAAAATGTCTGTGGTAGTTTGATAGGGATTGCATTGAATCTGTAGATTGCTTTGGGTAGTAGAGTCATTTTCACAATGTTGATTCTTCCAATCCAAGAACAAGGTATATCTCTCCATCTATTTGTATCATCTTTAATTTCTTTCATCAGTGTCTTATAATTTTCTGCATACAGGTCTTTTGTCTCCTTAGGTAGGTTTATTTCTAGATATTTAGTTCTTTTTGTTGCAATGGTAAATAAGAGTGTTTCCTTAATTTCACTTTCAGATTTTTCATCATTAGTGTATAGGAATGCAAGAGATTTCTGTGCATTAATTTTGTATCCTGCTACTTTACTAAATTCATTGATTAGCTCTAGTAGTTTTCTGGTAGCATCTTTAGGATTCTCTATGCATTGTATCATGTCATTTGCAAACAGTGACAGCTTTACTTCTTCTTTTCCAATTTGTATTCCTTTTATTTCTTTTTCTTCTCTGATTGCTGTGGCTAAAACTTCCAAAACTATGTTGAATAAAAGTGGTGAGAGTAGGCAACCTTGTCTTGTTCCTGATCTTAGTGGAAATGTTTCAGTTTTTCACCATTGAGGACGATGTTGGCTGTGGGTTTGTCATATATGGCCTTTATTATGTTGAGGAAAGTTCACTCTATGCCTACTTTTTATCATAAATGGGTGTTGAATTTTCTCAAAAGCTTTTCTCTGCATCTCTTGAGATGATCATATGGTTTTTCTCCTTCAATTTGTTAATATGGTGTACCACATTGATTGATTTGCATATATTGAAGAATCCTTGTATTCCTGGGATAAACCACACTTGATCATGGTGTATGATCCTTTTAATGTGCTGTTGGATTCTGGTTGCTAGTATTTTGTTGAGGATTTTTGCATCTATGTTCATCAGTGATAGTGGCCTGTAGTTTTCTTTCTTTTTGACATCTTTGTCTGGTTTTGGTATCAGGGTGATGATGGCCTCGTAGAATGAGTTTGGGAGTGTTCCTCCCTCTGCTATATTTTGAAAGATTTTTTTTTTATAAATTTATTTAATTTATTTATTTATTTATTTTTGGCTGTGTTGGGTCTTCGTTTCTGTGAGAGGGCTTTCTCCAGTTGCAGCAAGCAGGGGCCACTGTTCATCGCGGTGTGTGGGCCTCTCACTATCGCGGCCTCTCTTGTTGCGGAGCACAGGCTCCAGACGCGCAGGCTCAGTAATTATGGCTCACAGACCTAGTTGCTCTGCGGCATGTGGGGTCTTCCCAGACCAGGGCTTGAACCCGTGTCCCCTGCATTGGCAGGCAGATTCTCAACCACTGCATCACTGGGGAAGCCCTGAAAGATTTTGAGAAGGATGGGTGTTAGCTCTTCTCTAAATGTTTGATAGAATTCGCCTGTGAAGCCATCTGTTCCTGGGCTTTTGTTTGTTGGAAGATTTTTAATCACAGTTTCAATTTCATTACTTTTGATTGGTCTATTCATATTTTCTATTTCTTCCCAGTTCAGTCTCAGAAGGTTGTGCATTTCTAAGAATTTGTCCATTTCTTCCAGGTTGTCCATTTTATTGGCATATAGTTGCTTGTAGTAATCTCTCATGATCCTTTGTATCTCTGCAGTGTCAGTTGTTACTTCTCCTTTTACATTTCTAATTCTGCTGATTTCAGTCTTCCCCCTTTTTTTCTTGATGAGTCTGACTAATGGTTTATCAATTTTATATTCTCAAAGAACCAGCTTTTAGTTTTATTGATCTTTCCTATAGCTTCCTTCATTTCTTTTTCATTTATTTCTGATCTGATCTGTATGATTTCTTTCCTTCTGCTAACTTTGGGGTGTTTTTGTTCTTCTTTCCCTAAATGCTTTAGGTGTAAGGTTAGGTTGTTTATTTGAGATGTTTCTTGTTTCTTAAGGTAGGATTGTATTGCTATAAATTTCCCTCTTAGAACTGCTTTTGCTGCATCCCATAGGTTTTGGGTCGTTGTGTTTTCATTATCATTTTTTTCTAGGTATTTTTTGATTTCCTCTTTGATTTCTTCAGTGATCTCTTGGTTATTAAGTAGTGTATTGTTTACCCTCCACGTGTTTGTATTTTTTACAGTTGTTTTCCTGTAATTGATATCTAGTCTCATAGCATTGTGGTCAGAAAAGATATTTGATACGATTTCAATTTTCTTAAATTTACCAAGGCTTGATTTGTAACCCAAGATATGATCTATCCTGGAGAATATTGCACAAGCACTTGAGAAGAAAGTGTATTCTGTTGTTTTTGGATGGAATGTCTTATAAATATCAATTAAGTCCATCTTGTTTAATGTATCATTTAAAGCTTCTGTTTCCTTATTTATTTGAATTTTGGATGATCTGTCCATTGGTGAAAGTGGGGTGTTAAAGTCCCCTACTATGATTGTGTTACTGTCGATTTCCCCTTTTATGGCTGTTAGCATTTGCCTTATGTATTGAGGTGCTCCTATGTTAGGCGCATAAATATTTGCAATTGTTATATCTTCATCGACTGATCCCTTGATCATTATGTAGTGTCCTTCTTTGTCTCTTGTAATAGTCTTTGTTTTAAAGTCTATTTTGTCTGATATGAGAATTGCTACTCCAGCTTTCTTTTGATTTCCATTTGCATGGAATATCTTTTTCCACCCCCTCACTTTCAGTCTGTATGTGTCCCTAGGTCTGAAGTGGGTCTCTTGTAGACAGCATATATATGGGTCTTGTTTTTGTATCCATTCAGCCAGCCTGTGTCTTTTGGTGGGAGCATTTACTCCTTTTACATTTAAGGTAATTATCAATATGTAAGTTCCTATTACCATTTTCTTAATTGTTTTGGGTTCGTTATTGTAGGTCTTTTCCTTCTCTTGTGTTTCCTGCCTAGAGAAGTTCCTTTAGCATTTGTTGTAAAGCTGGTTTGGTGGTGCTGAATTCTCTTAGCTTTTGCTTGTCTGCAAAGGTTTTAATTTCTCCATCAAATCTGAATGAGATCCTTGCTGGGCAGAGTAATCTTGGTTGTAGGTTTTTCTCCTTCATCACTTTAAATATGTCCAATCACTTGCTTCTGGCTTGCAGAGTTTCTGCTGTAAGATCAGCTGTTAACCTTATGGGGATTCCCTTGTGTGTTATTTGTTGTTTTTCCCTTGCTGCTTTTAATATTTTTTCTTTGTATTTAATTTTTGATAGTTTGATTTATATGTGTTTTGGCATGTTTCTCCTTGGATTTATCCTGTATGGGACTCTCTGTGCTTCCTGGACTTGATTAGCTATTTTCTTTCCCATATTAGGGAAGTTTTCAACTATAATCTCTTCAAATATTTTCTCAGTCCCTTTCTTTATCTCTTCTTCTTCTGGGCCCCTACAATTCGAATGTTGGTGTGGTTAATGTTGTCCCAGAGGTCTCTGAGACTGTCCTCAGTTCTTTTCACTCTTTTTTCTTTATTCTGCTCTGCAGTAGTTATTTCCACTATTTTATCTTCCAGGTCACTTATCCGTTCTTCTGTCTCAGTTATTCTGCTATTGATCCCATTCTAGAGAATTTTTAATTTCACTTATTGTGTTGTTCATCACTGTTTGTTTGCTCTTTAGTTGTTCTAGGTCCTTGTTAAATGTTTCTTGTATTTTCTCCATTCTATTTCCAAGATTTTGGATCATCTTTACTATCATTATTCTGAATTATTTTTCAGGTAAACTGCTTATTTCCTCTTCATTTGTTAGGTCTGGTGAGTTTTTGCCTTGCTTGTTCATCTGCTGTGTTTTTCTCTGTCTTCTCGTTTTGCTTAACTGACTGTGTTTGGGGTCTTCTTTTCACGGGCTGCAAGTTCATAGTTCCCGTTGTTTTTGGTGTCTGTCCCCAGTGGCTAAGGTTGGTTCAGTGTGTTGTGTAGGCTTCCTGGTGGAGGGGACTATTGCCTGTGTTCTGGTGGATGAGACTGGATCTTGTCTTTCTGGTGGGCAGGTCCACGGCTGGTGGTGTGTTTTGAGGTGTCTGTGGCCTTTTTATGATTTTAGGCAGCCTCTCAGTTAATAGATGGGGTTGTGTTCCTGTCTTGCTAGTTGTTTGGCATAGGGTGTCCAGCACTGTAGCTTGCTGGTCATTGAGTGGACCTGGGTCTTGGTTTTGAGATGGAGATCTCTTGGAGATTTTCATCATTTGGTATTACATGGAGCTGGGAGGTCTCTTGTGGACCAGTGTCCTGAACTTGGCTCTCCCATCTCAGAGGCACAGCCCTGACACCTGGGTGGAGCACCAAGAGCCTGTCATCCACACGGCCGGCCCGTGGTCCCCAGGACTGTCGTGGCTTCAGCTGCTGGCGCCCCTCCAGAGCCGGCAGCCTCAGTGAGGCCACCCTCCCCTCGGGCTCCAGGGCAGTTCAGTGACGGTGGAGGGAAGAGACCCCGAGCCAGGAGTTCCAGCTCTGCGGAAACACAGGCTCCATTCTCGAGAATAGATTTTAAGTGTTCTACACACAAAACAGGTGGTAACTATGTGCGATTATGGATACGTTAATTAGCTTGACTGTAGTAATAATTTCACAATATATGTATAACAAAACATCACATTGTACACCTTTATATACAATCTTTATTTTTAAATTATTTTTTAAATTAAAAAATTAGGAAATAAAAAGTGTTCTGTCCTTTTGACAGGTGTATTCAATTAACAGTAGACTCAGGGACAAAAAGCTCTCATAGACTATGCCACTGGTCCAGCCAACTCCCCTTTCTCTGAACGTATGCTTACCAAGAAATCTTCTGATTATACATTTACTCCTGTAAATATACCTGCAGGGAAAGATTATCCTGATAAAATGGTTCTAGCATCTAGTCTATTCAACAATTATATTTCCAGTTATAAGGTAGTATATTGACCTTCTGGTTTATACGTCAATTTCACATGAGTTTATCTATCTTGGGGTCAGTGACCCACAGCCCCTTTAACTCTTGGCTTGGGCACATATGGAATCAGAACCTACAAAGCTGAGAAACAGGCTCTAAAGACTTAATGAGGTGATGGCAGCCCAAGAAGCCTGGCTTTAGTTGCCAGCAGTCTCCTTGACATGTTCTCTGTTTCATTGCTCCCCACCAGCTTACTCCAATTTCTAAAAGGTATATGGTTGAGGCATCCCAATATCTACTCCAGAACCCTTTCATTTGAAACCCTCATTGTTGTTATAAGTCTGGGTTTCTCAACCTCAGTACTATGGACATTTTGAGTCAGATAATTCTTTGTTGGGGAAGGGGACTATCTGTGCATTGTAGGGTGTTTAGCAACATCCTTGACTTCTCCCCACTATATGCCAGTAGTACCGCCCAAGTTGTGACAACCAAAAACGTCTCCAGACATTGCTGGAGTTGGAGGGGGGCATCGCCCTCAGTGAAAAACCACTGTTCTAATTGAAGACCCTAGAATCAGGGAAATTATTCCTTATATGCTCTCCAAGGGAAGTGGGAGGTTTGACGGAGAATGGACTGATGCTGCCACAGATTACTATATAGTTGGACATTTCTCCCATGTAACTTTAATTCTGTGAGGAGTTTCATCTCATTTACCAAATGGTAAATAGTTCCTAAAATGTGTTACAACATTTATGAGTGCTAATTCTTACTGGAATAAGAAATAATATTCCCCAGTAAGAAGCACTCCTCTACATATAGCAGTCCATGTAGGCTTTTCAGAGGAAGTTACATCTGAACTGGGTTTTGAAATATGACGAGTTTTCCAAGCAGTCAAGACAGAAAAGGGGACTGAAAGCAGAAAGAAGAGCTGTTGTAAAATATGTAGGTCTAAATTTTAATTACAGATACAATTAGATTACTCCTGCCAATGTCAAACAAATCATTCAATTGATCTTTTTTAAGAAAATTGAATTAACAAATTCATTCTTCCAAAACTAAAGGCCCCATCTAACCCCATGTCCTTTCTACACAAAATGGGAGAAAAGAGAAGTTACAAATGAGAAGGTGTTATTGAAGCAGTAACTGTAAACACCAACTCATCTCCACAGGTAAGAGTTGTCCCACTATTATTATTGCTGCTATTCCTTGGTACTTAGGAGGAAACATTTTTAATAACGTTATTAATGTTGACAGGTTTTCTTCCCTAATCTAACTGCTTTAGTGCTTATTGAAAGTATTTGAAAGTATTTATTCTGATCCTGGTATGCTGTAAAGGAATCTCATTACCTTTCTGTAATAAAAATCTTAGTCAGGGACAAATGAGTTTTCCCTTACAGTTTTAATAAGATAGAAAAAACTGGCTGGTTTCAGCACTAATGTATGCTTGGGGAGTTGTTGATCAAAATGGGACTTTAGATACTGACTACAATACGGAATGTGTGCCAGTAATACTACATATGACTTGTCTTGTCATAAATTCCCTATTCAGAGCTGCAAACGACTGGTGCTCTTTCCCCCAGACTCTAGCTCCAGAGCACACACTGGAAACAATAAGGTAATAATCCCAGAAGCTAGTATGGTGACTCAGGACTCACTTATCCCTCCATGATGGTGGCTCTTTGCTGCCACACATCCACAATGCAAGATTTGACCTCACAGACTTGGTACCAGTTCAGAGAGCTGGACTTAAATACCATCCTTTAGCTGGTCTGCTGTGAGCCTACATGAGATAGACCGTTTTTAACTTTCAGGGCAGAGAAGCATAGGCAGGGCAGATGTCTGGGAATCAAACAGTTGTCATGAAATTTATCTTTTGTTGCCCTCTTACATATCAGTAAGAAAGATGGGAGATTAAAGGAAAAATTTATTTAGGCAACCAAAGTATTTGAGCACATCATGATTTATAAACTTTATACATATACTCTTGATTTTTCTAGCTCAGCACTTTTCTAGGAGCAGAAAGAGCCCAAACGACATAGTTCTTTGCTTAAAAGGAATTAGTTTCTTTAACTCCATGTCCAAACTTAATAACAAACATTATAGCCCTCATTCTTTCATAAAATACCTAATGTTTAATTTAATTGAAGTTAAAGAAAACCCATAAAACTCAAGTTTTGTTATTATTTAACAAAAACCTTAAAAGAAAAATGGTGTTGACTCAAGATCTTTTGATAATTCAGCAATGAGGCAGTCATGGCTTTTTCTCATACAGTTTGAGGAAAAGAGTAGATAGTTCCTCCCAAAGTGAACTTAGTGTGCAGAAGCTCATCATCAAGTCAGACAGAGAAAGACAAATATCATATGATATTGCTTACACAGAAGCTAAAAAAAATGGTACAAATGAACCTATTTACAAAACAGAAATAGAATCACAGATGTAGAAAACAAACTTATGGTTACCAAGGGGGAAAGGGGGCGCAGAGATAAATTGGGAGATTGGGATTGACATGTACACACTACTATATATAAAATAGATAATTAATAAGGACTTACTGTATAGCATAAGGAACTATTCAATACTCTGTAACAGCCTACATGGGAAAAGAATCTAAAAAAGAGTTGATATATGTATATGTATAACTGATTCACTTTGTTGTACACCTGAAACTAACACAACATTGTAAATCAACTAAACTCCAATAAAAATTAATTGAAAAATAAAAAATGAAGCTTAGCATCAACCTGAGAAAGAAGCCTAGACCTGGTCAGAAATTTAGGATATGGAGTGCCAGACATGTTGGGACATAAAGCTCTGTTATATCTACCTAACATCAACACATCAATTAATTCAAACAAAAGATTGAAAATGAAAGTCAAATTGATCGTTTCATTCCATGAAGATAAAATAACTAACTCACTGATTTTTCATATTAACTAGTGGCAGGTACAATTTTCTTTGCTTGGATCCTCGACAGATTTGCTGATGATCATGATGTCACCAAATGTACCTTCTTTTATCCCCATTAGTATCTTCCCCAGTGACAGAGACTTTTCTGACATTCAGCACCTGACAGATTGTTTTCCAGTTCCAAATTCAGGACATAACACATCCTGCTTTAAATCCCACTGTGCATCCAAATGACCCATTCAGTTTATATGCATCCCTCTTCTGCTAAAAATTTAATTAATCCAGATGCTCAAGGTATTTTGGCTAATTTAGTGTTCTGATTAACTCTGGATTAAACAGAGAATTCCTTTTGTTTCAATCTGTGTTGTTAAAAACATTACTAAATTGTGTTAGTTTGCATTCTTGCTTAAATATCAAGACTTATAAAAGCTGTGCCCTGGAAATAATCTTTCTTTTTGGCATTCCAGAAAGAGAAAGTTTCAATTCAGGCTTCAGTAAGGTAACTTCTTTTCTGAAGACCTATTTTTTAAGTGGGGGTGCTGTCCAGTGCTGAAAATCTGAATGCTGTCATTCAAGACTTTATTCAGTTTTAAACATAAATCTAATTCAATCTCCCCACTCTCATCCCAGCATTACCCTCTGGCCATCTTTTAGTTCTTGTCTCTTCTGGATCTATTTATGCAGTGACCTTGCCTAAAATACTGTTGATTAGGAAAGATCAAGTCAGACAAGTTTGGCCTTTTGAGTTTTTTCTCTTTGCATCCTGTCCATAAACCTAGGCTTAGATATATCAAACAATGTGTAAATGAGAGAGTGGAGTTTACTGAAGTTCATGTAGAGACCATCCTATTTTAAGTGAAGAATAAATATTTGTGGGAAGACAATCAGTCTGGAGGTAAGAGACTTAATTTCTTGTCCCAGCTACTTATGAGGTTTAAGATCTTGTACAAGTTATTTAACATCAATCTTTAAGTTTCCTGATATAAAAAGGAAAGGGTTTATGATTTTCTTGAAGTTCCGTTTTTTCCTCTTCCTTTTTGTGAACCCATGAACTTCTTCAGAAGCATTCAATCAAATGGGAAAACATTGATTGCTGATTAAGACAAATTTCCAGGAATGATTTTAATCTTTTTAAACCAGTGTCTTATCTGACACACAGAACACATTATAATTTTTGTTCCTCTCTTACATCAACCAGTGGTATCTTGTCAACTAAACTTTATAGTCAGCAACTCCATAAACCCTAGTGATCAGAGAGATAATTTTTCATAAAGTAAAAGCTAGATCACTTCATCCTTCATGTTTAAAACATTCCATAAATTTGACAAAAGCATAATTGCATTTGAAGGGAGGCTAATTGGCAGATTCCACTGAGTACGGAGAATCTGAAATCGTTTATACCCCATCTGCCATCAGAATTTGGAAGAATCAGTAGAAAAATGGAAGATCCATTTTTAAGTTACTGATAAGCAAAGATCATTAAAAATTATTCTGGAACAAAAGTATGAAGTTATTTTTCAGTCCAACCCACAAATTTAGAAAATTCATAAATCAGAAGATGAGAAATAGCATATAAGTGCATATAATGATTCAATTCCATAACCATTATATTCCTTAGAAAAATCATTTTTACCATCATTTTCATTTTCTATATATATTCTTGGATCAGAAGTTGGTGATTTGTTATTAGTTAACTGCAATAATAAATGCTCTAAGGGAATATCTAGACTATATAGACTATAATGAATAAATGATAGAAAGCCCAAATGCTTGAGTTTTCTGGTTAGTATCTTGGATCTTTTTGATTTAAAACCTCAAATTTATTGATGTTTTTGGGTGTAGTTATATTCACAGTGTCACACAGTGATTTTCTGGCCAGAATTCAGCATTATACTCCTCCTAAGGGTATTAACATTTTTTTCAAAGAAGATTCCTGATAATAAAGTCTCATTCCAATCCTCAGTCACACACACACACACGCACACACACACACATATACACACACTCAATTAATCACTCTTTTATCCACCCTTTCACATCTGCATAAAGATAACATTTACTTCAACAAAAATATTACTGGACCATGATTTCAAGTCACTCCACCAAACAGGAGCAAGGACAGAAAAAGCATGAAATGTCTTTCAGGTAACTTTAATTTATATTCAGCTTTCTTCTTTAGAATACTTCACATCATTTCATTTTGTTTTGTAATTCCCTTAGCATATATTTTAAAATTAAGAAGTTCAAATCTCCTTTTTCCATTAATAGATATTTATTCAATTATATATACCTGTTTCTTTCTTCACTCCCAAACAAGATGTTTTATATAAAAGTGGGTCACAGAAAATTGTTAATGGCATGCCATCCCAGATCTATTAATCCACCTCTCAGGACTTAAGAAGCAATATGTGACATTATCAGAAACAATTTCAGGTAGACTACACTGCTATTTCTTGTGTTCTTCCCTAAGGAAATATCTTTGTTAGAAGAAAATAGGTAATTTCAAATATTGCACTTGTTTTCGATGGCTTAAAAATCTTCAAATTTTAAGCTCAAAGGAGCAGAAATAAAACCTCACTATAGGGGCTTCCCTGGTGGCGCAGTGGTTGAGAATCTGCCTGCCAATGCAGGGGACACGGGTTCGAGCCCTGGGCTGGGAAGATCCCACATGCCGCGGAGCAACTAGGCCCGTGAGCCACAATTACTGAGCCTGCGCGTCTGGAGCCTGTGCTCCGAAACAAGAGAGGCCGCGATAATGAGAGGCCCGCGCACCGCGATGAAGAGTGACCCCCACTTGCCACAACTAGAGAAAGCCCTCGCACAGAAACGAAGACCCAACACAGCCATAAATAAAAAATAAATAAAAAAAAATAAAAAAATAAAAAAAATAAATAAAAAAAACCTCACTATATTACGTGTTATCTGATTAACAATTTTACAAACTACTTTTTAAAAACTCTTCAGACCCAGATCAGTGTGAGGAAACACAAAGAATACTGATCTCAGAGTCAGAAAATCTAGGTTTGATACCTGATATACCATCAACAAGCTATGGTGGGTCACACATTTATTGGCTTCACTTTTCTATCTGCAAAAAAAAGATCTTTCAGGTTCCATATGACTCTATGACGTTTCTACAATTCCCACCACTTCGTTCAGTCCATAAACATTTATTGAATTCTGAGTTTGTGCCAGGTCTTGTCCCAGAGGATGGAGAATTAACAGATGATAAGGTACAGCCCTGACCATCCAAGAGCCCAGAGGTGTAGAACAGCAGGTGAGTCAATATGAGTATACTCTGGGGTATGGCTGCATCTGCCTAGTATTTTCATCACATCCAGCTCCTATAATTCTCCTCACCTTGCTACACACATACGTACCTCCACCCACACACACACACATACCCACTCAAGCAGTTTCCCCATCACAAAAATATAGCTCTTAATCAAATTCAGTGAATCGACATCCACAATACTCTAATTTGCATGGCTAAAATGTATAGCTGAATTCTTCAGTATGACCTGGTGGTTAGAAATGTGAACAGGTGGCTGAAAATTCTCCATCATGACTATAGAAAAGAAAGTAATTTCAAAATTATGTCCAACTATATGTTAAAAAGGAGAGACATTTCAGTCTCAGACCAATTCTGGAAGAACATAACCATCTTGCATAAAATATTCCTTCCATTAGTTTCTCATATTATCTTAAATTCAACTATCAGATATTTATTGCATTGGTTTAAAGTACTTATTAGCTCCTGTTAAAAGGTAATCTTCATGATATAGATTATATGCTGTGTTTTTTCCAATCATGTTGCTTGGTGTGAACTAACTTGTCTGTTTCTATTTTACAGTGAATTGAGAGTATAAGTGCAACTTAAATTTTCTAAACCCCTCTGGTATAGTTGGCAACTGTGGGTGCTGACTTTGGCAGAAGTTTTGGGAGGGGGCTGAACTTAGGATTGCGCTAGGCTGAGGACTGTGGAGAATGTGCCCAAGAGAGAATCAGAGTTGGTATCTAGAGGCAAAGTTATAACAAGACTCAAGAATAAGAATAAGAAGCATTAATCCAGAAAGACTGGACAGGAAAACAGAAACCATGAGACCAGACAAAGGGTTAGTAACAAGACACCGTAACACAGAGTAATTAGGCTTAGAAAAGAGGTTGAGTGTGGCATTCAAGAAAATTTCTAAGACACAGGAATATAAAGCCACAGGAAAACTTTGTAGAAAGCCATAAAGAGGGCCAAATCCAGAAAGAAATGTGGCATAGGAGAAATAAATTAAAATCAAGGAAGGGAGGAGAAATTGGCCAAAGTTTAAGAGAATGTCTTGAAGATGAGTTAGAAAGTTTTAATGACTTTGAACTCTTCAGAAGAAGATGAAAAGGAAGAAATATATCTGCAAAGTCTTGCTTTTAGCCAACAGCTGGTTTAGTCCACAATCATATTATCTCCCATGGAGATGTGCAAGGGACACCAATCGTCTCCTTTACCTTTGGTCTCATTTCTTACCAATGCTGGATCTCCACCTTACATACATTCCCCCAGAGGAAACAGGATGGAGACACAGAGTTTAGGGATTAAAAGAGCAACTAAATTAGTTAAATGGTGCTTTCTTACCACTAGTTTACTCCCAAACATCTGTGAAGCAGGTGAGTCAAAACTTCCCTGGTGCTGGACTCTTGCTTTGTTCTCCCCTTAAACACTGGCATCACACTCACCAGGCATCATTACTAGTGCTGTTTTGTCTATAGCCTTGAGAAAAATAGTCCATGAGGATAGAGATCTTTCTGTCTGATCTAGTGAGTCCCCTGTGTCTATTAGAATCTGGGGCATAGTAGGTTCTTAACATACATTGGTTAGATAAACTATATCAATTAATCAATACAGCTCATTTTACAGAACAACCACCTAGATTTGAAAACAATCCTTTTCTTGGTCTACAATAAAGAACTGCCCAAATCTCTCCAAATACAGGCCTTTTCCTGAAGTTGCTTTGCCTACATGAGATGCAAGTCCAGGACCAAGGCATCTGCTTAATAAAAAGCTCTTTGGGGCTAGAAACATAAATCCAGTTTGGGGACCTTTCAGTGTGAACCAAAGGTTTTCTTTGCTAGAGGATAATTTTTTTCCCTGTCCTTCAGAAGCATACTGCTCCTGGAATCACTTTCTGTTTATACCCTCTTCTACCTTAGAATGCTGTTTTATAAAGATATAAAAGATAAGGAAACAGGTCTGAAAAGATTACAAGAAAGCAGTTTTGTCTTGGATTTTAAATGCTCAGATAGAAATAGACACTTCAGATTAAACTCTGCTTGGAAATCTTAGCTCATTAGTGTTCTTAAAGCCAAAAAGACCCCAAAGGAGATAATAAAAAATAAGGCTGGTATAAACAAGTTATATAGGAAATAGAATATAATCACTTCGTTTTCTCTGAAGGATGTCCCACAGGGACAGACATGGGCATTTTCTAATATAATCTAGAAAGATCCCAATATAAGTGTTTTCAAATTGCTTTGAAGTTTGGAAGTATACAGTGTTAAATTCTCAGGCATCCTAGGAATCTCACCATCAGAATAATCTAATCCCAGGGTTGCACATTGTGAGTGCTCAACCCAATTCCAGTGATGTCTCCTCTTTCTTTCATGTGAACACTGACATTAGCCACACCAAAAAGAGGCCTGCAGAAAAAAAGAAAATATGGCCCTCATTTCTACATGTAGAAGTTGTGTAGCCCTAGTGAATTGGAACCAGAATTCCCAGTGCTCCAGTTCTACACTCACTGAGGCAGAACAGTGAGCAGGTTCCCAGGCATTTTGGGACAGGAACAGGTGTAGAAAGCTACTTCACCTGCAATGCCATAGACTATCTACGCAGCAGTGATTCCTCCAGGGCTTCAGTTTTCCCCCAGAAGGACCTGTTCTGATATATAAAGCATCTTCTCTGACCCCCACTTAGGGATCCAAAGAGACATCACAGCCCCCGTGTTAGGGTACAGATCTGTAGAGGGCAGATGATGAGTGAAGTCCTGGCTCTGGGTCATCCACAGTGGAAATTTCCCCAGTTTCTAAATGCATAGCATTGTGAAGGATAGACACACTGTGCATATGGCAGAAACCTCACGTTAGTTCCTTGACCTGTGAAATAAGAGCTATCACTAGGAAAAGCCAAGAAAAAGCCCCTGAAATTGTCCCTCTCCTTCTCCCACTAAGATTGCAAGTAAAAATACTACTATCTCTTGAGTGGAATAGCAGAGATTAGTGCCATTCACAAAGACTTAAAGCTTGTAGTGGTAGGGAATCTCGTCTGGCCCCTGAAGTAAACAATTGGGTCATAGTGGATGATAGTAGACTACCATAAACCTAACTGAGAAGTGTCCCAATTGCAGCTGCTGTGCTGGAAATGTTATCCTTACTAGAACATGATCAACGCAGCATCTTACATGGTATATGGCTGTTGATCTGATAATTTCATTCTTTTCAATACCCCATCAGGAAGGAGGAACAGAAGCAGTTCATATTCAACTAAGATGGACAGCAATATAAATTCAGTCTTGTCTCAGGGCTGTTAACACTCCTGTTCTCTTTATAATATTGTCTAAAGAGAACTTCACTGTTCAGACATTTCACAGAGCAGCACACTGGCCCTCTATGTTGATAGGCAGGAAAAGGCAGGTACTCTGGATTTCCTGATAAGACACACAATCCAGAGCCAGTAAATACACCCTAGAAAGACTCAGGGACCTAATACATTGGTGAGATTTTGGGGGCCGAGTGGTCTGGGACATGCCAGGATATCTCTCCTCCAAGATAAAGAATAAGTACTGCATTTTGCACCTCCTACCACTAGAAAAGAAGCACTGCTATGAATAGGCCTTTCCAAATTTTGAGGTAGCATATATAAACCTTAAGACTAATGCTCTAACTCATTGATCAATAGACTCAGAAATCTGACAGTTTCCAATGGAGCTCAGAGCAAAGGGAACTCTGTGACGGGGCCAGCAGATCCCATGGTATTAGATTTGAACTGGGTGTCTGGAAATCTCCAATAGGAGAGTTTCAGCACAGATTCCTAGGATTCTGGAGAAAGATACTTTGAAAGCCATATCCTGGAAGACTAATGGGTCCTCACAGAGACTGAGCTCTGAACATAGATCAAGTGACCATGTAACCAACCAGAGCTTCCCATAATGAACTGGGTGCTGTCAGACTGACCAAGTCATAAAGTCATGCAGGTACAGCAGTGATCCACTGTACAATGGAAGAGGTACATCTTGGATTGGGCATAAGCAGGACCATCAGGCATGAGCAAGTTGCAGAACAGGCATCTAGGTTCCAACATTCCCTACAATGTTGTTCCAGTGCTTCTCCCTCAACTCACCTGTGGCCTACTGTGGGATTCTCTACAACCACTTGTCAGAGATGGAAAAATCCTGGGGCTGGTTTACAGAAGGGTCAGCTTGATATGTTGGTGTGAGCTGGAAAAGGATTGCTGCAGCACTATGGTTTCACTCAAGGATAGGCCTGAAACACCATGATGAAAGGAAACCTTCCAGTGGGCAGAGCTTTAGGAGATGTATGTGGTCATCCATTTTGTTGAGAGAAAGAAAGGATATACACAGATTATCGCCTACTGAGGAAATGCTTAGCTGGTTTGTCAGAGGTTTGTAATGAGCAGAATTGCAAGGGGAGAAGAGGTATGTGGATGGAATTATGGTAGTGGCATAAAGTGAGGGACTCTTTGTGCTGCACATTAATGCCCACTAGAGGGTGCCCACTAGAGGGTATCCACTACAGGAGGGGCACTAAACAACCAAGCAGACAGGATGACTCATTCAGTGAATGTCAGCAAGCCTCAGTCTTTGGCCACCCCAGTGCTTGCAAAATGGGCCGATGCAGAGTGTGGCCACAGGGTAACAGACAGAGGCCATGCATGGGCTCCCTCTCACCAAGGCTGATCTAGCCACTGCCACTGCTGCATATCCAACCTGTAACAGCACAAGTCAACACTAATATGATACCACAATGTCCAATTACCTGAAGGGGATCTTGTGTAACATCAGCTCAAACCAAGGGACCTGCCTGTCAACAAAGGACATGCAAAAACCACTGCCTATGGTATTCAGTGGTCCTACACCAAACTGTACTGTACCTACAGAAGCTGCCAACCCTGGTAGAGAGATGGAACAATCACATCAGGTGCAGCTGAGGCACTAGCCTGTAGGTGACATCCTGTGACATTGATGCACCCTCCTTCAGGATATAGTACATATCTTGAGCCAGTGGTCCTTATATGTCTCTGTGTCCTCCACATGTAGAATACAAGAGTTTGGCCACCAACGGGTAGAAATAAAAGTGGCCCCACTCACCATCACTGCTAATTTCCCACTGGAGACAAACTTAGGCTCTGAAGGCCTAGAGTAACTTATTCCCAGAAAAGGAACACCTCTACCATAGGACACAGTAAAAGTCCCTCTATACTTAAAGTTATAGCTGCTGTCTGGTCATTTCAGGTTTTTTTATGCTGGTTGACCAGCAGGCAAAGAAGTTATGATATCAACAGGGGTAACTGACCAGTGGTAGGGTGTTTTCATATCTTGGTGTTTTCATTCCAGTTTTAACTGTAAAGAGGCAATTAAAGCAAACATGGCCTGACAAGGCTATGATAACAGGGGCTCAGATATCTCAGGATGAAAATCACCCAGCCAGGTGATCTAGACAAGCTGTCTAGAACAACACACATGTTAGCCACGGTGAAGGGGATCTGGAATGGGTGGCAGATAAGGGAATGGTTCACATCAGTTATAGCACTGTGAACAATTGCATCAGGAGACCAACTGCAGTAGCTTGTCCCACTGCTTTGGGCTGAATTGTACCCACTCCCCTCCCCCCAAATTCATATGTTAAAGGCTTAACCACCAGTACCTCAGAATATGACTGTATTTCGGGGTTAGGGTCTTTAAAGAGGTAGTTATGTTAAAAATGAGGTCCTAATTCAATATGACTGGTGTCCTTATAAGAAGAGGATATTATAAGGAGAGAGACACCAGGGATGTGTACACAGAGGACACAGCAAGAAGGTGGCCGTACGCAAGCCAAGGCGAGGACCTCAGATGAACTAACTCAGCCAACACATTGATTGCAGATGTCCAGCCTCCAGACTGTGAAAAGATAAATTTCTGTTGTTTAAGCCACCCAGTCTGTAGTACTTTGTTATGGCAGCCCTAGCAAACTATTACACCCATTAACCCTTCACTTATAAAATTTTCCCCAGACAGTATGTCCACATGCCATCTTAGAGGATTCGTGGCAGGATGGAATGAATTTGTTGATACGTGAGTAGATCTGACAGTAAAAGGGGTGGACACTGATAATGTCAGCATTCCGCCCTGATCCTCCTGGATCCCTTTCACTGCCTTTGTGCATCCCGCTCCCCTCCTGCTTCAGCTTCAGTGTGGTTTTGCTTTTAACAATTCACACCTTCAGTGGTCTTTGGAGGATTGCCCTCAGGAGTCAACTGCTCACACCTGTGGAGAACTGGGAATTTTTCTCCCCAGCCCCATACCTTGTCATTTACAAGACGGTTACTTAGGACTACAGGTGAGCTTTATGACCATGGAGCACATCAGGGAGACCCTGGGACAGAAATTTATGTCCCACACATGGAACCAACCTGAAATGATGGCCCCCTTTAACCCAGTTAACTACCCAAACACGTTAACAGTCCAAGGAAGGGAAATACAAGTTATCATTTCCTTTGAAAATTATATGCCTAAAAAAAAAAAATCTTTTACCAGAAAAAAATGTATATATTGATACAACACCAATTTCTGCCAAAGCGGATAGTTAGCCAAAAAATATCCCCTTTTCAGGGATTTAACTGTCAAACACAATGAGGTGAACACAGAGCATGCACTGACAAACCTTTTGCTCAACTGATTTAAAAAAACAGAGAGGAGACATGGGCACCCTTTTATGTCAGGTAAAAATGGTAGCTCCTCTTTTTTCCAGAGGCAACTCTGACAAAGGCTGTGTGTTTTGAAACTTTCCTTCTTGGTGCCAAGAGCCTGTGTGCTATCTATAAACGTTGATCTCGTTCTGTGGAAGGCCTAGCAGTTATCTTCAATTTGGTCACTTCTCTTTCATCAAAACATTTCAGTTTCCTTATCTCTGAAATAAGCCATTATGGCTATTTTCTATTTTGGAGGTAGGAGGAGGAAAAATGGCTTATCTTTATTTATTTAAAGATTTATATACTGTGTGCTTCCAGAAGGACCTGGGCCAGCTCACACTTTTGAACGTAGTGCAAGGGCACAATAGGACATTTAGACATAGCACAAAAAGGAGTCCACGGAAGAGAAAGGAAAGAGCTGGTTTTAGCAAATGCATAGCTGAACCAATTTCTACACTTGGGAAATAATTATGGATCTAACATTTCTAACCACTAAGGCAAAAGAGAAATATGTTGTGGTTACCTGCTTTGGTTTTATAACCACACACAGTTCATAAATTTCTCTTCAGAAGTGCAATTATTCCTGAAACAGAGATGCCTCTGGAAAAAGTGCTTCCCACCATCAAAGTTACCTGATACAGAAGACTGGAGATTCTCAGAGTCACTTCTGCAGTGAGCACTAAGGAGGGGATGCCCATGGTTGTAGATGCCCTTCACTCACTGATGCGACAGAGCCTGGCCTCCCAGGGATAGGGGAAGAAAACCCAGCTCTCCACAATGAGTGGTCACGAAGTCACTGAGTAAGTCACTGTCTCTAGGCATCCAAAGAGCCAGAGGACTGTGGCCCAGTTTACCAAAACCAAGAAGAGAAGAGAGAGGCGGGCAGAGTCTCAATAGAGGAGAAACACTGAAACACAAGCTAGGCTTCCTATATTTTTTCCAACTCAGCTAACAAAGTTCTGACAACCAAGTGAATCATTGAAACTCATCTTCTCTACTAGCTGATTTGTTACTAAAAGCAATAAATGGTTCTTGGAATGGCTGCCCCAGAGATTTCCTCTTCTATGGGGGCAGCCCCTCAGCTGTGGACCTCCAACTGCTTCCTCTGTCTTCCCTGATCTGAAGCAGACACAGGTTGGTCAATCATATCCCCTTTCTTGTGCATCTGAAACTTAGAATGAAGAATCATCATGCTGGAAATTGTACTGACGGCAGTACTCTGGGGGGAAAAGAGGTCTATGAACTCTTACTCCTAAACAAACACCCTGAAGCTCTCACAGGATCATTCCTTCTCTGGATCCAGCTTGATCATCTTTGTCTTGGATTGTGTGGGCTGCACCAGAGTCTTTCAAATTTTCCTTTCCTTTTCTCCCCCTTTTCCTTTACTTGGCCAGAATTGATTTCTATGTCTTAACTTATAATACATATATGAATCCCTGCATAGGATTCTTACAAATAGCACTAAGAGATATAGGAGAAAAAATTAGCCTTGATCATGAGTAAGAAATATAATCATATACAATGAAACTAGAAAAGGACAGAACAAGAATGGAGGGTGGGTGGTATATGGAATTAGCCAGTATCATGGCTCCAAATTAAAACAGGAGCTGTCATAGGTCTAGTTATCTAGAAGCAAATGCTGAGAAAGAGTGTGGGTGCAAGATGTTCACAAGGAATCAATACCTGTGAATGGAAGGGAGAAGAGCCAGGACTGTGCAGGGAGAAACCCACCTGTGATGTCTATCCAGAAACTCCTCGCAGTCAGGAGCCCTGGAGCCAGATGCTGAGGCAGCCCCTGAAATGAGCAGACACCTGGAGGCTGCCTTCTGGTCACCCCCACAGCAAGTCCTACCTTGAAGGGAGACATCGGCAGCACATCTCTGTGTCTATCAGAGTCCGCCTTTGGTGCCATTGGGATCCACTTCTCCATATACAATCAGGGAGCGTCTCCTCTCGGTTTCCAGTGGGCCTCTCTTCCTCAGGGGAAACTTAGAAAAGGAAGATTAGTTAGTGGGGAGAATTATTTCCACTCCAGTGCAGTTGATTTCAGGCTGCAATTGATACTCATCATCTCCCTCCTTCACCATCTGTTTTAGATTACCACCACCATTAGCTTCATCCCTGCTGGTCTTCCATAGCAGTCATTGAAGGCAGAAGACTATCATTCAGAGTTATAAGTCTGGGGGCTGTGAGCCACTGTCACCACACAAACATCTGCTGTTGCTTCACCCTGGGCTTCCTGCCGCAGGTTCCCTGGGCAGCGGCCATGTCACCACTGAGATGAAGATGCACGACAGAAAACAGTGGCTGTGTTTGGAAGCTTCAGCCCCTCCACTTGAACTGGCTGTTCTCCAAGACTTGGGTCAGTTCTTTCTGAGTACAGGACTTTCTGGGGAAGAAGCAGATGTTTTTTATTCATATTAATAAAACAGAAACTGAGGGAGATATTCCTCTAAGCTGGGAAATTTTTACTCCCCAGAAGCTTGGCAACATGGATTATTAACGTTTGTCACTTTCCACCTACTTTCTCTCTCTAAAATAATGAAAAAGAATCTTGTTGTGGAAAAAAAAAAGAATTCTCAGGCTGAGGTTTCTGAGAATTGTTGTCCGTCCATTTATAATCACAATTGTAAAGGAGAGTACCAAGAAGCACCCAAGTGGATCATCTAGGTTCCACACATATTCCTCCCTATCCCCTTTATACAACAGCAGGTTTACCTCCTCTGGACGCTCAGGGTGAAGGCAATGACACCTCTTCTTTCCTGCCCACAACACAAGTTGCCTAAACTCCTCAGGTGGCAGCCATACTTTATAATTCAATGGGAATCTTCCTGTGGCCCTTGGCAAAAGTATGCCCCTTTGGGGACCAGAACCTCTCACCCTGTAGACTCCAGAGTTACAGGGATAGAAAGCACAATTCATTCAGTGGATTTCTGGGAGTGATGTAATTGTCATTCCAAACGACTGCTAAAACTATTGTAATCAGCATAGAAGCAGTGGTGGCCATTCACTGAGCATGTGTCAGGAATCAGGTTCCGTGCGTGAGTGATTTCATTTGATCCTCATAATGCCTGATGAAGTGAGTACCCTCATCATCTCCATGATGCACATGAGGAGAATGAGGTTTACAAAAGGGAAATTGCTGGCTCGGGGTCACACAGTTAATAAAGGTAGAGCGAGGACACTTTTGCTCTGTTATTTTGTAGCATCATATAAAAATAATTCAAATTTAGCTACAAAGCCAAAAATAAATGGGCAAATGCATGTTAATAAAAGAAATAACTTTATAGTGCTTTGTATTTGCTTGCTGATTGATAAGTGAAGAACTAGTTTGGCTTTATCATTTTTATTATCAGTTAATTATTCTTCATATGTTCATGTTTTAGAATGGCCCTGAATCTCTTCTTCTTATCATTATTCAATCAGAAATTATGCCCCAGTTTCTATTCTTCAATAAATCCTGGAGAGGTGTCTGTTTGTGAGTGTATGTGTAAGAGAATGATAAGACAGCCTCTTTTTCTGAAAATACATTGAAGCAGGAGAAATAGGCTGCACGTTAATTTTTTTTCTAAGGAAGCTCAAAATGGCATCTCTCTCAGCTCATTAATTCTAGAAACATCCCTATGAAGATGGCTACCAAGGAGCTTTCCTCTTTCAGAATGAAGGGGCCCTAAGTAGATAGAAAAAAGAGAACTCAAAACTTTAGGAAGAGCCATCTTATTAGAAACTAAGTGTCTATCATGAAGGAGCTAAAATCAGATCTTTATTCAAAGCTATAGTTAGGAGATGATTTCTCCCTTTTGGGAGCAGGAGGGAAAGGGCATGGGAAAAGTATTTTTAGAGATAACTTTTTTTAATTGAGAAAGAAGAATTTGTAGATACATGGACATTCATTATATTATTATTCCTACTTCCCTGTATTTTTTCAAACTTTTTAATACAAAAAAATTTTTTAGAGAAGTCTGAAAAGAAAGAAAGAAAAAGAAAGAAAGAAAGAAAGAAAGAAAGAAAGAAGAAAGGGAAAGAAAGAAAGAAAGAGAGAAAGAGAGAGCAAGGGAGAGGGAGGGAAGGAGAAAAGTAAAGTTGAAAAAATTCATTTTTCTACACAGAGATGTCTCTTGTTCCTAAAAGGAAAAAATAATTTTCAGAATCAATTTATAAAAATAATCATCCCCAGCTTTTCTTCCTCTACTACCTGCCAAATTTTAAAACAATCATGAAGAGCAATATCCTCAACAACAGCAGAATAATAAACTTTAAGAAAACCTTGACCTCATCTTCTTGTTCTTTAAGCAGTTCCTTCTTAATAAGAACAATAAAATGACTGACAACGAGCAGTGGGAAATACTGTGCATTTGGGCAGTATGTGAACAACCATTGGCACCAAAATTATCTCTATTGAATCTGCAGCTCTATCATTTACTAGTGGTGTGGGTTTGGCAGGTCATTCAATCTCTCAGCACCTTGCTTTTTTTATCTGCCTTATGGGGATAAGAAAATCTAGCTCCTAGAGTTTCCTTAGGCCTAAATGAGATGATTTCTATATAATGCCTGGCATAAGGTAACAGTCATTAATAAACCTTCCTGCCCACCCATCCTTTACAACCAAACCGGTTTAAGAAGGAAGCTTTGTCTGCCTCAGCAGCTGAGCTCTTCAGGTGATTTTTTTTTTATTTTATGATAACTTAGTATTCAACACCGGGCTAGGTTTTTTGTTTTTTTTTTTTTTAACATCCTTATTGGAGTATAATTGCTTTACAATGGTGTGTTAGTTTCTGCTTTATAACAAAGTGAATCAGTTATACATATACATATGTTCCCATATCTCTTCCCTCTTGCATCTCCCTCCCTCCCACCCTCCCTATCCCACCCCTCTAGGTGGTCACAAAGCACCGAGCTGATCTCCCTGTGCTATGAGGTTGCTTCCCACTAGCTATCTGTTTTACGTTTGGTAGTGTATATATGTCCATGCCACTCTCTCAATTCGTCCCAGCTTACCCTTCCCCCTCCCCATATCTTCAGGTGATTTTCAGGTGCAGCACATTCCACGTGAGCCCTTCTCTGCAAATGAGCCAGGATGAGTTTATCCCCATCAGTCAGATGACCAGTCTTACGGTCATAACCAGGGAGTCTCTCTTCCTTAAGGGTGGCATGGGGAGAAGCAAGTACACACCATGACCTGACTTCCTCACAAGCCTCTAACTTGCCTGGCTCTGGGCCTGTTTGTTTTCTCTGATCTGATGATCCCCGAAGCAGCTCTGATGAGGCTGCCATGCCTTCCACCTCCTGGGCTAAGGCAGGTAAACAAAGGGTGGGCTAGGGAGCGGAAAGCAGGGACAAGGACTAGGGGAGGAGAGGGTGGATTCAGAGAGAATGAAAAGGGAAAGGAAGCAATCTGCCAAGGTGATTAGAGTCTGCCTTCCTTAGGGTGTAACTCAACACACAGTCGATTTTCCTCCTGACAGCATTTTTCATATCCTGGAAGGTTTGCCGTGAGCAGAATTGGAGAGAGTAAGCCCCAATACCTGAAAGGAGGGAAGAAAGAGAAATTTTATATATGCTTGAAAGTCTCGAAAATACTCCTGGAGAAAAAGATAAAAGCTTTTAAACATGCTGCCTGTTAGAGTCTCTTGGTTATGAATGGCTTCTATTCTCCATGGAAAGGAGAAAAGCAACTCTGTCTAAAGCAGATTCTACTCTTGGGACTTCCCTGGTGGTCCAGTGGTTAAGACTCCGTGCATCCACTGCAGGGGGCACAGGTTTGATCCCTGGTCGGGGAGCTAAGATCCTGCATGCCTCACGGCCAAAAAAAAAAAAAAAAAGCAGATTCCTCTCAAGTGGCTCTAGTCGCCCCTCACTGCCCAGCAAGCTGAGCACAAGTGGCCCAATCTGGCAGCCAAACCCTGCTCCAATCTGACTCCAATTCCATGTTTTCAATGTGGTCGCCAATAAAGATCCTCTTCCCAAGACTAGATTGGGGCCAGTATTATTTACCTCTAAAACACCTGTGATTTTCTTTCACAGAGATTACACATTCCTTGTGCAATTATTTGTTTAAAAGGTATTTAACCAAAATGCTGATCAGGCAAATTTATTTTCATTTCCACTCACTATGTCTTTACATTTATTCTATGGATCTCTTTTTCTTCTCCACCCTTGAATGAAAATTCAGGCAGTCATCATTTCTTATCTGATCGCTTTAGGCAAAAAAAAATCCTCTGGAAAATGCTAGATTAAAAGGGTCAATCTTAAAACCAGGCTTTCTTCCCCACCTCAGGACTGCTGCAGGCAGGAAGGCTGCCACTGGGGGAAGGATGTCTGGTTGGGTGCTTCTCTTTCCCCTTTTACCATCCTTCCTCCTCCACATTGATTACCTGTGTTTCCAACAGAGAAGAGATAAGGGGAACAGAAAAGTTCTTACCTAAATGGTATTTTCTGGGACTTCATCCATGTGTCTTTCAGAGACCTCCATCATCACCCAGAGCCTCTCCATGGAGACAAGTGCGGTGCTTCTCTGGCTGGTTGGTTACTCCTTCCTTGAGCACAGCTCTTCTCAGGTCGGGTCCAGGGATCCCTGAGGATTCTTCAGACCCTTTCACGGAGGCTGCAAGGTTAAAATCATTCTCATCATGATACTAAGATGTGGTTTACCTTTTTCACTTTCTTTCTCTCACAGGTAAGTGTACAGTGTGTTTTAAAGAGGCTATAGGATGTATTCATAATTATCTGAAAAGGCTATTCAAATATTCCTCCCTTTTCCAACTAGTACATACCTGTATAAGGTTGAACTTTCTTCCCATACCTCAACCAAACCAGCACATTGAATGCAGAACAACAACAGGTTGAATGCAGCAGAATCCAGCTTAAAGCAGACATTAAAGGGATTTGCAAAAATGTAAAACAGCTCTGAATTATTTTTGAAAATTTGTTATTTTCATATAAAAATGTTATTTATGCTAATATATAATGCTGCTGCTATTTTTAATGAATTTATAAATGAACATTTTAATTTTTTTTCAGGTTTAATTTCTAATAAGAATTTATAGCTATACCCCATATTTAAAAAAACCTCCTCAAGGTCCACAATTTTTTTTTTTTTTTGGCTGTGTTGGGTCTTCGTTTCTGTGCTAGGGCTTTCTCTAGTTGCGGCAAGTGGGGGCCACTCTTCATCGCAGTGCACGGGCCTCTCACTATCGTTGCCTCTCTTGTTGCGGAGCACAGGCTCCAGGTGCGCAGGCTCAGTAGTTGTGGCTCACGGGCCTAGCTGCTCCGTGGCACGTGGGATCCTCCCAGACCAGGGCTCGAACCCGTGTCCCCTGCATTAGCAGGCAGACTCTCAACCACTGTGCCACCAGGGAAGCCCCCACAATTATTTTTAAAGGTATAAGGAGATCCTGAGACCAGAAAAACTGGGAACCACTTCTGTACCCTCAAATATCCAGAATCTCCACATTTTCCTGCTGAGACCAGGCCCCTCCAGGGAGCCCCATGTAACGATCGATATCAGATAACGTCATGCTGCCTCCTTGCACGACGTGTCTGGCCTATTAATAACACTTTGCCTCAACTAATCAGTAATGCAGGTTGTATTTAGACTTCTCAGGGTGAATCAGACACATGTTCACTACCCCTCAAACTGCTTGTGTGTCAAGCACACAATTTGAAGGAGAAAGCACCAGCTTCAACTTTCCTTGTAGGTAAGGGATGGTGACTTAACCCAACAGCTGTGTCCAAAAATTCTCTCCCCTCCTCCAACAACTCTCAGTTCAATATCCACAAGGTGGGGAGGGGTTTAAGAATACTGTAAATTCTCAACCCTAAAATCTGCCTCCTCTGAACCCCTATGACACATTGATTATATTACTGTTATGATTTTGAGATCTGATTTGCTTACGGTTGTTCATGGTCATACGGTCATACACAAACCTTGACCAAAAGAATGTGAGCTACTTCAAGGTCTGATTTATTCATCTTTTAATCCCCAGTACTTAGAAGAGTAATGCTGATTACATATAGGTGGAATTTATAGAGGCTAATTCTAACCTCCTAAAAGGAGATCATCAGAAGCTAGGATCACTCTAAGACTGAATTCTTGCTCATTTTCTTGGCATCTATTCTTTTAGATTTCTTCTATATTGTTGGTAAGGAAATTGAAGTGATATTACAGGAAAGATAAATCAGAGCCTGCCTGGGATGAAAGCCCAGTCCTTACAACCTACGTGAAACTCTCTAATGAGGCTGTGGTGATTTAGGAACATCATGAGCCTGTTCCAGGGGAGACAGCTGTTCAAGATAAATTATTGACTGTAGCCATTTATGTTACCCTTCAAAACTCCCCAGAAACAGTGACACAATTATCTCCAATTTTACACACAGGTATGGGCAGTTCATAGAATTGTTGAACTTTTGTGCAAGTAGGAACCTTCAGACATCTTCTCATTTGCAAATGAGTTATGTAAATTGCTCAAGTCCACTGGGCTAACTAAT